>NC_089249.1:66675729-66993092 GCF_963930625.1 Muntiacus reevesi
TGGTTAGTGTTTGTATTGCATATCTTTTCCCATCCTTTTAATCTTTCTATGTTCCTATACTTAAGGTACATTTAGTAAGCAGGATGCAGCTGGGCTTGTTCTTCATTCAATCTAGGAAACTGTATTTTAATCAGCCCATTAACATTTAATGTCAGACTGATATATTTGGATTAACTACTTGTTTTCCATTTATCCTACTTTTTAAATGATCCTAGCCCTCTATTATTTCATCTCACTCTCTTTTTAAAAATTTTTTATTTTGTATTGGGGTATGGCCGATTACAACACTATGATAGTTTCGGGTGAGCAGCAAAGGGATTCAGTCACACACACACATGTATCCACTCTCCCTCAAACTCCCCTCCAACTGAGGCTCTTAGGTAACATCGGGGTGAGTTCCATATGCTATATGATAGGTCCTTGCTGGCTCATCTCGTCTTTAGTTTGCTCATCATGCATTCTTCTCCTAGTCTAGTATGATGACTGGAGTTTTGGACCTATCTGCTCATCTTGGAGGGTCTTATATGTTCTAGGTGTCATATAAGGTGCTTCACGAAATTAAACTCTACTCCTGAGCACCCCACTGGGTGTGTGTGGTAGTCGCTCAGTCGTGTCTGACTTTTTGCGACTTTATGCATTGTACCCTCCCAGGCTCCTCTGTCTATGAAATTCTCCAGGCAACAATACTGGAGTGGGTTGCCATTCCCTTTCTCCAGGGGATCTTCCTAATCCAGGGATCAAGCTTGGGTCTCCCACATTGCAGGCAGATTCTTCACTTTTTGAGACACCAGGGAAGCACCCCACTAAGTAGTTTTAATTATTCCCAGGCTACAGAATGAATACATTGTTCATCAATTACTCCTTCTCTGGCTTTCTTGGTTTCCTTGCCTCTGAGAAAAGGCTACCAGGCACTGTTGTGTATGGGCTTTCATTCACATTCACAAACAGGCAACTCAGCCCCATATTATCCCTTCCTCAGCTCCACTTCATCGTTGCAGAGCATTTGCCCCAGTTAAAGTGCCTAGGTACAATTACAGGTATCATTAATGTTTAAATTCCCCCTGCAAATAGTTCCTAAGGAAACATAAACCACACACTTATTTAGTTCCTCATGTGGCACATTGCTCACAAGTGGAAAACCTATCTGCCAACATCAATGCATGAAGGGAAAAGTTTCAGGGACCCAGAACCACGTCTGGTAGCATAGAACTGAGGAAGCCTTCCTTCATAAAACCAGCTTGAACCTGGTGGTTTTATGAGGAACTGCTCTTTTTCTTAGTCCACAAAAGTGACCACAGTTCTGCAGTCTGCTTGGCTCTCCAGATGAGCAGGCTGCTTTGAGTTCCCTGGACAGTCTTGCTCAGGAACTGCGTGGGCTAAGTGGAGGAGGCCAGCCTCCAAATGATGGTCATGTAATGGGAGAGGATGCAATTTGCAGACTTCAGTTACACTGCAACTGCCCCTTGGAGAACAAATGCCAGTTTCTATCAGCCTAAGCACTTTGTGGTAAAATTTCCACCTGGAACTTAGAGAAAGGCCCAGTTCCCCCATTTTTCCTTATTAGGCCCTAGCTTGCCTGAATATCATTAGATGTTCAGTACTTCGTCTTTCTCTTGTTTTTTTTGTTTGTTTGTTTGTTTGTTTTTTTGGTCCAGCTAAATTATGTATTTAATGAGGAAGTGGATTTACTATGTATACACTTGTCTGCTTCTGTCTGCTAGATTATGAACTCCGTGAAGACATGGATTTGTGTTTCACTATCATGTCCCCAACGTCCAGAGTACTGCTTAACACACACCAGAGCTCAAAGTATGTTTGTTGAGTGGGTTAAATATTTTTTGTTATTAATGTCCCTTGGGGGCAATTATTGACATAAGGCTTAGTGGGAGGCAAGAGAACTTGGGGTAATAGAAGGCCATAGATGGGCCAGCTAACCTCTTACCATTTTGGACTACTCTACACTAGGCTAATACCAATCCCTGCTTACCGTGTGAGTGTTTAGGGAGAATTCAGTGAGCTAAGGGATGTGAAGTCTTGGAGGAGGCAGAAACAGATGGTCTCCAGGATAAAATGAAGGGTAAGCCTTGAACTGTCTTCTGAGAGTGGAGAAGGAAATGAGGCTAAGTGCAGATGGAGATGGGGGTGAGGATACAAGGGCTGCAGGCATATCAAAAGGTAGTTATTGTTCCAATCACTGCTTGAGAATTGTTTGAGAGCAGAGACCCTATTTGTTCACCTGTATAGCCCTAGTGCCAGCACACAATAGAGCCTTGACAAATATCTGTTGAATGCATACAGGGGGAAATGTGTGGATTATTGGCCTAATTTCATACAGTTCAGTTGCTCAGGCATGTCCGGCTCTTTGCGACCCCATGGACTGCAGCATGCCATGCTGTCCTGTCCGTCACCAACTCCTAGAGCTTACTCAAACTCATGTCCATCAACTCAAGATGCCATCCAACCGTCTCATTCTCTGTTGTCCCCTTCTTTTCCTGCCTTCAATTTTTCCCAATATCAGGGTCTTTTCCAATGAATCAGTTCTTCATAAAAGGCAGCCAAAGTACTGGAGCTTCAGCTTTAGCATCAGTCCTTCCAGTGAATATTCAGGACTGATTTCCCTTAGGATTGATGGGTTTGATCTCCTTGTAGTACAAGGGACTTTCAAGAGTCTTATTCAACACCACAATTCAAAAGCATCAATTCTTCAGCACTCAGCTTTCTTTATGGTCTAACTCTCACATCCATACATCGATCCATACTGGAAAAACCATCACTTTGACTATACAGACCTTTGCCTGTAAAGTAATGCCTCTGCTTTTTAATACATTGTCTAGGTTTGTCATAGCTTTTCTTCCAAGGAGCCAGTGTCTGTTAATTTCATGGCTGCAATCACCATCTCAGTGATTTTGGAGCCCAAAAAAATAAAGTCTGTCACTGTTTCCATTGTTTACCCATTTATATGCCATGAAGTGATGGGACCAGATGCCGTGATCTTCATTTTTTCAAAGTTGAGTTTTAAGCTGTTTTTTTCACTCTCCTCTTTCACTTTCATCAGGGGGCTCTCTAGTTCTTCAATTTCTGCCATAAGGGTGGTGTCATCTACATATCTGAGGTTATTGATATTTCTCCCTGCAATCTTGATTTCAGCTTGCACTTCATCCAGTCCAGCATTTTGCATGATGTACTCTGCACGTAAGTTAAATAAGCAAGGTGACAATATACAGTCTTGACGTACTCCTCTCCCAATTTGGAACCAGTCCATTGTTCCATGTCCAGTTCTATCTGTTGCTTCTTGACCTGCTTACCAATTTCTCAGGAGGCAGGTAAGATGGTCTGGTATTCCCATCTCTTGAAGAATTTTCCACAGTTTGTTGTGATCCACACAGTCAAAGGCTTTGGCATAGTCAATGAAGCACAAGTAGATGTTTTTCTGTAATTCTCTTGCTTTTTCTATGATCCAATAGATGTTGGCAATTTGATCTCTGGTTCCTCTGCCTTTTCTAAATCCAGCTTGAACATCTGCAAGTTCTCATTTCACATACTGTTGAAGCCTAGCTTGGAGAATTTTGAGCATTACTTTGCTAGCATGTGAAAGGAATGCAATTGTGCAGTAGTTTGAGCATTCTTTGGCATTGCCATTCTTTGGGATTGGAATAAAAACTGACCTTTTCCAGTCCTGTGGCCACTGCTGAGTTTTCCAAATTTGCTGGCATATTGAGTGCAGCACTTACACAGCATCATCTTTAAGGATCTGAAATAGCTCAGCTGGATTCTCATACAGCATTTCTTTAAAACTCTTGTTTTTGGCTTTGCTGTGCAAGACTTGTTTCTGATGGAATTTGAAGCGAACACTATTATATTCTGCTATACTATGAGTGGGGTTTCCCTGGTGGTTCAGCCAGCAGTAAAGAATCTGCAGGATCTCTAAAGATCTAAAGAATCTCCTGCAATGCAGGAGACCTGGGTTTGATCCCTGAGTCTGGAAGATCCCCAGGAAGAGGGCGTGGCAACCCATTCTAGTCCTCTGGCCTGGAGAGTCCATGGACCGAGGAGCCTGGCAGGGGGCAGTCCACAGGGCTGCGCAGAGTTGGACGTGACTGAGTGGCTAAGCAGCACACGATGAATGGCTCAGAGAAGACTCCCTAGAGGGGAACCTGGACTGCACCATACAGCAAGCAGCCCAGCACAACCAAAGCCAACTGGCCAGCAAGGCCCTTCTTAGACCCTCACGCATGGTCCTCTGAGTGTTTCTAGTCCTGACCTTGGTTCCTACTTTTGCCTCCCTAGAGCTTCTTTCTCTCATCACCCAGATGTCTTCCCTTGATGGCATGAGCCAGGTTCAGCAAACTACAATCTGTGGGCCAAATCCATCCCGTGGCATGTTTTTGTATTGATATATAAAGTTTTATTGGAACACAGCCTTGACCTTTCATTCATGTATTTTCTATAGCTGCTTTCATGCTACAGAGACAGAGTGAGTAGTCACAACAAAGACCCACAAAGCTTAAAATATTTATTTGTCCTTTTTTTTTTTTTTTGATTTTTTAATTGAAGCATAATTGCTTTACAGAATTTTGTTGTTCTCTGTCAAACATCAACAAGAGTCAGCCATAGGTAGAAAGTGTGTGCTGACTCCTGGTCTAAAGCATCCTTGGCTTTGGATGACTTGGGCTTGGGCAGTACAGTTCTTATAACAATTTTTTCCCTTGTATGAAGAGTTCATATTTTGATAAAGCTTAATCCTGATTCATAGACCATTGAAACATAACAGGAACAAACCTTGAAGTCTAGCAAGTTCAACTTGATTATTCCTGTGCTTTAAAGTTGCTTAGACTACAGGACTGGTCTTTTGTATAAGTGGTTGTAGATGAGCAAAGTTTACAGGTAGAAAGACCCCTTTTCTTCATAACACTACTCATGTGCTTCTCAGTGCCCAGAATTCTGTCAGCAGAGCTTCACTTCACTGATAAAACAAGGCTTGAAGTGTAAAGTCCTCTGGAAAAGAAGCCAAAGACTTAGGCCCTCCCCTGGGGAACCCCTGCTACTGACTTTCCGTAGGAGGTTTTGATGGGGGAAGAGGAGCCAACTGCATGTCAGACTGGGGGATGGTGCCATGCAGTTCTGAAAAGCTAATTTGTAAACCCTAGTTTGCTCTCAGTTTGGCCTAGAGCTGGACCTTGTGAAAAACTACCCATCTTCTTGGAAAAATTCCAATAGTTGGCAGTTATTATCCTTAAGGATAAGAGGCAATTTAGAAAAGCTCAGTGGTAGAAGGGCAACACTCTTCACCAGTCGCCCAGGCAGAGACTTGGGAGTCCTTCTTGCTGCCTCTCTCACATCCCATAATTCAAGCCATGAGCCAGTCCTGTTAGTCCTACCTTTCCAATATACCCTAATTCTTACCTTCTCTGGACCATTGCCTGGAGCCAAGCCACTGTCCGTCCTTGCCTGAAAACTGAGACAACCTCTTAACTCAGGTCCCCGCTTTCTCATCTCTCCATCTAGCAGTGGGAAGCAGCTGTAAATCATAGATCGTGTCACTTCTTCACTTAAAACCCTTTCATAATTTCCTGTCACATTTGGAATAAAATCAAAAGCCTCTCCATGACCTCCATGACCTCCAGGTCCTATATGATCTGGCCTTTGATTTTTAACCTCATCTCTTACTTCACTCACTCTTCTTCAGCCATATTCACCTTCTACTACATCGAACTTATTCCACCCTAAGGTCTTTGCACTTGCTCTTCCTTTTGTTTAGAAAGCCCACATCACTCTGTGTCATAGTTCCTTTGCTGATCCCCTCACTTTATTCAGCTTTCTGCACTTATCCTTTGATATGTTGGCATTCCCCAACTCTTCTGTCCTTACCCTGTGATCCTCTCATTCTAAACATCCTTTGTTTGGTTTTCATGATCACCAGTGAGCCGATGACTTCCAAACATATATTTTATTCTCTACTCTGAATTTCAGGTCAAAACATCCAAAAGCCTCCTGTCTCACAAAGAGCTCCCACTCAACACATTCAAGATGGGACTTGGCCTCTCCCCGAGCCCCATTACTACTTTCTTCTCTCAGTGGAGTCCCCACAGTTGTCCAAGCCAAAGCCTTGGGAATTACACTTGATTTTTCCTTTCCTTTATTTTCCACATCTCATTGACTTTTTTTATTCACTCAAATATTTTTTGAGAACTTTCTCTGGGCCTGAAGATCCAGACCTGCTCTTTGATCTTGTAGACCTTCCTATCAGGGAACACAAATGTTAAAGAACACAAACCTGTTAATTACTTAGATTTGTGCCCAGAGTCACAAAGGGAGTGCAGGGGATTCTGAGAAGGTCTAGTTCAGTCCCAGGTCCTGCTGTGTCTGCCTTCTGGACACTTTCTTCTGACCTATCTGTACCTCTTCATTCATGCCTCTGCTGTAGACTGCCATTCTCTGTCTGAATGCCCACAGGAGCCTCCTAGCTCTGCATCCATCTTGCCTGCCTTCCAAAACTTCTCAGGATACATTGCATGTTCCCTAGAAAATCATTCAAAGGCCCTAGATGGCCAACCCCCATTTCTCTTTTCTAGCCTCATCCACACTTTGTTGGATATCTTTCAGGTTGGGGAATTCTTCATCTCTAAAGATGAAGAAACTGAGGTTGGCTGCTTTGGGGGCCTTGCACTGCCTCCTTCCAGGGGCCTGAACAGTGTTGGGTGACCAGAGGGGCCATGCAAAGAGGTCTGGCATTTCTGAGTTTGAGGGGGCTTTAGATCACCCACTCTCAGTGATTCCAACTGGGCTGAGTTAGAGAGTGTATGAGAATCACACAAGGTCCTTCCCAAACTGAACAAGCTTGCCACCTCCATCCCTTCTTAAACTTTCTGGATCGTTTAGGGATCACTGACCCACTTGCAGCCCTCTCAGCTGCTTCATTGCCCTCGGGAGGCTGCTTCTCCGGCTCTCCGCAGAAGGGAGCCAGAAGGCCGGGGAAAGGTGGGAGAGACGTGCTGGCAGAGCAGTTGACGGCCTTGGCAGTGTCTGCGGCCCAGCTGTTCCTGTTTTTGGCGTCTGGTCTTTATTGCACTCTCTCTGATGGAGGAGATGGGTTAGCATTAATAGTGGAAGGGTGTGAAGACCTGAATTCATTCTGGAAATCTAAGTTTTGGCACAGTTGTAGATGACTTTGTACTTGGCGGGTTGAAATGGGGCCATTATCCTATCACAGCAGCCTGGAATACGGGATGAAATAGCCTCAGGATGAAACTAAGATGTTCTCTGTTCTAAATGCCCTCTAAATGAGTTAGACCTGAAGCAGAGCGTGGCCCAGCCCATCTGCTTCCTGCAGATGTCCCCAAGTGACTTTATCCCCCTGCCTTGGTGGCACTCCTGCCTAGACTCCTCTTTTTGACTTGTGGACCCCACCACTGGACTAAGCAGGACTGTCTAAGGCCTATAATTTAAGGGTTGACACAGACTGACCGTCTGTCCTGAAACTACCCCCATGTCTATGCTAGTAGCCTGTCCCTTTCTGTATTCTCATTGGTTCCGTTTCTTCCTTGTCACATTGCAAATGCCCCTAGAGGGAGACATATAAAAAATTATTTGCCACCAACATCTCATCCAGGGTGTTAGTCGCCCAGTCATGTCTGACTCTTTATGACCCCATGGACTGTGGCCCCCCAGGCTCCTCTGTCCATGGGATTTTCCAGGCAAGTGTACTGGAATGGGTGGCCATTTCCTTCTCCAGGGGCTCTTCCCAACCCAGGGATCAAACCTGGGTCTTCTGCATTGCAGGTAGACTCTTTGCCATCTGAGCCATCAGTGAAGCCCCCAACGTCTCAGTGCAAATCAATTTATTCACTAGTTGAAGCAGCTACTGGTAGAGCTAGAAGCCAGGTCATTGTCATCAGGCATCTCATAGACCCTGCCTCACAGCTCACTGGGCCATCATCTCTGGACATGGAGCCTGGGCTTCTTGTGCTCATTGGAATTGGAGAACTGCTGGTTGAGCAGGCCGGGCGTGGGAGGAAAATTCAAGGCACCTAGTCCCTGGAGGGTGGAGGCATCATTCCAGGCCAGTAGAGGGTGTTTAAGACAGGAGGTGGGAGAATGCAGAAGTTACCGGTTGTATTTCCTAATTGTGTGACCACAGTACTCATCTCTAGGAATGCCCGCACCTCAACTAACCCATTGTGTACTTGTCTGTTTGGGACCCTGTCTGCTGACCACTGCTCTCATCTGCCTACATCTAAGTGCATCTTATCTTTCTATTTAGGTCTAACTAGAAGGAGTCTTATAGAGTGTCTAGTCCTGTTTCCTTATTTCAGAGCAAGTGAGACTCAGAGAAAATGACATGCCACCCAAATCATACATTGACATGATTGAGATCAGAATTCCTGGCTTTCAACTGCATTTTCCCTCTCTTGTATCCCTAGATTTGTCTTATTAAAGACAGGATTTATGACTTCTTTCCCTGTGATAAAGCACCCCAACATCAAAATACAATGTTAAGCATATAATAAACATACAATAAATGTTTCAGAGTTGAATGGACTGTGATGTGCCTGATACTAAGGAAATATCATGGCAAGGGGGAAGCACTTAACTTGGATGTTAGAAGATCTCCATCCTGGACTGGGCTTTAGAGTCACTTACCTGAGACAAGGCTAAATTCTTAAGTTCCAGCTTAAGCATCTTATATTAAAGGCTTCCCTTACCAGTCATAAATATGGCTATTTAAATGAATTGAAATGACATAAAATTAAAAATTTGGTCCTCAGTTCCACTAACCTTATTTCAAGAGTTTAATCACCACATGTGGCTAGTGGGTGCTGTGTTGGACAGCACAGATTTAGACCATTTCTACTGCTGCAGAAGCTTTTGTTGGACAGTGCTAGGCTGTACTTTGAGGGTGTAGAGGCAGGGTCGGGGGATGTAGGAAGCCAGATTTATTCTGTCCAGGATCTTAGAGCTGCATGAGTTTTTCAGAGCATCTTCAGAGGCATTCAGCTCTGTCCTGCTGGGGAGCTCTATCCTGGGAAGAGCTCCATTTCCATGCTCACCTTCAAACAGCATTAATGACTGGAAAATTACAGTTCTGGCCAGGAATTCGACTTCCTATGTGCTGACTTGAGCCAAAAAGAAAATGGAATCTGTGAATCTGTTTTAACTCTGTATTGATCAGAGCATCCGGGGAACAAGCTCACTTCAACTCACTGCTGTTTCTGCTATGACTTTTGTCTTTGGAAAGTGAATACATGAACTCTTTGAGAACTGGACAGTTTCCAGTGCATCTGGTGAGTCTATCATTGAGGGTTTCCTTTGATGAAGACTTTTGATAGCAGCACCAAGTCTCTGGTCAGTAAGGGAAAGTTTCTATGTTCCTATTAGCTGTAGCCTTGTGATGAAGTAAGGTGAATAAAACATTCAGCCTCCTCTACAGTTCCTCTGAGGGGGAAAAGCTGCAGGATGACATAGGGGAAGAACACATTATCATCCTTATGTCTTTTGTTTTAAGACCACTCCATGTCTTTTCTGGATCTTGGCTTCCTTCATGGTTCCCCACTGTTTCAGAGTTAGTTATTTGTATTTCCTAAGAAACCACTCTTTTCTCTGATATGAAAGCTGATAAAAGCTTGCTGGTGTTCAGTCACCTAGCTGTGTCCGACTCTTTGCGACCGGATGAACTGCAAGACACCAGGCCTCCCCGTCGTTCCCCATCTCCTGGAGTTTGCCCAAGTTCATGTTCACTGCATCTGCGACGCTGTCCAGCCATGTCATCCTCTGACGCCCTCTTTTCCTTCTGCCCTTGATCTTTCCTGGCATCAAGGACTTTTCCAATGAGCTGTCTATTCACATCAGATGACCAAAATACTGGAGCTTCATCTTCAGCATCAGTCCTTCCAGTGAATGTTCAGGGTTGATCTCCCTTAAGATTGACTGGTTTGATCTCCTTGCTGTCCAAGGGACTTTCAGGAGTCTTCTCTAGAACCACAGTTCGAAGGCATCAAGGGGCACATGTATTATTCTTCCCAGGAATTTATGTATCTTTCACAATCCTCTTTAAGACTGGGGCACTTTGGGGGATCCAGAAGGATACATCTCTAATGGTTAATGGTAGCCTGATGGCAGTAGATGGGGAGAGCCTGGGACAAAAGTTCTATTCAGTACTCTTCAGATGACAAAATTACACCATGAAGGTGACTTCTTTCTCCCAAGGCCATGTCCACCCCTTGGACCGGACCTCCTTGATGTCATCCCTTGAAAGATGCCTGCATGTCCATACCTGTGCCTGGAAGTGGGCTTGTCTTTAAGGTAGAGCTTCAGTTCTAGACTCAGGTGCCTCAGGAAGAATCCCCTTACTGATGCTGGTCCAGCCCTAAGTCTCATGGTCCAGTTGAGGCCATGCCTTTATTTGAGATTCTGGTTTTTTCCCCCCAGGGTCTGAATTCCTGTATTCATAATTCATCCAATATCCAACTCCCTCCAGGATTCCCTCCATCCCATTTTCTCAGGGATGGGTGTCCTGAGACCTGCTGCCCACCTTCTCATAGCCTATTTATATCCCCACATCCACATGCATCTGTACAGGCATGTCTCCTGGACAAGACACATTGTCCTCCAATACCACTGAGCCGTCCTGAAGTCCCCTGCTTGGCCCATTGACCACCCGACTGACAATCTGGTACTCTCTCTGTACCCTGTGCCTTTCCTGCATCTGCCTACCATTCATTTATTGAATGTTTATGGTGTACCAGTCTTAATGCTAATGGAAGTTCATAAATGTTCTCATTTCATCTTTATACCATCCCTGACAGTGGGGTCTATTATTAGACCTATCTGAAAGATGAGGAAATTGAAGTGCAGGGAGGTTAAGTGAATTATCTGATCTCCTAAGTGGCAGGGCTAGGATTATGATTCAGGTCTATTTCGCTCCAGAACCTGAGCTCTCAACTCTGGGCTTTCCTGCCTGCACGGTGGCCGTCCTTCACCACCTGCAGCTGAGACTTTCCCAAGTGCTTGTTCTACCCCACAAGACACATGCTTGCCTTCTTTGTCCTGCTCTGTCCAGTGAGTTCAGCTCTGGTGTCCCACTGGACCGTGGGACGTGTATGTGCAGGTGACTCATAGTCCGATGAGTCTCTGTACACAGTCCCAGGCTTCTTGGCCAGTTATCTCCACGAGCACTTGTTTGGGACGTAATAAATATTTAAATGAATGAAAGGATGAGCTGAGTGGTAGCATGGAAGCTCCTTGCTTCACTGCCATGCTCTTCAAACAGTCTACATACTATAATTCTGCTGCCATACTGACCTCAATACTGCACTGCAGGCAAGATCTCCAATAGCAAGGTTTGGTATTCTCCCTGGGTCGAAAATGAAACCCATCTTTACGTTGGATTCTCCTTTATAAACAACCAGGTTATTCAGCTTATTTCATAGAAATTTTTCCCATATCCTGAAATTTGGGCACATGGGGAAGAGATGTGATACCATTCAAGAACATGTCAAAGATTACCATTTTGATAGGAAATGTGGTGTAATAGGTGGGCTAAAGGTTGAGAGTTCAACTAGAGTGTTTGTAAATAGCAAAGATACTTTCACCTAACAGAGACATGAATCATCATATGAGAGTGACATAGGATAAATGTCTTCCATTATGCTGAGGTCTGGCTGGAGGACACGTGGAACGTTCAGTGAATTCCACTGTGTGTGTTTTCAGCTTTATGTGTGTGTATTTGTTCATGTGTTGGTGTGTATCTGTGCATTTTTATATGTGTGTGTGTCATGCATATGTAATATGTGGTTGAGAATGTGAGTATGTATATATACATGTATCTTTGTTTGTGTAGATATAGTTTTGTGTTTTTATATGTGCATGTATGTATGTGTTTGCACGGTGTTTGTGTGTTTTTGTGTGTGCATGTGTATGCATGGGAAAGAAGAACCAGACTGAATAAGGTGCAAAGGAGAGCAAACACAGAAGTTAGGTTTATTCTTTTAGAGTTTGGGTAGATTGGGGTGAAACCTCAGCTTGGAAGGGAAGTGCAGGCATATTATAATGAATCTATGATGGCTCGGGTTTATTATCCCATGAAAGTGATCTTGTGTGAGTTCCAAATGTAGACAAGACATAAAGGTGACATTTAGGTGCTGTGGCCCTATGCTTGTGACATGACTTATATCTACAACTAAAGTGACTTATTGGATCATAGTTATATAATTTGAGAACTTAAGAGAGAGCAGTCATATAGAAAAAGACCTGAATTTGAAATCAGGAAATTCAAACCACCTACCTGACCTTTAGTAGCTGTGTGACTTTGGGTGAACCAATCCATCTTCTCAACCATAGGAAAGGGTCAAAAATACCTATTCTAGCCTCTTCCATAGTCTTAGGGCACAAAATTTAAGAGCTGGTGTGAAACTCAAAGTAAAGAAAATGAAACTGCATATGTGAAAAACTTCAGTAGCTGCAAAACCCGATACAAAGCTAAATTGTTCTATGCCTGGCCTGGGGCTCACTGATACCTTTAAGAGATAGTAATAGTGAATTGGGGCAGTGGGACTATACTTCTGCATGAAGTGATCTAACCAAACAGCAGAGGGAGATGAGTAGATTTGCAGTTTGCGCTCGCGTGTGTGTGTGTGTGTTTGTGTGTGTGTGTGTTGAGTCGGGGACTTCCACTGGACACTGGATGAGAGAGTTGTCTACCTCTAAAGACAGACTTTCCATTCAGGAGAAGCTTATGAGCTTGACAAGAGAGACACAAGCTTCTCATGTTTTTGAAAACATGTAGTGAAACAGATTCAGTTTATAATCCTGTTCAATCCTGGACTGAATTGAGTCAGAGTCCAAAGCAGTTAGTCTGAAAATTCTGAGAAGATACAACTTTAAAAGCTAAAATTCTGATTAAGGGAGATTACCTGGAAGGTGAAGTTAAAGGCTTAGGGACTGGGGAAGAAGCCAAGCTCCTTCACATTTTTCAGCAGGGGGTCCTCCTGGCAAACTGGCAATTTCTGCTCAAGAAAAATGTGTATGAATGGTGGGGAGGGAGCAAGAGATGCTGCTGCTGGTCCACAGGCTAGGTACACGAACACTGACAGGGAGAACCCCATCTGGGAACCGTATTTAATGCCTGAGCATGATTAATATCGACCTTCTTTTAGAGAGCTTTCTAGAAACCACCACAGCACCAGTCTTGAGAAAAGCAGAAGACATCATCCCTGGAGAGGCAAGGCAAGTGACCCAAGAAACTGCTCCTGTATTCTTTTATGATTAGTACTGTTAAGAAAATGGTCTGACAAAGTTTGTTCCTTTTGATTTATTCTAACTTGAGTTGGCTTAGGTGGTAAAGAGTCTGCCTGCAATGCAGGAAACCTGGGTTTGATCCCTGGGGTCAGGAGGATCCCCTGGAGAAGGAAATGGAACCCACTCCAGCATGCTTGCCTGGAGAATCCCATGGATGGAGGACCCTGGGGGCTACACCCCGTGGGGTTGCAGAGTTGGACACGACTGAGCGACACATGCGACTCGAGCTGAAGTACCTAGCAGCAGGGCCAGGTGCCTCAGGCACAAAATTTAAGGAGATACTTTCTCTTGGTGCCACCGTTAATTTTGCGTCCTGGGAGCCCCAATTTTGCATCACTTGCCCCATCACAGTACAGCCCCTGTCTGGAAGACATTTAAAGGCATACCCACTTAGAAAGCCAGGAGGACACATTTTTACTTGCTGTCATCACCCAATTCCTTCTCCCCCAGTGCCCCTTAAAGCCTGGCATTTTGGTCAGGAATCTGTCTAGAATATTGCCACTTGGACTTAAGGGTGGAAACTTCAGCAGGACATTTGTGAAGCTGGTGTATGAAATTATTTTCAAAAACACACACCCAGGGAAGGCAGAGAAGACATGGTCCTGACAGTTTAATTACATCAGTGGCTCCAAGCTTTCTGTGAGGGGCTCATTATTTCACATTTATCCAAAAGCTCTGGCTTCCCTGGATGAAAAGTGATATGGGTGGTGTGGGGGAATTGAAGGATGAGAATGGGACAGTAAAGTCACTGAAAAGAAGAAGGATGAGGCACCAGAGTGCCCCAGGGACCATGGCAGAGCAGAGGGGACAGAGGACAGAGTGGCAGCAACTGGCTTGGAACTCTACCAGGTAAGACTTGAGAGTCTGCCTGTGAGTTCAGAATCTCTCTGCTTGACACAGTGGGATTGGTGGCCCATTTTCCACTCATTCATGCTATTCTCTCCTTCCTTACATGTTAGCATCTGAAGACAAAGGAGGAAGCAAATCCTTCTCTTCTCCTCCTCCTCTCATTCATGTCTAGGTGGCTCAACTGTCCCTCCTCCATCTCCATTGAACTTTCCTCTCTATGTATCATACCACTGGATTTTCTCCTGGTTAGGAATGACTGAATTTACTTTCAGATCCTGGAAAAAGTCAGTCACTGAATTAAACAGATTAAAATAATTTACCAGTGGAATTCAGTGCCCTTGTATTACTTTGTCACTTTGCAGTTATAGTACATTATCATTTCCACTCATTTCATATTGAAAGGACAACTCTGTATGTTTGGTAATATTATTGTCCTCACTTTATGGATCAAGAAACTGAGGCTCAGAGAAATCAAGACTTCCCCAAGGGCAGCTGAGTAGTAAGGGCTGAGTGTGGGAGCAGAACTCAGCCCTTTGGATAACTATTCTAGAACATTTTCTATTGATCCTTATCGCCTCTGCAGTCAACCCAAGGATGGATCCTGCAGAGCAATAAGAATGTTTTCAATCAGCTTTACCCAGCTTTCTCTCCCACATTAACCACCTTCTGACTTCTTCTCTGGAACCAGTTCCTCCTATGCCATCACATCCTCGTCCCCACACACAATCAAGCCCTCACCTGGGTAGTTCAGATGGGACACTATTAAGTAGATGGTGAAGTTCAGGAAAAAGCAGTTGCATTTCCAGGGGTTTCCACTCAGATACAGGGTCTGGAGTGTTATGAGGTTCTGGAAGGCAGCTTCGTCCAAGGTCTGCAAGCCGGTGTTTCTGAGGTCCAGGTATCTCAACGAGCTGGTGTTGGCAAAGGTGTACTTGTTAAGTGATAACAGATGAGGGTTGTTGGAGATATTCAGCTGCAGCAGGTTGCTGAGCATGGAAAAACTGTATGGGGAGATGAAGGTTAGATTGTTGAAGCTGAGGTCAAGGTAGATGAGTCTGAAGACCCCGACAAAGGTATAATCCATCACCTCCTGAATCCTGTTCTTCTGGCAGTCCAAGTAAACAAGGTCACTGAGGAGTCCTAGATTCATCGCTGGCAAGAAACGGATCTTGTTATCATTCAAGTACAGCCTCCGGGTATTCAGGGGTATGTCAGAGGGGTATTCGGTTAACTGGATCCCCGTGCAGATCACTTCTTGGTCTTGACATTGACAATTATTTGGACACTTTGACCCCGATACCAGTACCATTCCAAAGGAGAAGAGTAACCACCCCGGCCCAGGGCCTGAAGCAAGGGACATAGTAAGACGCGGCGACTACCCTCCTTCCACTTTCCAGCGGGCGCTATCCCTCTGATCAGAAGGCTGCGAGGGGCGGGGTGGGGCGGGGGAAGGGCGCTGGAAAGAACTGTAACACTCTAGCTTTGTGCAAAGCAATTTTCCATTACAGGAGAACTGAACAGAAGCTGAAACGCCAGGCCCGGTGCCCCACCAGCCGGCTTGGTGGCTCTGCTGGTTGCTCACGCCCAGACTGCTCCTGGGAGCCTGCCTGCTTGCCTGCGTTTGCAAGTGAAGGGGAGCCAGGGGAGAGCCACGTGACAGTGAGGCTGCCAGTTGACACCTTTGTGACGTCAGCAGCTTCCGGAGACTGCCCTGCGCGAGGAGGGAAGAGTCCTGACTCTTCTGGGTTGTGTGGGGCTGTTTTGTGTAACTTGGTAAGCTGGTTGTCCTTGGGGGAGTGGGGGCCTGAAGCATGGGAGTAAGGGGGGAACTCCGTGGGTTCACTGTGTATGTGTATCAGCTCCCCAAGGAGGTGCAGTGGATTAGACTAAATTGGACCCCCTAATCCTCAGGCCATAGAGGGATCACAGAAATCTCCAATGCAACTCCCTTTTTTACTGATGTGAAAAGTGACCTGTTTGAGGTCAGTTCTCACCATGAGTCTCTTCCCTGGATATCGAGTTTGGATAAGTGACGTTTTTGGGGGTGTTGTCAGAAAACGGGAAAGGGGCAGGAAACAGGGGGGCTCCTTTGAAATGAGGCAAGGGAAGTTCCCTGATAAAGTGGTATTCTTACGGTTGTATTCCCAGTTTGCATAAAACTCTGTCTGCATTTGGAATATATATGTGTACTAGTATTAAAAGTCTTTTGAGCAAGTATAAATAATCCCCCTAAAACAAAACCCAAATGTATTAAAAAAAAATCTGAATGCAATGATATGAACTTTTCTTACCATTTATATTTATATTCTAAAATAGGGTGTCACTAATGCTCTAATATGAGTTTATATTCATTAGCTTCTTGAGGGGTAATGGGAGGGGCTCTTTAAAAGGGAGGGATGGAGAGTCTGAAGCTTAAGAGTTAGGATGTATCATCCAGTCTATAGAAGAAGGCACATTGGGCAGAAACAAAGCATCTCAGGAATTAAAATTTTTATTTTGGAGAAGAAGGAATCTCATTCTTTAAAACATTCATATATAACATAGCTTGAATATTAATAAAGCAATGAAATCTATATTTAGCTTAGAACAGTGCCTGGCACCTGGTTTATAATAAATATTTATTGAATGAATGATGCGTGAATGTCTCTGATGGTCTGCTTCCTTTCCTTGTTTCTCTGCCAAGAGAGAAATTAATAAACTCAAGTGGATCTGTGGCTGGTTAGCTAATGCTTGATTGTGTTTACTTACTCAGCATTTCCGGGGTGACTGGCCATGAATTAAGATGATGACTTTGGTGTGTTTACTGAATTGAAAGTGACCTTATTTAAGCAGAAATTTCAAACACTTAAAATAATGACCCAGATGATAATTGTACTAATTGAAGCAGGAGTTTATTGATAGAAGCATCACCCTCTCCTTATAATTAAAAAAATTAATTCCTGGCTAGATTTTACATGATTGCCCAGGAGAGGAATTTGGTACATGAAATCTATGAAGAAGAATTAATTTCCAAAGTGATTGTTTCTTTTGGGGGCTGGGGGAGAAGTGTAGCTTGATGGTGGTGTGTGGTGCAGATGATTTCTTCAGCTGGGGCTGTATGTGTTGTGTTTCCTTTTAATGGGAGATGATTGCTGAGTGGCCTACCAAGGCTCATTGAGTGGAGTGTTTTTATTGATGTTCCACCTATTCTTTATTTCTTTTTTAAAAAAATCTTCTCAATGCTTTTATTTTTTTATTTTAAAACTTTTTTATTGGAGTAAAGTTGATTTATAATTTTGTGTTACTTTCTGATGTGCTGCAAAGTGAGTTAGTTATACATATATCCACCATTTTTAGATTCTTTTCCCCTATATGTGATTACAGTGTACTGAGCAGAGCTCCCTGTGCCATATAGTAGGTCCTTATTAGTTATCTGTTTTACAGATAACTAACCATCTCAGTTTCCCAAGCTACCATAAGATCCAGCAATCCCACTCCTGGGTATATATACTGCTACTGCTGCTGCTAAGTCACTTCGGTCGTGTCCGACTCTGTGCGACCCCATAGACACCAGGCTCCCCCGTCCCTGGGATTCTCCAGGCAAGAATACTGGAGTGGATTGCCATTTCCTTCTCCATATATATCGAGAGACAACCATAATTCGAAAAACATGCAGCCCAATGTTCATTGCAGCACTATTTATCATAGCCAGTTCATGGAAGCAACTTGAATGTCCATCGACAAGGGAATGGATAAAGAAGAAGTGGTACATATAGACAGCAGAATATTACTCAGTCATAAAAAAGAATGAAATAATGCCATTTGCAGCAACATGAATGGGTCCAAAGATTGACATTCTGAGGGAAGTCCACCTCTTCTTCAGTGACTTTCTCTTTCTGAGACTCCTTTTCCTCAGGTCTCTTTTCAACCAGTGTCTCCAGGTTGCCCTATTGAATTTCAGCCCCCTCATGTAGATTACCTTTTGCAAGACAGTAGCCTCTGGCTCAGGCTTACCTGTTTGGCCGTATGATTCAAGTGCTGTCTCTTAGAAAAGCCTTAGATGAATAAAACAGTTTATTGACCAAAACACAGCAGCTGTGTCTCTCTTTGTACTATTACCATTTAAACAAAGTTTTATGAGTGGTTAACCTCAAGAAATAGTCTTTTGGCTTGAGCTAGTTGTGTATTTTTTGGTCCTGAAGTCTAAATATCCACAGGCTAGTTTCAGCATTGCCAGGATAGACCAGATCCCTAAAATGTTTTCTTTGTTTTGAGACTGAGTAAATAAGTGTTAACCAGAGGATGCCCGAATGAGACAAAGGAGAGTAGAGGATGTAGTCTTTCCAAGACTACCTGACCTCAGAAACTTAAAGATGCTTTTTTCAAGGAACATTTTGTCAAACTACATTTTCAGGGATCCTGCTTCGAGAGATTCTGGACGAGGCTGTTTGCCCTGGGTAGAACTGTTTAAAGTCTCTGCGGCTTTATTTTTCTCATCTATATATTCAGAAAGGGGGACAAGGTAATTTCCATATTCCCTTAGGACTTCCAAACTCCTTCGTAATGGAAAGGTTTCAGGCACCACCCAGTGAACTAGTAAGGAAGAATTTCGGGGCTAAGATAAAAGACTTCCTAGTCCTTCTAATCACACCATGTAGCCCGACCTGTCAGGAGGCTGCAAAGACAGAATTTGCTCTTCCCAGGGAGCTACTTGAGCAGCTTCAGCTGCAGCTAAGTTGTCGTTTGTATGAACAGCTGTTTTTTGAGCCCTCCTCTGCCCCCTAGGTGACCGGCGTGGCCATCCTTCTGGTAGCACAGGTGGAATATCAGGTATCAGTACAGTCTCCCTCACTGCGACTGACTGGTCTTGGTCAGGCTCCTATTTTTAGCTGTATCTGTTACAGACACTGACTTCCCAGCTTGACAGTTGTGTTCAGGTACCCACGCGCTGCCAAACAGCTCTCTCGTGATCCAAAAGGCCCCTGGAACTACAAAAGGAACGAACAGGGTGACGGAGAGAAAGGTGGACTCAACCGGGGTGCCTGATTTCTCTGTGACGCAGCATGACTTTGTGACTCCCAGGACCTTGCGCTCCTTTCTGTGAATAAGACAGGATGGTTTCTTAAGGGCCCTTCCAGATTTGAAATACTATAAAGACCGAGTCTGTGCAGGGAGAAGACAGATGCTTAAGAGTTTTAAGACCCAAGCACTAGGGACAGAGATTCAAGCAACCACCCAGTGCTTGCCACAGTGTAAGAAAGTCTCTGTATGTTAGCCAGTAAATATTCCACCTGGAGGCATGGGTACAAATGCCAAGGGAATTGAAACTTTGACATACATTTATTTGCTCAGGAGAAAAATAGCAGAAAATAGTACATATGTCATTAAGGTAAAACTGCTCATGTGTTCAGTTTTGTACTTGCATGGGGTTATGATCTAGGGGCACACTAGTTAGTACTTTGCCCTGTTTCCTGGGCAGGAAATTTAGTGAGCTGAGGTCTAAAGAATGTCAAAATTTCAAGGACATTCCTGTAGGAGCTGCTGATGGTATTCACTTCACTCCAGACTTAGGACATCATCTGAGCCCTTTTCAGCAAGGTCATCTCAGTGGGTATGGAGGCTTGGGGCAAGTCCTATGGAAAGCAGACAAAAATTAATGAGTCAGACTGGAAGAAAAAAAAAAAAAAACTCCCAAGAAAGCTGGGAAGACTGGGGCCTAAGGGTCAAATATGTACATTTATCTATCTATCTACTTACCTACCTACCTATCTATAATGAGCCTTGGGTCTGTTTTTAGTATCAGCTGCTATGAACTACTTTTGTCTTTTCCCTTCAGGCTGCCTGAGTTTCCACTCAGGAGATTGGATCCTTACAGAGTCCAGGCCAGAGAAAATCACTCCAATTGCTGTGTTCCCCAGGGATGCCTTTGTTTTTAGGTTTTCTCCATGTTACACGTTTCTGCAGCATTCATTATCTAGAGGAATCCAAGGGGAAGCCTCAGAATTGCATACTGTTTTGGAGGGCTAGGATCACATTTTCAGCTTTTAACAAATCTATACACTGTTGCCCAAGGCTAGTCTTTTTTTTTTCCCATTTATTTTTATTCGTTGGAGGCTAATTACTTTACAATACTGTAGTGGCTTTTGCCATACATTGATATGAATCAGCCATGGATTTACATGTGTTCCCCATCCCGATCCCCCCTCTCGCCTCCCTCTCCATCCCATTTCTCTGGGTCTTCCCAGTGCACCAGCCCTGAGCACCCATCTCATGCATCCAACCTGGGCTGATGATCTGTTTCACCCTTGATAATATACTTGTTTCAATGCTGTTCTCTCTGAACACCCCACCCTCGCCTCCTCCCGCAGAGTCTAAAAGTCTGTTCTGTGCATCTGTGTCTCTTTTTCTGTTTTGCATATGGGGTTATTGTTACCATCTTTTTAAATTCCATATATATGCGTTAGTATACTGTATTGGTGTTTTTCTTTCTGGCTTACTTCAGTCTGTATAATGGGCTCCAGCTTCATCCATCTCATTAGAACTGATTCAAATGAATTCTTTTTAATTGCTGAGTAATATTCCATAGTGTATATGTACCACAGCTTTCTCATCCATTCGTCTGCTGATGGGCATCTAGGTTGCTTCCATGCCCTGGCTATTATAAACAATGAACATTGGGGTACATGTGTCTCTTTCAGATCTGATTTCCTTGGTGTGTATGCCCAGGAGTGGGATTGCTGAGTCATATGGCAGTTCTATTTCCAGTTTTTTAAGGAATCTCCACACTGTTTTCCATAGTGGCTGTACTAGTTTGCATTCCCACCAACAGTGTAAGAGGGTTCCCTTTTCTCCACACCCTCTCCAGCATTTATTGCTTGTAGACTTTTGGATAGCAGCCATCCTGACTGGCGTGTAATGGTACCTCATTGAGGTTTTGATTTGCATTTCTCTGATAATGAGTGATGTTGAGCATCTCTTCATGTGTTTATTAGCCATCTGTATGTCTTCTTTGGAGAAATGTCTCTTTAGATCTTTGGCCCACTTTTTGATTGGGTCATTTATTTTTCTGGAATTGAGCTGCAGGGGTTGCTTGCATATTTTTGAGAGTAATCCTTTGTCTGTTCATTTGCTGTTATTTTCTCCATTCTGAAGGTTGTCTTTTCACCTTGCTTATACTTTCCTTTGTTGTGCAAAAGCTTTTAAGTTTCATTAGGTCCCATTTGTTTATTTTTGCTTTTATTTCCAATATTCTGGGAGGTGGCCAAGGCTAGTCTTATGTGATAGTCATTATGCCTGAAACTCACATTGTGATTTGCCTGAACCCATTGATATGGGAGGAAAATATGGGATCTTTTTGTAGATTTCAGCATGGGAGAGACAACTGTATGTAGTACAGTGTGAGCTCCAAGATGAGAAGACTCTTCACTGAATGACTTTCTGCAAATACCTTAGTTTCTAGGGGTATTAGTTTCCTTTTTGATAAAATAGGGATGACAAATATTGCTTTTCCAGCGTTCTTAGAAAGGTTGCATGTGATTTAATATAACACAGTATCTACCATTCACTATCCCCTTGTGTCAAGCATGTGATCCTCCCAGCAACCCAGTGAGTCACATAGCATGACCTGCGTCTTATAGATGAAGACAAAGAAGCTCTAGGAGGTGCCACATATCTAAGGTCACAGAGGTGGTGAGTGATGGAGGTGGAATTTATTTCAGAAAGTTTTACTTCTGAGTGCAAGCCCTTAATGATTAAACTTACATCATGAACAAATGCCTCAAAATATTCATGATTGTTTTTACTGACTCCATGGAATAAACTGTCACCTCCTAGCACCAAATGGTACCTTGACTTCAGACAATATCAAAACCACTATTGCCATAGGATTTATATATGGGATTTCTTTGGGATTTCTTGTCTTTTAGAAGGCTATGACTTTTCACTTTGAATTCTTATACGAAAGATTGAGATTGTTTCGTATACATTTTTTTCTCAGGCAAATAAGCTAAAAGGGGAAAAAAAGACTTGCCTAGCCTTACTCAAAAAAAATGAGTGACAAAGCCTGCAGTAGCTGACTCATTAAATTCTGAGATGAATCAAATTCCCTGTACAGCTATTCTCATAAGAAGGAATGCCTTTGAATATAATGTGGAACATCGTACAAACCATTGGGCAATGAACACTTATCGAAGCCCCTGATAGTACAAAACAACTCTGGTTGAAATCTATCTCTTCATAATCAAGTGGGGCTACCCTACCTCTTTGCCTGCTCTTTTACTATTTTATACTGAAATTCTAATGGGCTTCCCTGGTGGCTCAAAAGTAAAGAATCCGCCTGCAAATGAAGGAGACTTGGGTTTGATCCCTGGGTTGGGAAGATCCCGTGGAGAAGGAAATAGCAACTCACTTCAATATTCTTACCTGCGAAATCTCATGGACAGAATCTGGCAGACTACATTCATGGGGTTGCAGAAGAGTCAGACACAGCTTCGTGACTCAACAACAACAACACTGAAATTCTAATACAGTGAAAGCCTTTGGTGGCCTCTTAAATCTACACTTCCCATAGGTACATGGGAAGTCAGGAGGAGGACTGAAGGAAGTGGAGTCCTATATTTTTTTCAGCATTCCTTGTGGACAGATTTTCAAGAAAATATGTAATGTGGGAGGTAAAAACTTTGAGCACAAGTGCTACTGACTTTTCTACTTGATGTTGTGTAGAGTGATCAACTTGGTATTTGACTTGAAATTGAAAAGGATGGCGCTCAACCTGAGTGAGGCTGGGGAGAATGTCTCTAAGTCTCAAAGCTTTCCTAGTGTTTTTCAAAGGCTGCAAGTTCTTGTTAGAGCTAAGTGGAATGTCGTGAGTATCTCATCATGCTGTTTCTGCAAGGACAGATGATAAAGGGGCGGGGGAGAAGCAGGGAGCTCAGAGGAAGAAAGCCGACTGTACTGTGAGTCTTGCCAGGAGCATTAGTCCTTCCTTTTGGAGCTCACAGACCCACTCCTATGGGCAGGGTCCTCCTAGCACTTCACTTCCTGGACAGACTGAAAAAGATGACCTTTAAGACCTGACCATAGTCCCAGTGATACCAATTCACAGGAAGTAAATAGCTGAGTAGCAGGTTAACTTTGTGATAAATGCTTTTGCCTCCATTGCCAGGCCTGAACTCTTTTCCGTGAGAGCTTTTATTGATGCCAAAAGCTTGGCTTCTGTGCACTGGTGCCAAATTGAACCTCAGAGACAGAGTTTTGGGTGAAGTAGCAACGAAGAGCTTTATTGCTTTGCCAGTCAAAGGGGGACACAGCGGGCTCCTGCCCTGAAAGCTGTGTGTCCCAAGCTGGGAGGATTTGGTGAGGAGTCTTATAGTAACAGGTCAGGGGCAGGTTTTCTGATAAGATTAGGAGGGCCTGTACTCCTGTTAATCTGGTCTCAGGTGTTCTCTGGCATGAAGAATGCTGACAGCTTCCGTTTCTTGGGGGGTTTCAGTTCTACAAAGGGCTCCAAAGATACTGTTCTGTGTGTCCCTTGAGGTGGAACGAGGACCCCACCCCAAGGCTGCACTATCATTTCTTGGCTACTTCTCTCTTGTCTCTGCAGCCCCTCCTTTTCCTTATTGGCAACTGTTGAATCTGCCCTTTGGTTTCAGGGAAGGTCATGGGGCCTGAAGTTTGTTTCCTACAAACAAGGAATGGGGGACACAGAAAGGCTTCTATGAGCAGGCGCCCCACAGGGTCCTGCTGAGTTTCACCATGAGAGCAGATGCAGGCAAGCCATCACCCTCCCTTTTGTGGTGGGGATTAATCTAAGTTTCAGGAGCAGTGTCTCTAGTCTGTCATGGGGCTTAAATAGCCTCTGCTCCATGACCTTGCTATCTTCCTTCCTGGAGAGCTTGCTTCACATGTTTCTTCCCGACTGTAGAGGATGAAGGGTCAGAAAAATGCCTGTGAGAAAATCCGAGTCCATACATCCTGCTGTGTCATCAGGCCACTAGCCTTCACCTCTGTTTTCCCAGCTTATAGCTGCCTCACTCCTGTGCAGAAACAGTCCACGTTGGGTTCCTTCTGAGATAGATTCTTTTGCTGTTGCCCTAGTAACAGAATTATTAAACCATGTTCTAGCCTCGGGAGTATTTATGCTAGTGAGGTAATGTCTGTCGCATCCAGGCTTTCTTTTCATTTCCACTGCCACCCCCTCTCTTTAGGCCCCATGTACCTCACACATAATGTACTCTTCTCCTCCCTGGCCTCAGTGCACTGCCCACCCTTTCCACTGGGGCTGCTTCTGGCTCAGCAATACCCTTTCTCAAGCTCAGAATCTCAGCACTGGCCAATGTCTCCATCAGCTGACATTTAAAGATCCCCATACCTCCATTCCTAAAACCCACAGCACTACCTGGGCTAAGCAAAGTACACTTCGGCTGTAGGGGAGTATCAAGAAATAGATCCAAGAGGAAATAAACAAGGAGAATCCATGGGGCTTATCTAAGGACTGGCTGGGTGGGAGGCAAAACAGTTCAGTTCAGTTCATTCACTCAGTCGTGTCTGACTCTTTGCAACCCATGGACCCAGCACGCCAGGCCTCCCTGTCCATCACCAACTCCCGGAGTTTACCCAAACCCATTCCACTGAGTCAGTGATGCCACCCAACTATCGCATCCTCTGTCGTCCCCTTCTCCTCCTGCCTTCAATTGCTCCCAGCATCAGGATCTTTTCAAATGAATCAACTCTTTGCATCAGGTGGCCAAAGTATTGGAGTTTCAGCTTCAGCATCAGACCTTCCAATGAACACCCAGGACTGATCTCCTTTTAGAATGGACTGGTTGGATCTCCTTGCAGTCCAAGGGACTCTCAAGAGTCTTCTCCAACACCACAGTTCAAAAGCATCAATTCTTCAGCGCTCAGCTTTCTTTATAGTCCAATTCTCACATCCATACATGACCACTGGAAAAACCATAGCCTTGACTAGATGGACCTTTGTTGGCAAAGTAATGTCTCTGCTTTTTAATATGCTATCTAGGTTGGTCATAACTTTCCTTCCAAAGAGTAAGCATCTTTTAATTTCATGGCTGCAATCACCATCTGCAGTGATTTCGGAGCCCTCAAAAAAGTCTGACACTGCTTCCACTGTTTCCCCATCTATTTTCCAAGAAGTAATAGGACCAGATGCCATGATTTCAGTTTTCTGAATGTTAAGCTTTAAGCCAACTTTTTCACTCTCCTCTTTCACTTTCATCAAGAGGCTTTTTAGTTCCTCTTTACTTTCTGCCACAAGGGTGGTGTCATCTGCATATCTGAGGTTATTGACATTTCTCCCGGCAATCTTGATTTCAGCTTGTGCTTCTTCCAGCCCAGCGTTTCTCATGATGTATTCTGCATATAAGTTAAATAAGTAGGGTGACAGTATACAACCTTGATGTACTCCTTTTCCTATTTGGAACCTGTTGTTCCATGTCCACTTCTAACTGCTGCTTCCTGACCTGCATATAGGTTTCTCAAGAGGTGGATCAGGTGGTCTGGTATTCCCATCTCCTTCAGAATTTTCCACAGTTTACTGTGATCCACACAGTCAAAGGCTTTGGCATAGTCAATAAAGCAGAAATAGATATTTTTCTGGAACTCTCTTGCTTTTCGATGATCCAGCATATGTTGGCAATCTGGTTCCTCTGCCTTTTCTAAATCCAGATTGAACATCTGGAAGTTCATGGTTCACATATTGCTGAAGCCTAGCTTGGAGAATTTTGAGCATTACTTTACTAGCATGTGAGATGAGTGCAATTGTGCCATAGTTTGAAGATTCTTTGGGATTGCCTTTCTTTGGGACTGGAATGAAATCTGCCCTTTTCCAGTCCTGTGGCCACTGCTGAGTTTTCCTAATTTGCTGGCATATTGAGTGCAGCACTGTCACTGCATCATCTTTTAGGATTTGAAATAGCTCAACTGGAATTCTATCATCTCCAATAGCTTTGTTCATAGTGATGCTTCCTAAGGCCCACTTGACTTGCATTCCAGGATGTCTGATTCTAGGTGAGTGATCACACTGTTGTGATTATCTGGGTCATGAAGATCTTTCTTGTACAGTTCTTCTGTGTACTTTTGCCACATCTTCTTAATATCTTCTGCTTCTGTTAGGTCCATACAACTTCTGTCCTTTATTGAGCCCATCTTTGCATGAAATGTTTCCTTGGTATCTCTAATTTTCTTGAAGAGATCTCTAGTCTTTCCCATTCTATTGTTTTCCTATATTTCTTTGCATTGATTGCTGAGGAAGGCTTTCTGAAATCTCTCCTTGCTATTCTTTGGAACTCTGCATTCAAATGGGAATATCTTTCCTTTTCTCCTTTCTTTTCTCTTCTCTTCTTTTCACAGCTATTTGTAAGGCCTCCTCAGACAACCATTTTGCTTTTTTGCATTTCTTTTTCTTGGGGATGGTCTTGATTCCTGTCTCCTGTGCAATGTCATGAACCTCCATCCATAGTTCATCATGCACTCTATCAGATCTAGTCCCTTAAATCTATTTTTCACTTCCACTGTATAATCGTAAGGGATTTGGTTTAGGTCATACCTGAATGGTCTAGTGGTTTTCCCTACTTTCTTCAATTTAAGTCTGAATTTGGCAATAAGGAGTTCGTGATCTGAGCCACAGTCAGCTCCTGGTCTTGTTTTTGCTGACTGTATAGAGCTTCTCCAGCTTCGACTGCAAAGAATATAATCAGTCTGATTTCGGTGTTGACCATCTGGTGATGTCCATGTGTAGAGTCTTCTCTTGTGCTGTTGGAGGAGGGTGTTTGCTATGACCAGTGTGTTCTCTTGGCAAAACTTTTTTAGCCTTTGCCCTGCTTCATTCCGTACTCCAAGGCCAAATTTGCTGTCACTCTGGGTGTTTCTTGACTTCCTACTTTTGCATTCCAGTCCCCTATAATGAAAAGGACATCATTTTTGGGTGTCAGTTCTAAAAGGTTTTGTAGGTCTTCATAGAACCATTCAACTTCAGTTTCTTCAGTGTTACTGGCCGGGGCATAGACTTGGGTTGCTGTGATATTGAATGGTTTGCCTTGGAAATGAACAGAGATCATTGTGTCATTTTTGAGATTGTATCCAAGTACTGCATTTCAGAGTCTTTTGTTGACTATGATGGCTATTCCATTTCCTCTAAGGGATTCCTGCCCACAGTAGTAGATATAATGGTCATCTGAGTTAAATTCACCCATTCCAGTCCATTTTAGTTCGCTGATTCCTAAAATGTTGACATTTGCTCTTGCCATCTTTTGTTTGACCACTTCCAATTTGCCTTGATTCATGGACCTGACATTCCAGGTTCCTATGCAATATTGCTCTTTGCAGCATCAGACCTTGCTTCTATCACCAGTCCCATCCACAACTGGGTGTTGTTTTTGCTTTGGCTCCATCTCTTCATTCTTTCTGGAGTTATTTCTCCACTGATTTCCAATGGCATATTGGGCACCTACCAACTTATGGAATTCATCTTTCAGTGTTCTATATTTTTGCCTTTTCATACTGTTCATGGGGTTCTCAAGGCAAGAATACTGAAGTGGTTTTCTATTCCCTTCTACAGTGGGCCACATTCTGTCAGACCACTCCACCATGACCCATCTGTCTTGGGTGGCCCCACACAGCATGGCTTAGTTTCATTGAGTTAGACAAGACTGTGGTGCATGTGATTAGATTGGCTAGTTTTCTGTGATTGTGGTTTCAGTCTGTCTGCCCTCTGATGCCCTCTCTCAGTTCTCACTGTCTTGCAGGGGGTTCTCTTACCTTGGATGTGGGATATCTCTTCATGGCTGCTCCAGCAAAGCGCAGCCACTGCTCCTTACTTTGGACGTGGGGTATCTCCTCTTAGTCGCTCGCGGCTCCAGCACCACATAGCCACTGCTCGCTGCTCCAGAGATTAAGGGAGGAGAATTTTAGTAGCCTTTTCAGATGGTTGTGGACGTTATTTTTTCATACAGCAGAAGAAATGGAATGCCCACAACCAGTACAAAGCAGACAGATTCAGGTCCTTGAGCTGCCTCGGAGAAGTTGGGTGAATCTTTATTAAGCAAGGTCGTTTTAAGGCTTGCACATGTCCGGAGGTGCACATGGCCTGAACAGTAAGATGTTTGCCTGAGATGTTTTTCCCAGAACCTGGAATCTGCTATATCTGGTTCCAGCAATAGTGCAATGTTTAAGAATACGGATTTTGAAATTAGTCTAATGGACCTAGCTGAATGACCATGGACAAGTTTCTTAACCTAAGTCTCAGTTTCCCCAAATGCAAAATGGACATAATGACAGTACCTTCCTCATAAGGGATTCTCTGTTCAGTTAAAGATTTTCTATAGCACTTAGCATCACAGAAATATGAACATATTCACTGAACATAGAAATTCATTGAACATGTTAGCTGTGTTGATGAAGATGGTGGAGAATGGGGGAAGTTATGAGAAATGGAATTGAGAATGGCTCCTGATTTTGGTGAATCCAGGTGAAGAAGGAATCAGTTTGTGAAAACAAGCAATGATTTCATTTTTGGGTTTGTTGAATTTGAAGTGGCCTAACTCACTTTTACTGATTCTCACTGAGTGCCAGGAACTATATGAAGCACAGTAAATGCGTTATTTCATGTAATTCTCACAAGTCCTTGAGATAAATATTGTTAACACATGGCAGGATTAAGTAACCTCCTTGCAGACAGGATGAAGTAACCTGCTTGCAGTTATTAGGTAGTAGAGGTGGGATTTGAACCTAGGTCATTGTGTTTCCAGAGGCTACATGGTTTACCACTATACCCACTGACTCCTAAACATCTTTACTGCAGCTAAGAAGTCAGTCCTTTTCAATTTATCTTCCTATGTATCTCTCTGTCTATCTGCCTACCTATCTATCACCTATCTCATCTATACGTGCTTTTAGTGTGAAGTTGGTCTTTGGGGACATAATGGTTTGTGTGGCTTCTTGCTTAGACAGTGCTCCTCCCCCTCATCTGGGGTTCCTGTGTGTAAATTTGGCCCCTAGCTTGGGAGCTTCTTTTGTGACAAGTGTTCTCCTGACATTGTGCTCAGACTTACTGGCTCAGTGTGCAGCTTTCACTTTGGTATTCTGCCTTGTTTCCACCACCCCTGTCTTCCACTCCCAAGCTGGGATCCTTGGTCTTGAGGTGAGTTGGCATCTCTGAGCCTCAGCTTCCCTCCTCTGAACGCTTAAGCCATTGCAGAATTGCAGTATGCATCAGAAGAGATAGACAGATGTTTCCCTTAGCATTCCCAGTGCCTGCGCCAGAGCTGGGCGGGTACCAGGTGCTCTCTGATTCCCGAATGAATTGATGACACCCTGATTGCATATCTGTCTATACATGATGCAGTGCTCAGTCGTGTCCTACTTTTTGCAATCCCATGGACTACAGCCCGCCAGGTTTCTCTGTCCATGGACCTTTCCAGGCCAGAGTACTGGAATGGGTTGCCATTTCCTCCTCCAGGGGCTCTCACGCCCATCTCCTGTGTCTCCTGCGTTGGCAGGAAGGTTCTTCACCACAGAGCCAATGGGATGCAGGGTCCACTCCTTTTGCTAGACTCTACTGAGATTTCTCCCTCTTCCACCTGTCTGCTGTCCTGTATGATTACCACAGTTTATTTTGCCTTGGGGTGACTTCTTTAAACTTTTGGATTCAGCTAAATCACAGTGGTGGTTGGGATTATAACACGTGTTCGGTGTATGCCCCTGTATGTGGTGGGGGAGAAGGGGTGAGAGGGAGCAGGTGTGGAAGGGCCGGCAGGTAGAGGTTGGATCATATTTCCTTCATAGACTTTCTAATGGGAAAAGATGCTCTAAGAACCCAAAGGACATGAATTTACCTGTAGCAAATGCAATCCAGGTGCTATGGTTAAAGCCTAAAGGCCAATGTGATGATAATAGGAGGCAGGGTCTTTGGAAGGTGATTATGTAATGTGGGTGGAGTCCTCATGAATGGAATTAATATCTTATAAAAGAGGCCCCTTCCACCATGTGCGGATGTAAGAAGTTTGAAGTCTGGAAGAGGGCCCTTGTTCAAATATTCTAGCATCTTGATCTTGGACTTCCAGCCTTCAGAATTGTGAGGAACAAATCCCTATTGTAAGACGCTCAGTCTGTAGCAATTTTTTTATAGCAACCTGAACAGATTAAGACACCAGGGTACAATGAGTTGGTTTTTAATGAGACTTTTCTGTTCTTTTAATAATAATGCTTCAATGTGGCAACTTTTAAATATTTTCCCCTCTATCATTTCCAAGTACTTTCACTTTCAATAACCTGCATATGAATTTCAATGCTATTTAATTAAATCCTAAATCTATAAAAATGGACATTTAATACTCAGAGTAAACCCTTGGTTTGTTCCCTCTGAAGATAAACAGGTGAGATATCTTCCTGACCTAGGAGTTCTGAGATAATTAAGATTAGTTGCCATAGAGAGAGAGAGACAGAACCACATTAAAATGTAGCATACTTTTCGTGTTTAGGAAATTCATTTAATTAAATATTCAGGACCATCAGATCTACTCAGACCCAGATACCTATTAATCTGTTGGCCACACAACCTCCAGAGTGGTCTTTGTCTGTCAGGACACTGTTCTCATTGCTCTGCTCCTCTGCTCAGAAACTTTTAACAGTTCACCATTGTTCTTTGGACAGATGATGGTCAATCTTCCTAACACGTGTGAGTCCAGACCTTTTAGGATCCGAGCCAACCTCCTTCCCCAACTCGTTTGTTACCACTAGACCCTTAGGTGCTTGCTGGCAACCGCAGACACAGTTTTCCCTGGTCTCTTTACATTATTAACTCTTTGGATTCTTTTTTTTCTTTGGATTCTTTTTCTTGTATGCTCTTGGCTTTGCAAGTTCCTGTTCACTCTTCAAAACCCAGTTCAAATTTCCTCCTTCCAACTTACATGCTAGACCTCTTTGGATTCCTCTAGATGGAATTACCCTAGACTTTCTTGAATTTTGCACTTTATGACAATTCTCATCATAATGCACCATAATTATGCGTTTCCCCACTAGATTGTGAGCTCCTTGGGATCCAGGGACCTATTCATTGCATAAATATTTGTACATTCATGTAATGCCCAACCCTTGTTGAAGGAACTTAAGTTCATGACAATGCACTGCCAGTTAATAGCATTAAGATGTCATAAAGATTTTTGAAGTGACTGTGACCCTTATCTTTTCTGCAGCGCTGCACATGATAGTTCCACGATGTCCTGTGGAAGGAAATCATCTTTTCATACTGGCAGCAGTAGCATGAAGCTAAAACTACAGTTCACTGATACTCCTTTGGTTAATGGGTAGAAAGGTCAAACTTAGAGGTCACCAAAGAATCACTTACTCTATGATGCTAATAGTGTCTTATAAATGTTTAGTAATGGGAGGTCATATAACGTGGTGGTTAAAACATGAAATTTGGAGTCAAGAAGATACAACTTGGCTGTGTGACTGGCAGCTCACTGAACTGCCTGCCGGTTTTGTTGTCTGTACAATGGGCATGATCACAATTTATCCATTCCTACAGCCGTGTCGAGCTAGTCAGCCATGTAATTAATAGGGCACCTGAGATATAGGACAGTGTTCAGAAAAGGTAGTAGCTATAATTTTTGTTTGACATTAGAACTATTATTAGTTACTGATAAGATAAAATGTACTATAGCAATGCAGAATAATACAATAATGTAATTTCCCCCAAAGAAATAGCAATTGCAGTAATAATTACTAGTTTGCTGGTACATTAGAATTTAGTTTGTTATTAGTAGCTGTTTAACACATTAAGGTTAGAGCCAATCTCAAAAGTATTCCAAAAGAACTGCTCAGCTAAGGCCATCCCACAGAGAGAAGATGCTCAGATAATCTGTGGTTCTGAGTACAGCAAGATTAGCAGACAAGGCTAGGGGACCAAATAAGCAGGCCAAGTGTGTGTTAGGAGGCTGGGTGGCTACAGACTTTTGGCACAGCCTCACAGAGCACACAAAACGCAGGTCATCTCTTTGCACACGACCCTGGACTGTCTGAGATCACCACCTCCACACTGGATGGGAAACTCCTGACAATTAACTTTCTTGGGAGCATTGTATGCAGCCTACACCTGAAGCTGCTTCTTGACTCTTTCCCCAGCAGACCTGCAACTCCCAAAACTTATCGCTCATTTTGACCATGAGAGCATGTGTGAGTGTGTAATCTCTGATGGATAAATCCATTACAAATGGAATCCCATGCCTCTGGTGTTTTCTTTTCTTTTTTTTTTTTTTATTATTATTTTTTTTCCTCTGGTGTTTTCTTAAACATTCTTCTTTGATTAGTCATTAACAAGGAGAAAGAGTAGTTTTGTTTAACAACCTCTGCTTTTGCAATACTTTATTTTCTTTCTCTCTTTAGAGGTAAGAGGTTTCTGCAGTCACCTTAAAGTATACCTGATTTTGGAGACTGACAGGGAAATTACTTGTGTATTGTGGTCTGTGAAGGAGGCTGAGGTCAGAGGAAATTACTAACATGTCCCTATAAGTCCTAAGTGTGTTCAGGAGCTGGCCCCCAGCTCTGGTAAAATCCATGAGAGGCCAGTGCTTCTTCAGAGCCTCCTGAAGCTGCTCTGGCTGAGACTGTGATCTCCTCCCTCCCCATCTTTCAATTCCCCTAAAAACCAAGAGTGGAGCTGAGGGGCAGTCTAATTGGGATCCACCCTGATGGCAATCTGGCTGGAAAGAGCGTAGAACTGGGAATTTGGGACCTGAATTTAGTCCTGGTACATGCAATCTTGGGCGAGTGCCACACTCTAGGCTTTGGTTTGATCATCTGAGAAATACAGGAGCTATGGCCTTGGGTCTCAGGTTCTGTGGACCTAGGCTGGGGACAAGCATCAGGGCAGGAAACAGCCCCTTCCCTTCCTACTGAAAGACACATCCCAGCTGTCCTTTACAAGTAGTGTTGTCCAAGCTGACAACACGTGATTCTGAGATTTGTGCAATCTAGAATTGGCAGTCTGGAGGTGTGGATCAGCCAGCAGTCACTGGGAGAGCAGGGAGGATGTAACTTGGACACAGCAAAGCTCTGAGATTCCCTGGGAGGAGAGTGGAAACTTTCAGAATAGTGTATGTATGTGAAATCAAATTCTGGTCTCTGGTCTTGTGGTAGGGAACCTCCCCATGCAAAACAGAACTAAACTAAAACAAAAGTTGGAGGATGTGGTGGTCCATTTGGAGACACCTCATGGAGACATTAGAGGTGTTTGAGGACCCTGGTAGGACAACAAGGGAGGCTGCGGTGTCCTATCAAAAAATGTGTCCAATTAGAGCAATAAGTGGCCAGACACAAGGGGATTTTCCTTTTTTCCATTGAGAAGGTAGTTCATGTGCATGGGAAATAATTCAGACAGTTCAATAATTATCACTGAAAAACCCATTTCCTTTCTACTCTCGACCTTCGGTCTTCACTCACAGAGACAACCATCTTTTACCATTTGTGTGTCCTCTAGAAGTACTCTGGGTGTCACCCTCACTTGGCTTTATGTAACATGCATATTAGAGATTGTCCTGTCAGCATGTGCGTGCTTAGTTGCTCAGTCTTGTCTGCCTCTTGCACCCCTTTGGACTGTAGCCTGGCACACATACATTTATTAATTATTTAGACACAACTTTGAGTGTCCTCTGAGGTGCAGACTGTTCTAGGCCCTGAATATATAGCAGTGGAAAAGCACGACAAGACCTCCACCCTCCTTGACATTCTATTGACAATACCAGGAGATGCACAAGTCAACAGTAATTGTGTGATATGAGGTCAGGTAGGGAGAAGTGCTGTGAAGGAAGAGGAAAGCAGAATAAGGATAGACTTGCTAGGGTTTCTTTTAGATAAGAAGGCCAGTCTGGGAGATGACATAAAAGAGGCATAACCATGCCGAGTTTGCCAGGTGGGCAGAAATATACAAAGGATGAGGATGAACGTGTGTCTGGCATGTTAGAGGGACAGGAGGAGGCTGCTGCAGCTGGGACAGAATGAGATGGGGGTATGATGGCCAAAGAGGTCACAGAGGCAGTCAGGGGATGCAGCCCACGGGGTCCTAAGGGATATATAAATCCATTGGGTGGTTTGGGCGGGGGAGACCCTCTGCCTGCTGGGTGGTGAACAGACTGTCAAGGGGCAGGAGTGGACTTGATGGAGACCAGTTGGCTGTCCCTAAAATCAGGAAGCAGGTGACAGTAGCTTGGGCTAGGCGGGTATCAGGAGATTTATATTCTGAGAGTAGAGCCTGCAGAATGTCAGGTGTGAGAGAGAGCAATCAAAGTGACCTGAGTGACTGGGTGAATGTTCTCCATTTACTGAAATGGGGGAAATGGGGGTGAAGGGACCAGTAAGGTGGGGCCTGCCATTTTCTGGCTTAGGAGGGCTATGCTCAAGGTGGCTGTTTCCTGTTCCAGAGGATGTGTAAGTCTGAGGGCACAGCTTACCTTAGGGCTGGAGACAGAATTTAGATATTTTAAACTTTGGGCCCAGATAGCCATCAGGGATTGAATTCAGAGAATGCAAAGAGAAAGCTGAAACTGATTCTTGGGTTGCTCTAATATTTAGAGGTTGGGAAGAGGGGAGGCCAGCTACAGAGACTGAAATGGGATAACCAGGGAGGAAGAAGAAAAACATGAGTGTGGCATTCTGGAAGTCCAGCATAGAAAGTGCTAGATAACTCCCCCAATTCCTTTTCATATTTGCATTGCATTCTATTGTATGGCTATAACATCACTTATTTAACTAATCCTCTGTCCACTGGCATCTGGATTGTTACTATTCTTTTGCTGGTGTGTGGTTGACTTTATCGGCAGTTTTTGCTGAGGCACTCACAGGGAACTGTTTCAAGCCCTCTGCTTTCCCCTGCAGCACAATGAGTAGCCTTGGCTTGCTGACAGCACCACTCACACATATATAAATGAATGTTGAGGGAGCCAGAGGTTAAGAACTGGAAAGCCCTCTTGAAACTACTATTCCCAACTACTCCTTCTATGGGCAAGAAGATAAATTTGTCCAAAGTCATCTGGCACCTTGGTCATGGTCGTTCTTAGAAGACAATCCCTTGACTCTCAGCCCGCTCTCGACAGAATTCCAAATTGCCTGCCAAGGCATTTCCAGTGCTCAGCTCCCCCAGACTTGCCGAGCTGCAGGATATAGATGTACCTTGATTGAAGGGAGTGAGGTGTAGATGAATGAGCAAAGATTTGGGCCAGACCTGGAGTGAATCCCATCTTCAGCTCTTGCTGGATGTGTGGCAATAGACTTGAGTCTGAACCTTGTTTTCTGCAGAGTGGTGATATAACTTACCCCAGACACACGGTGCTGGTGCCAGAAAGCCCTGCCCCAGCCTTGCATACAGTAGACTGTAATTGTGCACTCCTTCGCCTCTCAGCCCCAAGTTCTTTATCTTCCCCCCAATGCAGTTGTTTCAAGAGAGAAATTGGAACTTCATATAAACCTTGAAGGAAACAAAGACCTCAGACAGTGAACCAAAGACAGTGCTGTGTGTAAATGCGTGTAATTTAAAGCTTGGTCTTGTCCTGACACAAATGTCTCCAGGCACTACGAATATATTAGACTTTCACCTTCAAAAGATGTGTGGAGATAAGAACAAGAGATTAAGGAAAACAGAAATCCCTTGATAATCCTTATTTAAAAACAAAAAGCCCTATTTTCTTGAATATAACACCTTTTCTTCTTCCTGATTATTGTGATTTTTTTTGCCAAATTATGGAAAATATGGAAAGGATAAAGAAGAAAACAAAAATAATGTACAATTCCATAACCACTGTCAACATTTTAGTGCATTTCCAGTCTTTTTTCTGTGTAGATGTGCTATTCACATCTCCCTTCACGGGAGACCTGGGGTCCAGCTATTACCTCCTTTGGAACTGGCCTCAGCATTTGTGTCAACATTCCTGTGTTCTTTTTTTTATTTATTTTTTTAAGATGTCAGTATATTTTATTTTTATTTTATTTACTTAAAAAATTATTAATTTATTTTACTTTACAACATTGTACTGGTTTTGCCATACATTGACTTGAATCTGCCACGGGTGTACATGTGTTCCCCATCCTGAATCCCCCTTCCACCTCCCTCCCCATCCCATCCCTCTGGGTCATCCCAGTGCACCGGCCCTGAGCACCCTGTATCATGCATCAAACCTAGACTGGCAATCTGTTTCACATATGATAGTTACATGTTTCAATGCCATTCTCCCAAATCATCCCACCCTTGCCCTCTCCCACAGAGTCCAAAAGACTGTTCAGTACATCTGTGTCTCTCTTGCTGTCTCGCATACAGGGTTATCGTTACCATCTTTCTAATTTCCATATATATGCGTTAGTATACTGCATTGGTGTTTTTCTTTCTGGCTTACTTCACTCTGTATAATGGGCTCCAGTTTCATCTACCTCATTAGAACTGATTCAAATGAATTCTTTTTAACGACTGAGTAATATTCCATGGTGTATATGTACCACAGCTTCCTTATCCATTCGTCTGCTGATGGGCATCTAGGCTGCTTCCATGTCCTGGCTATTATAAACAGTGCTTCGATGAACATTGGGGTGCACGTGTCTCTTTCAGATCTGGTTTCCTCGGTATGTATGCCCAGAAGTGGTATTGCTGGGTCATATGGCAGTTCTATTTCCAGTTTTTAAAGAAATCTCCACACTGTTCTCCATAGCGGCTGTACTAGTTTGCATTCCCACCAACAGTGTAAGAGGGTTCCCTTTTCTCCACACCCTCTCCAGCATTTATTGCTTGTAGACTTTTGGATAGCACCCATCATGACTAGCGTGTAATGGTAACTCATTGAGGTTTTGATTTGCATTTCTCTGATAATGAGTGATGTTGAGCATCTCTTCATGTGTTTGTTAGCCATCTGTAAAAAAATTAAATTTTTAACTGTGCTGGATCCTCTACCTGTGGAGAGCTGGGGCTGCTCTCTGGCTGTTGTGTGCAGGCTTCTCATCGTGGTGCCTTCTTTTTTGTGGAGCATAGGCTCTAGGGTACACGGATTTCAGTGGTTGCAGCACGTGGGCTCACTAGTTGTGGTTTGGGGCTTAGTTTGGGCTCTTCTTGGACCAGGGATCGAACTCATGTCCCCTGCATTGGTAGGCAGATGCTTGAGCACTGGGCACCAGGAAGTCCCTCCTGGACTTTGCGGCGGCTCCAGCTGCGACTGAGCAAGGGTGTGCCGCAAGAGCCTGACCATTTCCCCTCAGACTGTTGTTTATTTTTTATTTGATTTTTTGACAAGCAAAATTATACATTTTTATGTACACTGATCTACTAAATTTTTTCTTTTTGCCATCTCTTCCAATATTTTTATGCCTGAAAAATCTTTCTTCATCCAGAGATTAGGCAAATCTTCAACTACATTTTCTCTTTTTGTTAATAGTTTTACTTTTTTATGTTTAATTCTTTAATCCATCTGAGATTTATTTGCTTTATGGTGTCAGGTGAAGGGTCTAGATGATGTTATTCCCAAATAGTTTTCTTACAACCATTTACTACTTGATCAAAGGCAAATAACTTAACCTCTTTTTTGTTCATTTTTTTTTTGAACCTCTTTTTTCTTCTTAACCTCTTATAACTTCCATTTCCTTATTAAGAGTGTATAAGATACATCCTGACTTGAAAGGTTAGGTTGAAGAAAAACTAAGGTCATGGATATGAAAGCATTTTATAAATACTATAGAAATGCTTATTTTTTCTAGTTGTTATAAGAAAATAATGTGTGAATGGGTGCTTGCTTGTTGGTGTAGTCTTCTCCAATTGCCCTTTGAAAACAACCCCCACAGGGCTAGCTCCGTACATCCCAGCAAATCCAGGACTACTTAGACCCACAGAAGGTTTTCATGATGCCACAGGTGAGTTCAAATGTAGGCTGTCTCTAGTAAGGCCAGGTCAAGGGTACATATGTTTAGGGATGAGGTGGGAAGGGCTGGGACTGGGGTGGCAATCAATCAGGGAAAGTGGCCAATGACTTGTATGAATAGGCAGTTACTGATGTGGGGAAGCACTTGGTTATTCTTGAAGTCTTAAGGACCACAGAGAGGGTGGGATTTCAGGAATTCCTTAAATGATAAGAGACACGTGGCTTGGCAAGGTGAAAAGGAGGGTTTTCCAGGCATACCATGCTGCCTTGGAGCTGGCTCGGAGCTGGTATAAGTTAAGCTCAGAAGGATGAGCTGGACACTGTTATCTTGGCCTGGCCACAATTTCAATTCTTCATTTAGACAAGAAGAGAGATGTCTTATTTCTCATCAGAGAGAGATGCAAAAAAAGTTTTCTGGCAGATAGAACCAATTCTTAACCACTGAGGAGAGAACAGCTATAGATCTAGTATTATAAGAAGGCTCGAAATGTAACCATTTCATTTCCAAAGCCAAATCATTTCTTGTCTTCTTCTTTCCTCTCTTTTAAAATCTACCAGTGTAATTACAATGTGTTTAACAGGGAAGGGCTACAGAAGTTCTGAAATTTGATGAAATGCCTAAAAGAATACTACCTGTAAGAAATGGTGGAAGATAGAGAAGTATGGAAAAAGAAAAATAAGACAAAAATATGTTCTTTGAAATTAGGAATTCTATCTCCTTCAATTTTTAGTGGTGTAGGGGTTCAGTTCAGAGAGTAGAACTTAGTGGGTGTACAGTCTCTACTGGTTGGTTGAATTAGGTAGAGCACAGACTAGAGAAATAGCTTTTGGTTAACCAAGAGTTAACATGGTGCTCTTGAAGAGTCCTTGGTGGTGGTTGAGTTATGTGATAATGTGCACCCTGCTAAGTACATATTTCCTGCTCAGGACATGGATTTGATGGGGCCTCTTAGAAGTAGGTGACTTGGACAGTTCTTTTAGTGGAGAAAAGATGAAGATAGTATGGTCTGGCTTTGGAAGCTAATTTCTCATTGTTCCTCATCACAAGGCCTTTATCCTAGCCAAAAAAATCTATGACTGTCTAAATCTAAATAGTGCAGATTCCACCTCTGTGCCTGCATTTATGCTGTTCCTTCAAGACCCAATTCTCGCTTCTTTTGTAAAGCTGTGTTGAGAACACTTCCAACTTTCCTCCCTTTCCAGTTGTTGTTGTTGTTTAGTTGCTAAGTTGCACCTGACTCTTGTGACCCCATGGGCTATAGCCTGCCAGACTCCTTTGTCCATGGGATTTCCTCAGCAAGAATACTGGAGTGGGTTGCCATTTCCTTCTCCAGATGATCTTCCCAACCCAGGGATTGAACCTGTGTCTCCTGCTTGGCAGGTGGATTCTTTACCACTGAGCCACCAGGGAAGCCCCCCTTATTCCAGTAGTCTCCTTCTATCTGAATTTCTCCCTTAGCTATTGTATATATGTGACTTATTTGGCACTCATTTACCCTCATGTTAATTAGTGTTTTATAGACATATATTTATATCTCCAAGTAGATAATATATTTCTTGTTGTCTGAGATCTAGTTTTGTATTTCCCTATTACCTTCCCCATCGCCCACCACAGTGCCCAGTACAAATGTGGTACCAAAGTTTATTTGGTAATATGATTTCAGAAGATCCCATGAAGCTCATTTCCAGGTAAATCATCATAATCTTATTCTCACTGTGATGCAAATAAGGCAGAAACAAAGGCAATGCTGGGTTTAGGCTTACCACATCGAGAATACTTTCAACGGGGAACAAAATAGTTGCTGTGAGGGTTGATAAACAACTGGTCAGTGTTCCTACTCTAGAATTCTACTGCCAAAACTAGCTCCATGCATGCAGAGTGTGGGAGACAATCAGGACATTGAAGACTATGAGACAATGTAGTAAATATTATGATAGTGGCAAGTACAGGGGACATGGGAGTCCAGAGACAGGGCATTAAAATGAGGCTGGGCTAGGTTATCAAGGAAGACTTCCTGGAGAAGACAGTGCTGGACCTGAATTTAGACACCAAAGAGAAGGAGGGAGAGATTTTTGTGCCCATCACAGTCTGAGCCAGGAAAGGGTGTTTGGGGAAATTTAAAAGAGAACTTTTCTAATATAAAGTTACTTTATAAAGAAGCATTGGGACATCAAGGGATTTAATTACAACTGCCTCACGAGCAGGATTTGAAAAGGAGTGGGAGGCTCATGGAAACCTTAATTGCTGAGAAAAGTTAAGAGGAGAAATATGACAGAAGTAATGGGTCTGTATGTATGTCATGTCTGATTTGTCACTTTTCTAGACAGGCGCTCTGCCTCCTGCCTTCTTCTCAGAGGAAAAAAAAGATCCTTCAGCTAGTAAGGTAAAGATACCATTTAGGATGCAGAAATAGACCTGGGAATACTCCTTATTCCTTTTAGGGAAGAAAAGGTCCATCTCAGATTACCTGATTGTTAAGAAAAATAATAAGTATTTGTTCAGTGATAATAATGTGTGAGGTGCCTGAAAGAGGCCTGAGTCAGGCTGAATAATTTCTTCCTTCCTCTAGAAAATAAAAAACAGCTTGCTTGGTATCTCTTCCAATTTATTCTTGTGGTTTTTCATTCCTTTGGAAGCTAGGAGGATGCTTATTTTATGGGCTTTTGTAGACCCGCCCTCCTATATTCAGGGAGGGTGTCCTTGTGTGCATTAAGCTGGATATCTAAGATTAATGCAACATGCAGGAAAACACGATAAATGAAACAGCATTAGCAGCTTCTAGCCTGTACAGTGGCTGCATGTTGAGGGCATCTGAAAAAACTGTCACTCACAGCATGATCAGAGCATAACCAACAGAGGCCAAGGCAGAGAAATGGTGAATTGGAAAGAATGGAGCTGGACCCAGCCTCCTGGTTTGTCTAACACAAGGACTGCTAGAGAGAGCGCAAAATTTAATGGTGAAGTTTTTATATCTGTTAGAGTGTAAAGTGCTATAAGGAGCAAACCTGCTTGTAGTATGTACAAAAGAGAATCAATGTGGCTGAGAAAAGAGGAGGCTATATACACAGGTAGAGGGTAGATTAGACCATTTTCAAGGTTCTGTCTTCCCTGGTGGCTCAGAGGGTAAAGAATTTGCCTGCAGTGCAAGAGACCTGGGTTCGATCCCTGGGTCAGGAAGATCCCCTCAAGAAGGAAATGGCAACCCGTTTCAGTATTCTTGTCTGGAGAATTTCATGGACAGAGGAGCCTGGTGGGTTACAGTCCATGGGGTCACAAGAAGTGGGACACAACTGAGTGATTAACAGTTCCACTTTCAAGGTTCTGCCCTACTCAGACTTTGATCTCATGACTCTGAATCAGGACTCAATGAGATTTCTTCACAGGCCCTAATGTCTCATAGACCAAGGGAGTCCTTGGAGATATATATGTATATATAGTAAATATATGTATATGTTGGGGCAATCCAAACTCGAGTTGGAAAAGAATTTCCGGACACAACATTTCAGAAGGGAGTGAGTTTATTAAGAACAAAGAATATTATTATCTCTTTTATAGGACGCTGCAAGCACAGTGGGCTGACTTCCTCACAGACCAGGGAGAGATGATGCTTTTCATGGGTTAGTAGCCAATTTTTATAACCCTGAGACAAAGAAAACTCCTGCTGGAAGGGTAGCATTAGGAGATTGGTTAGGGCACTATAGGGTGGCTACTGGAGTGGGCATCTTTGCCTAACCTGGGGTCAGAAAGTCTGCTGGTGATGACCAGGGGGCTTTTGGCAACAGTTACAAAGGGGCTCAGTCACCTCTGGAGGTGACCTTGGTTCTGGACTCTGCTTCTGTGGCCTTGGTGCAAGGCCTCACACCTGTGACTCTGGGGCAGGACTCCTCTCTCTCTCTCTCTCTCTCTCTCTCTCTCTCTCTATATATATATATATATATATATATATATATATATATATGTATTTATATATGTGCTGTGCATGCTAAATCACTTCAGTTGTGTCCAACTCTGTGCGACCCTTTGGACTATAGCCCGCCAGGCTCCTCTGTCCATGGGATTTTCCAGGCAAGAATACTGGAGTGGATTGCTGTGCCCTCCTCCAGGGGGTCATCCCAATTCAGGGATGGAACCTGCTTCTTCTGCGGCTCGTACATTGCAGGCAGATTCCTCACTGTTGAGCCATTGGGGAAATGCCATATATATATGTTCCCCCCATGAACTTAAATGATTTTCATCTGTGCAGTAGTTTACAGTTTGTAGGAGCCTAATCTCATACTCTCTTGGTTATCTGTTGCCACAATGATGTTGCGTGACAAACATCTGTGACATTTCAGTGACATGCAACAAAAAGTATTTACAGCTCACATGTCTGGAGGTTTGCTTAGGTGGCTCTGCTGATATTGTCCAGCTATATTTCTCATATAGCCAGAGATCAGCTAGCTGACTGTCAGTTGATCTAAAATGGCCTCAGCTGTGATGACTTGGATAAGTCAGATCTGATCCATTTCTCCTATCTTCCTTCAAGCTAACCCAGGTGTGTTCTCATGGTGATGGAAGAGGTGATGCAAGAAGCTTAAGAGTAGGCAGAAACATGCTAGGTTTCTGATAGTGGTGAAAGGAAGTCACATGGCTAACTCAGTGTCAAGAATGGGGAAATGTACTTCACTCCTTTTGTTGGAGGAGTTGTATTAATAGAGTCATCTGGCAAAAGGTATAGATACAGGGAAGGGGAAAGCATTGGTGAGATTACAGCAATCTACCACACAGATATTGCTTTCCTTAATCCTCACAGTGTAATCCTTTACCCTTGAAGATTGGTACTATTATCCCCCCTTTATAGATTTTAAAAAAAAAGGACCTCAAAGAGGTAAAACGCTTTTTGAGGCCACATGACTGATCAGTAGCATCTCAGAGGCTGGAATATTGGTCTGCCTATTACAAACACAAGGCACTTTCCATTGTACTATACCATGTTTAATTAAGAGCACAAATCCCGGGAGTTTTGCCAGGAGTTCCCAAGAGGTAGATATTGGTAAAGTTACATATGTGGCTCTCAATGCTATATGAGTTAGAGAATACATACTTATTTATTCTTGTAGCCTTTTTTCTGAAATTCCCAGCAGTTGTATAAAATATTTTCACAAAAAACATATCATTCCAAAGAATTCACTAGTTGTCTAAAAATTAGTTTATTTTTGACTAAGTAGATACTTAGTGTATTTGTCAGGGTAGGCTAAATATTGTGCCTCAGTTTAGTTCAGTTGCTCAGTCGTGTCTGACTCTTTATGACCCCATGAACCGCAGCACACCAGCTCTCCCTGTCCATCACCAACTCCCAGAGTCCACCCAAACCCATGTCCATTGAGTCGGTGATGCCATCCAACCATCTCATCCTCTGTCGTCCCCTTCTCCTCCTGCCTTTAATCTTTCCCAGCATCAGTAACTTTTCAAATGAGTCAGTTCTTTGCATCAGGTGATCTCCTTTAGGATGGACTGGTTGGATCTCCCTGCAGTCCAAGGGACTCTCAAGAGTTTTCTCCAACACCACAGTTCAAAAGCATCAATTCTTCAGCACTCAGTTTTCTTTATAGTCCAACTCTCACATCCGTACATGACCACTGGAAAAACCATAGCCTTGACTAGACGGACCTTTGTTGGCAAAGTAATGCCTCTGCTTTTTAACATGCTGTCTAGGTTGGTCATAACTTTCCTTCTAAGGAGTAAGTGTCTTTTAATTTCATGACTGCAGTCACCATCTGCAGTGATTTTGAGCCCAGAAAAATAAAGTCTTTCACTGTTTCCACTGTTTCCCCATCTATTTGCCATAAAGTGATGGGACCGGATGCCATGATCTTAGTTTTCTGAATGTTGAGTTTTAAGCTAAGAGTTTTTCACTCTCCTCTTTCACTTTCATGAAGAGGTTCCTTAGTTCCTCTTCACTTTCTGCCATAAGGGTGGTGTCATCTGCATATCTGAAGTTATTGATACTTCTCCCGGCAGTCTTGATTCCAGCTTGTGCTTCCTCCAGCCCAGCATTTCTCATGATATACTCTACATATAAGTTAAATAAGCAGGGTGACAATATACAGCCTGACATACTCCTTTTCCTGTTTGGAATCAGTCTGTTGTTCCATGTTCAGTTCTAACTGTTGTTTCCTGACCTGCATCCAGGTTTCTCAAGAAGCAGGTCAGGTGGTCTGGTATTCCCATCTCCTTCAGAATTTTCCACAGTTTGTTGTGATCCACACAGTCAAAGGCTTTGGCATAGTCAATAAAGCAGAAATAGACGTTTTTCTGGAACTCTCTTGCTTTTTTCAATGAGCCAACAGATATTGGCAATTTGATCTCTGGTTCCTCTGCCTTTTCTAAAACCAGCTTGAACATCTGTAAGTTCAAGGTTCACATATTAGTGAAGCCTGGTTTGGAGAATTTTGAGCATTACTTTACTAGCGTGTGAGATGAGTGCAACTGTTCAGTACGTTGAGCATTCTTTTGCACTGCCTTTCTTAGGGATTGGAATGAAAACTGACCTTTTCCAGTCCTGTGACCATTGCTGAGTTTTCCAAATTTGCTGGCATACTGAGTGCAGCACTTTCACAGCATCATCTTTTAGGATTTGAAATAGCTCAACTGGAATTCCATCACCTCCACTAGCTTTGTTCATAGTGATGCTTCCTAAGGCCCACTTGACTTCACATTCTAGGATGTCTGGCTCTAGCTGAGTGTGAGTGATCACACTATCATGATTATCTGGGTCATGAAGATCTTTTTTGTACAATTCTTCTGTGTATTCTTGCCACCTCTTCTTAATATCATCTGCTTCCATTAGCTCCCTACCATTTTTGTCCTTTATCAAACCCATCTTTGCATGAAATATTCCCTTGGTGTCTCTAATTTTCTTGAAGAGATCTCTAGTCTTTCCTGTTCTATTGTTTTCCTCTGTTTCTTTGCATTGATTGCTGAGGAAGGCTTTCTTATCTCTCCTTGCTATTCTTTGGAACTCTGCATTCAAATGGGAATATCTTTCCTTTTCTCCTTTGCTTTACACTTCTCTTCTTTTCACAGCTATTTGTAAGGCCTCCTCAAGCAGTCATTTTGCTTTCTTGCATTTCTTTTTCTTGGGGATGGTCTTGATTCCTGTCTCCTCTACAATGTTATGAACCTCCATCCATAGTTCATCATGCACTCTGTCTATCAGATCTAGTCCCTTAAATCTACTTTTCACTTCCACTTTATTGTCATAAAGGATTTGATTTAGGTCATACCTGAATGGTCTAGTGGTTTTCCCTACTTTCTTCAACTTAAGTCTGAATTTTGCCATAAGGAGTTCATGATCTGAGCCACAGTCAGCTCCTGGTCTTGTTTTTGCTGACTGTATAGAGCTTCTCCATCTTTGGCTGCAAAGAATATAATCAGTCTGAATGCTGTGCCTAAATACTCCTAAATCTTAGTGATGGAGAATAATAAAAATTTATTTCTTACTCATATTGGCCAGAACTCAGGCACATGGCCAAACCTAACAGCAAGCGAGGCTGAAAAATGTAATTTAGCTCTGTGGAGAAAAGGAGAGATTGATAAACACTTAGTAAAATCCAAAGGAACGGACCATAAGTAGCATAGATAAGTTTGCAAGGAGACTAGGAGGTAGGTTTCAGGTGATAGAAGATACAGGACAAAAGAAGATGGAAGAGAAAGCCTGTAATGCTATCCAAGGAAATTGTAGACCTATAAGTAATGTTAAAGGAAGTTCTTTTGGTATCAGTTAAAATGATTCCAGATAGAGTCTTGGATCTACACAAAGAAAACGGCTGAAATTATTTTTGTGTATGGTGTTAGAAAGTGTTCTAGTTTCATTCTTTTACAAGTGGTTGACCAGTTTTCCCAGCACCACTTGTTAAAGAGGTTGTCTTTTTTCCATTGTATATCCTTGTCTCCTTTGTCAAAGATAAGGTGTCCATAGGTTCGTGGATTTATCTCTGGGCTTTCTATTCTGTTCCATTGATCTATATTTCTGTCTTTGTGCCAGTACCATACTGTCTTGATGACTGTGGCTTTGTAGTAGAGTTTGAAGTCAGGCAGGTTGATTCCTCCAGTTCCATTCTTCTTTCTCAAGATTACTTTGGCCATTCGTGGTTTTCTGTATTTCCATACAAATTGTGAAATTATTTGTTCTAGTTCTGTGAAAAATACCATTGGTAGCTTGATAGGGATTGCATTGAATCTATAGATTGCTTTGGGTAGAATAGCCATTTTGACAATATTGATTCTTCCAATCCATGAACACGGTATGTTTCTCCATCTGTTTTCTAACACCATACACAAAAATAAACTCAAAATGGATTAAAGATCTAAATGTAAGACCAGAAACTATTAAACTCCTAGAGGAGAACATAGGCAAAACACTCTCCGACATAAATCTCAGTGGGGTCCTCTATGACCCACCTCCCAGAATATTGGAAATAAAAGCAAAACTAAACAAATGGGACCTAATGAAACTTAAAAGCTTCTGCACTACAAAAAAAACTATAAGTAAGGTGAAAAGACAGCCCTCAGATTGGGAGAAAATAATAGCAAATGAAGAAACAGACAAAGGATTAATCTCAAAAATATACAAGCAACTCCTGAAGCTCAATTCCAGAAAAATAAATGACCCAATCAAAAAATGGGCCAAAGAACTGAACAGACATTTCTCCAAAGAAGACATACAGATGGCTAACAAACACATGAAAAGATGCTCAACATCACTCATTATCAGAGAAATGCAAATCAAAACCACAATGAGGTACCATTACACGCCAGTCAGGATGGGTGCTATCCAAAAGTCTACAAGCAATAAATGCTGGAGAGAGTGTGGAGAAAAGGGAACCCTCTTACACTGTTGGTGGGAATGCAAACTAGTACAGCCGCTATGGAGAACAGTGTGGAGATTTCTTAAAAAACTGGAAATAGAACTGCCATATGACCCAGCAATACCACTCCTGGGCATACACACCGAAGAAACCAGATCTGAAAGAGACATGTGCACCCCAATGTTCATCACAGCACTGTTTATAATAGCCAGGACATGGAAGCAACCTAGATGCCCATCAGCAGACGAATGGATAAGGAAGCTGTGGTACATATACACCATGGAATATTACTCAGCCATTAAAAAGAATTCATTTGAATCAATTCTAATGAGATGGATGAAGCTGGAGCCCATTATACAGAGTGAAGTAAGCCAGAAAGATAAAGAACATTACAGCATACTAACACATATATATGGGATTTAGAAAGATGGTAATGATAACCCAATATGCAAAACAGAAAAAGAGACACAGAAGTACAGAACAGACTTTTGAACTCTGTGGGAGAAGGTGAGGGTGGGATGTTTCAAAAGAACAGCATGTATATTATCTATGGTGAAACAGATCACTAGCCCGGGTGAGATGCATGAGACCAGTGCTCGGGCCTGGTGCACTGGGAGGACCCAGAGGAATCGGGTGGAGAGGGGGGTGGGAGGGGTGATCGGGATGGGGAATACGTATAACTCTATGGCTGATTCGTGTTAATGTATGACAAAACCCACTGAAATGTTGTGAAGTAATTGGCCTCCAACTAATAAAATAAAATTAAAAAAAAAAAAAGAAAACGGCTGAAAATGGAATAAATGAAGATAAATTTAAATGCATTATTTCTTAAAATATTTTTCTGCCTTGCTTTCTCTTCTCCTTCAGTTCAGTTCAGTCAGTTCAGTGATTCAGTTGTGTCTGACTCTTTGCGACTCCAGGGACTACAGCATGCCAGTCCTCCCTGTCCATCACCAACTCCCGGAGTTTACTCAACCTCATGTCCATCGAGTCGGTGATGCCATCCAACCATGTCATCTTCTGTCGTCCCCTTCTCCTCCTGACCTCAATCTTTCCCAACATCAGGGTCTTTTCCAATGAGTCAGTTTTTCCTATCAGATGGCCAAAGTATTGGAGTTTCAGCTTCAGCATCAGTCCTTCCAAAGAAAACCCAGGACTGATCTCCTTTAGGATGGAGTGGTTGGATCTCCTTGCAGTCCAAGGGACTCTCAAGAGTCTTCTCTGACACCACAGTTCAAAGGCATCAGTTCTTTGGTGCTCAGCTTTCTTTATAGTCCAGCTCTCACATCCATTCATGACTACTGGAAAAACCATTGCTTTGACTAGACGGACCTTTGTTTGCAAAGTAATGCCTCTGCTTTTTAGTATTTGTCATATTATTATATGGTTTGTCATAGCTTTTCTTCCAAGGAGCAAGTGTCTTTTAATTTCATGGCTGCAGTCACCATCTGCAGTGATTTTGGAGCTCCCCAAAATAAAGTCTTTCACTATTTCCACTATTTCCCATCTAATTGCCATGATGTGATGGGACTGAATGCCATGATCTTAGTTTTCTGAATATTGAGTTTTAAGCCAACTTTTACACTGTCCTCTTTCACTTTCATCAAGAGGCTCTTTAGTTCTTTGCTTTCTGCCATAAGGGTGGTGTCATCGGCATATCTGAGGTTATTGATATTTCTCCTGGCAATCTTGATTCCAGCTTGTGCTTCTTCCAGCCCAGCGTTTCTCATGATGTACTCTGCATATAAATTAAATAAGCAGTGTGACAATATACAGCCTTGACGTACTCCTTTTCCTGTTTGGAACCAGTCTGTTGTTCCATGTCCAGTTCTAACTGTTGCTTCTTGACCTGCATATAGATTTCTTAGAGGCAGATAAGGTGGTCTGGTATTCCCATCTCTTTCAGAATTTTCCACAGTTTATTGTGATCCACACAGTCAAAGGCTTTGGCATAGTCAATGAAGCAGAAGTAGATGTTTTTCTGAAGTTCTCTTGGTTTTTGATGATCCAATGGATGTTGGCAATTTGATCTCTGGTTCCTCTGCCTTTTCTAAATCCAGTTTGAACATATGCAGGTTCACGGTTCATGTCCTGCTGAAGCCTTATTCTCCTGGGATTCCAATTACATATATATCATACTGATACTGTCTCACAGTTCTTAGGTGCTCTGTTCTGTTTTTTGTTTTTAACCCATTCTTTTTTTTTTTCTCTCTTGGATTTCAGTTTTTGTTGTTTCTATTGACCTATCTTCAAATTCACTTACTCTTTCCTTGACTATTTAAAGTCTGTTTATGAGCCCAGAGGCATTTATTTGTGCTATTGTGGTTTCCATTTCTAGCATTTCCATTTGATTCTTCCTTACACTTTTTCTCTCTTTATAGAAATTACTCATCTCATCGTGTATATTTCCCAGCTTTTCCACTAGAGCCTTTCAATAGTTTAATATGTTTAATAATAAGCATAGTTGTTTTAAATTCCCTGTTTGATAATTCTGACATTTGTGTCATAGCTGAATGTAGCTATGACAGTAACAATCTGATTTTGTTGATTGTCTTGCCTCTTGACAACGTTTTTCTTTTGTCTTTGAATGTCTTGTAATTTTTTTATGAAATCCAGACATCTTGTGTAGGATGGTAGAGACTGAGTTAAACAGTAACATTTAGAAATGGGCGTGCCTTTTCTTAGGCTTCCTGGTTGGTGCAGTGGTAAAGACTCTACCTGCCAAAGCAGGAGACACAAGAGTTGTGGGTTTGATCCCTGGGTCAGGAAGATATTCTGGAATAGGAAATGGCAACCTGCTCCAGTAATCCTTGCCTGGAAAATTCCACGGACAGAGGAGCCTGGTGAGCTACAGTCCATGGACTCACAAAGAGTCAGACAGAACTGAGCACACACTCGTGCCTTTTCTTATTCTTAGCATTTAATGTGGGGAACTGAGTCAGTCTACTTAAAAGCTGAACTAGTCTGGGATGTTGTTGTGATGGTCACTTTCAGTCCAAAAGCTCCAGTGTATCTTGTATTTAGGTGGGGAGCTGGTCTTCTGGAAGGTTTGCTGCCCCAGTGTCTGCTCTGCCCTCAGCTTCAGGTGCCCCCTTTGCACTGTGCTTCAGTGGGGGCCTCGCACCCTGCTTTCTACTTCCCTCAGCAGTAGACTACGGTCACCAGTTACCCAGTCTGGGACAGCAGAAAGCATCCTCTGTGTTCTGATTAAGTCTCAGCTGTAAGCAGGCATTGTGTCTCTGGGTGCCGGGGGCGGTGCTTTCTCAGGTCATCCTTTACCTTCAGCTGCAGGTCTGGGCCCAGCATGTATTCTTGCTCCCTGCTATGGCTAGAAAATTGGTTCTGTCCTCGCCACACCCCTTCTCCCAGGTGCAGTGGCTTTTTCATGCCCTAAGAGTGGCAGGACTTGTTGCTCTTTGGCCAGTGTTGAAGGCTTTGTGTTTTGTAGGAGAAACAGAGGATGAGGACCCAGGTGGAGCTTCACATGTCTCCCGTGGCGGCTGCGCTCCTTTCTCCCAAGCCTGCAGCGTGTCTGTATGTGACTCTTTCAGTCGTGTCCGACTCTTGGCGATCCTGTGGACTGTAGCCCGACAGGTTCCTCTGTGTCCATGGAATTTTCCAGATAAGAATACTGGAGTGGGTTGCCATTCCCTTCTCCAGGGGATCTTTCTGACCCAGGAATCGAACTTGGGTCTCCTACAGTACCGGCAGATACTTTACCATCTGAGCCACTCTGACAGCCTGCAGCACATGGGACGCTATTTCAGGATTCTTGTCTTGCTTTAATCTTTCTTGGGTGTACCTGACAAGGTCTGTGGAGAAAAGCCTGTGAGAGTGTGTATAATTCTCCTTTGTCTGTGTCTCCAGTGGTTCTGCATTTCTTGCCAGCCTAAACTCAGCCTTTAGCAACGTGTTGAAAGGTTTGGTTGAATTATTCTTATCTGGGTCTAGTGACATTTGCTCCAGATTACAGAGTGCTCATGTTTGTCTCTCTGGGGAGGTGCCTGTAGCTTACATAAATTCTGTGTTAGTTGGTTTCTCTTCAGTTTCAGCTCTCTGCTGGGTTCAAGAGAACTTGTGGATTTGTAGATTGTCCAACTTTTTTTTGGTGTGAGAGTATGAGCAATACTTTTTCCAGTTTTCTGGGAAGCTTTTCCAGTTAACTGGGAGGCTAGCATGTACTTCTTAAAAATATGATTTATCAATTCTTCCATTTTATGAAAGTGTAGAACATTATTTCTCTTAGTGTCATTCTCAGACCATTTGTATCAGAATGGTAAGCTTGTTAAAAATGCTGATTCTAAAGCCAAACTCCAGGCTTATAAATCTGAAGATGTAAGGGGTTATCAAGCTCTCCAGGTAATGTTTATGCATCTTAAGTTTGAAAATTGTTGGATTTAATGTCAGCAGTAAACATCCATTAGCACTTTTGATGTATCAGGCATTTTTTCAAAGACTGTCCTATTTAAATCTCACAGCAAGCCTATGACATGGGAACTTTGATCATCCTCTTTCCAGACCATGCTACTGGATCTCAAAGAGATAAATTAACTTGAGCCTGGTAGCACAGCTGGAACATGGCAGGGACCAGATTCAAACTCAGGTGGACTGAGTCCAAAGTCCGAGATCTTTCAAAAATTGATATAATTCACATCTCCATCTTATATTTACAACCAGTGGTTTTAGTATATTCACAAGATTGTGTAACCATCACTGCTATCTAATTCTACCTTTTATTTTCATCACTCCCCAAAGAAACCCCATACCTACTAACAGTCACACCTTTAGTCTCTGGCACCTGCTAATTTACTTCTTGTCTCTATGGATTTGTCTATTTGGGACATTTCATGTAAATTCAATCATACACTATCTGGCCTTTGTGTCTGTCCTTTTTTCACATGGTAATACCAGAGCTATTAACCACTAAGTCAGAAACTTAGAAATGGGCTTGTTATCTGCTTAGACAAAAAACAAGCATCAGCTTGCTTGTGCAGGAGACAGGATAATCATGAAAACAAAGCAGGCATTCTATTCAATTTAATAAAGATTTATTGAAGACCGATGGTGCGCTGGGTCACACTGTGCCCCTTGAGGGGCGAATTCGCGCGTGGAGCGGAGTTTCTGAGCCGCGGTTTGGAATGGGGAGCAGAGGTCCACTGCCGAGCCGTTCAGCTCAGGGGGCTATCCACATCCCATTCCCGCCCCAGGTCGGCCACATGCCCCGCCAGGCTCCACGCTTCCCGCGGGAGGAAGCGGGAGGCCCAGACGCGCCCAGGCTGGGAGAGAAGGGAAGGGAGGGGGCAATAGCAATAGTTCTTATGGATCTGTGAACCAGCAGCCGGTCTCGGAGCGCCACGGAGCGCAGAGGCGCCAGAGCTCCCCAGCGGGCGAGCCCGTCCAAAGCCTGGAGGGCCTACTGCCAGAGGGGGCGCTGCTGAGCACGGACGGCCGCAGCGCTGGCTCGGGGCGGGTATTCTAACACCTACGGAATCTAGAGAAATGGTACCGAAGAATTTACCTACAGGGCAACAATGGAGAAACAGACAGAGAGGATAGACTTATGGACATTTGGGGGGGGGCGGGGGGAGGGCGAGGTGTATGAAAAGAGTAACATGGAAACTTATATTACCATTTGGAAAATAGATAGCCAAGGGCAGTTTGCTGTGTGGCTCAGGAAACTCAAGTCAGGGGCTCTGCATCAACCTAGATGGATGGGCTGGGGAGGGAAATGAGAGGGAGGTTCAAAAGGGATGGGATGTATGTATACCCAGGGCTGGAAGAAGCACAAGCTGGAATCAAGATTGCGGGGAGAAATATCAATAACCTCAGATGGGCAGATGACACCACCCTTATGGCAGAGAGTGAAGAGGAACTAAAAAGCTTCTTGGTGAAAGTGAAAGAGGAGAGGGAAAAAGTTGGCTTTAAAGCTCAACATTCAGAAAACTAAGATCATGGCATCTGGTCCCATCACTTCATGGGAAATAGATGGGGAAACAGTGGAAACAGTGTCAGACTTTATTTTGGGGGGCTCCAAAATCACTGCAGATGGTGATTGCAGCCATGAAATTAAAAGACTCTTATTCCTTGGAAGGAAAGTTATGATCCACCTAGATAGCATATTAAAAAGCAGAGACATTACTTTGCCAACAAAGGTCTGTCTAGTCAAGGCTATAGTTTTTCTAGTGGTCATGTATGGATGTGATATTGGACTGTGAAGAAAGCTGAGCGCTGAAAAATTGATGTTTTTGAATTGTGGTGTTGGAGAAGACTCTTGAGAGTCCCTTGGACTGCAAGGAGATCCAACCAGTCCATCCTAAAGGAGATCAGTCCTGGGTGTTCATTGGAAGGACTGATCCTGAAGCTGAAACTCCAGTACTTTGGCCACCTCATGCGAAGAGTTGACTCATTGGAAAAGACCCTGATACTGGGAAGGATTGGGGGCAGGAGGAGAAGGGGATGACAGAGGATGAGATGGTTGGATGGCATCACCGACTCGAGGGACATGAGTTTGAGTAAACTCCGGGAGTTGGTGATGGACAGGGAGGACTGGCATGCTGTGGTTCATGGGGTCGCAAAGAGTCCGACACGACTGAGCGACTGAACTGAACTGAACTGACAGCTGATTCATGTTGAGGTTTGACAGAAAACAACAAAATTCTGTAAAGCAATTACCCTTAAATAAAAAATAAATTTAAAAAAACGGGAAACTCAAAAAAAAAAAAAAAAAAGAGAGAGAGAGAGAGAGAGAGAAAGATTCCTGCTCAGTCTCAAATTCCCCAAACCTCAAGAGGGAGAGGAACAGCCAAAGAATTACTTCTCTTAGGGAAACTTGGGCAGGCATCCTTACACTGAGGCTTTTGTCCCTGGTGATGTTGGACTATTGATCGTGGGTCATGGCCAAATGTCAGGTATATGAGTGAAGCCATGGTTTCTTTCCCATCAGAAATGATGATTCGGTCGTGAGGCAACGCTTTACAAGGCAATGCAAACGTTCCTGGATTTGCTTTGTTTACTAAATGTGAAGTAAAGTGAGTTTTTAAACACACGTGCACACACACACACACACACACACACACACACACACACACACAACAAACTTATCGAGTATTTTCTATGAGCAAAGAATAGGGCTGGATACTCCTACTACTGGTACATATCAGAATTACCCTTAGAGTGAGATACAAATAGATTTCTGGGTTTCACTCCCCAGAAAATCTGATTCTGGGGTCTGAACCAGACCCCATATCCTATGTTTCTAATAGGCACTCTCAGATGAGGATGATATAACTGGTTAGGGACAGACTGGCAGGCACAGCTGGAGGATACTTCTCAAGTTTTAATGTGCATATGAATCACTTGAGGATCTTGTTAAAATTCAGAATCGAATTTATCCATTAGGCCTGGGATGGGGTCAGAGAGTCTGCATTTCTAATCCCCTCTCAGGTGGTGCTAACCTGCTCTTCTGGGGACCACTTTATGTATGGCAAGGTTGTAGAGGATATAAGATCAAGGATAAAAAGCCCTGGTTTCCCCATAAGAGCTTATGGTAGCCCGCAGAGAATCCTGTGTACAGCTGAATCTAAGTCAAGGAGAAGTAGGCTGTCTGGATAAAGACCCAAATATGCAGTGGATGAAGAACCCTCCCTCCTGTCCTTCATTGCATGTTCATAAGGAGACATCAGATAAAATGGTGTGTGCAAGATAGGGAAGTGCATTACATATCTGACACATATTTCCATCCCAAGTGCCTAATATCTTCAGGAAAAAATATTGACGCTAAAAAGGTAAGCCCTAATTTTCCAGAAAATTCACTGATGTGGAAAACCTCATTTCCTGATAATGCTGGATAAATCTGTGTTTGTAGGGAGCTCCATATGTTGTCAGTGCTCATGAATTGTTCAGTTTTATTATCCTCATTAACAGGGATAATGCTTGCTTTTTAACAACCATGATCACCATCTGGAGTCTGGAAAATCATAGTCTGAGGCTCAGGTAGAAAGAGGAAACTGTCCTTACTGAGTCCCAGCCCAATTATTCCCCCACTGCCCCAGCCCTGTTTGTGTCCATTTGCTTGGCTGCCAGGCACATTAAAACCATACAGACAGATGTGGTGTTAGTTCTGGTTCGAGAGAAAACAGAAGCCAAGCAAAACAGAGCAAAACTCAGAGAGGGCAGGGAACATTGGCTCTGACTTCACTGTTTAATCTCATTCTAATCTGAACAAATGTTCATGAAGCAGCTTTCCACGTGTGTTCCCCTCACAGCCTTGGTGACCCCTAACTTTGCTGTTTGGCATTGTGACAAGTGGACTGATGTGTTAGTCACTGTTCTTCCAGCTCTTGGGGTGAATTGGGTTTGAGTCTCTAAGTGTCTTCTCTTTGTTGTTTCGCAGAGAAGGATTGCCTTGTTAGGAGGAGGTGGATAGACTGCCAGAGTGCCTGGTAACCATAGCAACCACATATGCCTGCCCTGGTGGGTGCTTTAAGATGCCTCTCCAGACCTTTTCCAGACCTATCTTTTCAAGTTCTCTTAACCTGTAACAAAGCGGCATTCTGAGACCATCTCAGCCCTAACAGGTACGAGCAGCTCCAGAGTACTGACCTGCCTGCTTTTTCCTGGTACCCATATAATCAGCACCTCGTGGGGTAAGCAGTCCTTCCCACCCGGTAGAACTGGGGAAGTGATGAGGACAACAGAAGCAAAAGCTCACTAAAGAAGTAAGAGACCTACTTTAATCACTAAAATCAGAAGAAGATGCAATGCTCATATTCAAGAATCACTCAAGCCATTGTAGGCAGTTAAGCCTAAAAGGTTGCTCAGGGATGGCAGGCAGTTTAGTCAGAGAGAATTTTCTGGAGAAGGCAAGTTTCCAGCAGGATTCTTAGGGTGGGAAGGGGCAAAGCTTGATGGTGGTGAAAAAGGGAGATGTTAATAGTTCCTTTAGGGAGGTTATGTGTTTTTCCAGGGGCGTGGACGGGGGTACTGTGAGGCAGAGTGCATGGAACAGGGCATTGGCAGCCACATGGCTGAAGTTTGCAGCCCTAATCCATCATCAGAAACTTGGCTGATTCCAGTGTAGGCAGACAACAAAACAGAAACCAGACTTCCCCAGGTTCCCTTGACTTTCCAGTCTTCTTCCATGTACAGTTTCCATGTACTCTCCCTGGCAGCCTCTGCCTTGCATGTAACTTCTAAAACACCAGAGCCTTTCCATCAATTGGTGCCAGATTGAAAAGAGGTTGAGGCCAGATATTGACTTTGCATTAATGGTTAAGGTACTATTGGGGGTCAGCCAGATGAATTGTGGTTTCTTGACCATTTTTCTGCCAACATGTAAACACAATGAATATTTACACTAAAGAAGTGGGAAGATGTGAGTTCTAGCTAACTTTCACTTCCCCTCCCCCTGCCATTTCCTACAAATGTGGGTTTACTGTTGGTGATGGAGCAAACTGTTATGCCTTAAGTATAAGGAATATTTTACTGCAGAGGGCACACACAGTGATGTTTCCAGTCCCAGTATAAGGTGGAAGATAGAATTATGCAGTCTGGTTTGCACTATTTGTTCTCTGGGGGAGGCACTTATCACATTAGGCCTATCTCATATTGCGTTTGATCCTGATTGGGTGAGATAATGGTCCTGTCCTCTCTAAGTGGAAGGGGACTGTGATACTTTCTTATGGATCCTATGTAACTGTTCTGTTACTTATTGGGTGACTTTAAACATGTCAGTCAGCATCTCTAGGCTCTGGTTTCCTCAGCTCTAAAATGAGAGTAGTGGGGGTGGAGGGAATTAGACTAGATGATAATTAACCTCTTGTCTAGTCCTAATCTTTTGTGACTTTCCTGGGTGCTGGGCAAATTCTAATCATAGAAAAGCTTGTGAGCCCTTTCAGTCATAGGTGTTAGCTCCATCCTCTCTGGCTCTGGGTAAAATGTGATATAAAATTCTTGGGAGGGACCATGAGCACATATCTAGCTGCATCCCCAGGATGTGCAAGGCCCCAGAGTACCCAAGACCTAGCCTGAGAGGCAGCAAAGGAGTTCCCTGGGAGCAAGGAAAATTTATATCAGATAAAGTATTGCTATGTAAAGGGAACTCTAAAATAACTGTCTTAAAGCGTGATTCTCCAATGTTCCTGGACCAGTAACATCAGCATCATTTGGGTGTCTTTTAGAAATGCAGATTCTTAGGACTCAACTCTACCTGAAGAATCAGAAACTGGGGCCAACAATCTATGGTCTCACAAGGTCTTGGGGGTGATTCTGATGCCTGCTGAATTTTCATAACCCCTAACCCATAACACACAAAGATGATTCTATCATGGAAAAAGGAGTCTGGAGGAATTCCACCCTGGGCTAATAGAATGTCACCAGAAACACAAACTGATCATTCACCTGCTTTACCAGACTTGGCCTAGAATCACTTTGGCTTTTCTCAAAAAATAAATATTACTCTCAAAAAAACCCAATGGCCATTATGGACATTTAATATAATTCGGTTCATCTATTGAAAAGAATTCTCATTGTGAATTCTAAAAGTATTTTGAGCAATGACACCATTGTTGGACTAAAGGCTTGCTAAGTTAAGATGTCATTCACAAAGATATAGTCTTTAGTGTGTTTGTTTGAAATTTAACCTCATTAATTCACAGTCATATATCTTAACAATACAATGACATGATAAGTCTGTATCTTACTGTCCTTCAGTATTCCCCTCATGACAGATTGCTGATGACCAAGTAAGCTTTCAATAAACCATGATTGGATTAAACTGATGACTTCATAAGAGACTGAGCCAATGCACAATTTGGGAAAGATGAGATCGAGAATCATACTCTGGATAACTAGAGCAGTGTAGACAGCAATTCAAGATACTTAGACTCTCAAGCATTTGGTTTTCGGTGGTAGATTTTTTAAAATAATAGCTTGAATTGTGTTGATTTGAGCAGTGCACTGGGAGTTTTTTAATTTGTTTCTAACTGGAGGAAACTTGTTACAGTGCTGTGTTGGCTTCTGTTGCCCCACAACGGGAATCAGCCATGTGCGGTGCTTAGTCGCTCAGGCGTCTCCGACTTTTGCAATCCTGTGGACCGTAGCCCACCAGGCTCCTCTGTCCATGGATTCTCCAGGCAAGAATGCTGCAGTGGGTTGCTCTGTCCTCCTCCAGATCTTCCCAACCCAGGGATTGAACCCAGGTCTCCTGCATTGCAGGTGGCTTCTTCACTGTCATTTCCCCTCCCTTTAGAGCCTCCCTCCCCTCTCCCCATCCCACCTCCCTAGGTCATCACAGAGCACCAGGTTGGGCTCCCTGTGTTATATAGCAACTTCTCACCAGCTATTTATTTCACACAGGATAGTGTATATATGTCACTGCTACTCTCTGCATTTGTCTCCTTCTCTCACTGCATCTACAAGTCCATTCTCTGCATCTGCCTCTCCGTTCCTTCCCTGCAAATAGGTTCATCAGTACCATTTTCTAGATTCCATCTATATTCATTAATATGCAATATTGTTTTTCTCTTTCTGACTTGTTTCACTCTGTGTAACAAGCTCTGGGTTCATGCACCTCGCTAGAACTGACTCGGGTTTGCTTGTTTTTGTGGCTGAGTAGTATTCCATTGTGTACATATACCACACCTTCTGTGTCCATTCGTCAGTGGACATTTAGGCTGCATCCATGTCCTAGCTATTGTAAATAGTACTGTGATGAACGTCGGGGTACATGTGCCTTTTAGAATTGTGGCTTCCTCAGGGTATATGCCCGTAGTAGGATTCTTGGGTCATATGGTAGATTTACTCTTAGTTTCCAAAGGAGTCTCCATACTGTTCTCCATAATGGCTGTGTCAGTTTACAGTCCCACCAATAGTGTAGGAGGGTTCCATTTTCTCCACATCCTCTCCAGCATTGATTATAGATTTTTCAATGATGGGCATTCTATCTGGTGTGAGATGATACCTCATTGTAGTTTTGATTTGCATTTCTCTAATAATTAGTGACGTTGAGCATCTTTTCATGTGTTTATTTGGCATCTGTATGTCTTTTTTGAGAAATATCTGTTTAGATCTTCTGTCCATTTTTTTTTCCTGTCCATTGTTTTGATTGGGCTGTTTGTGTTTCTGATATTGAGCTGTATAAGCTGCTTATATGTTTTGGAGATAGTTCTTTGTCAGTCATTTCATTTGCAATTATTTTTTCCCATTCTGAGGGTTGCCTTTTAATCTTGTTTATTGTTTCCTTTGCTGTACAAAAGCTTTTAAGTTTAATTAGGTCCCACTTGTTTATTTTTGTTTTTATTTCCATCACTCTAGAAGGTGGATCAAAGAGGATCTTGCTGTGAGTTATATTAAAGACTTGTGTTGCCTATGTTTTCCTCTAAGACCTTTATAGTTTCTGGCCTTACATTTAAGTCTTTAATCAATTTTCAGTTTATTTTTATGTGTGGTATTAGCAAGTGTTCTAGTTTCATTCTTTTACAAGCAGCTGTCTGGTTTTCCCAGCACCACTGATTGAAGAGATTGTCTTTTCTCCATTGTATATTCTTGACTCCTTTGTCAAAAATAAGGTACCCATGTGCTTAGTTGCTCAGTCGTGTCTGACTCTTTGAGACCCATGAACTGTAGGCCACCAGGCTCCTCTGTCCATGGGGATTCTCCAGGCAAGAATACTGGAGTGGGTTGCCATACCCTCTTCCAGGGAATCTTCCCAACCCAGGTCTCCTGCATTGCAGGTGGATTCTTTACCATCTGAGCCACCAGGGGAGCCCAAGGTATCCACAGGTGAGTTTATCTTTGGACTTTCTATCTTGTTCCATTTGTCTATGTTTCTGTTTTTGAGCCAGTACCATACTGTCTTGATGATTGTAGCTTTGTAGTATAGTCTGAAGTCAGGAAGGTAGATTCCTCCAGCTCCTTTTTTGTTTCACAGGATTGCTTTGGCTGTTTGGGGTCTTTAGTGTTTAAATACAAATTGTGAAACTTTTTGTTCTAGTGAGCTTTTTGTTCTGTGAAAAATGCCATTGGTAGTTTGATAGAGACTGCATTGAATCTGTAGCTTTTGGTAGTATAGTCATTTTCACCATATTGGTTTTTCCAATCCAAAAGTATGGTATATCTCTTCGTCTGTTTGTGTCATCTTTGATTTCTTCCATCAGTGTGAGGCCCAAATTTTAATCCTAGCCCTGCCTCTAGAAGAAGACAAGTCAAGTAACTCATTTTGTATCTTGTTTTCCTTGCCTTATGGACAAGGAGGTTTTACAAATACAAAATTGGACAAGGGGAGCTCAGTCATGAATTTGTTTCTGCTCCTGTATATGTATGCAGGACTTTCCCTTAGGAGAGATGGGCATGTCAAGTACCTATCCTCAACCTCAAAGTTCATCAGATTAAACTGTTTTCCATCAGTCTGTGTGACTCTGTGGGTGGGAGAATTGTGGGGTGAGTCTGAGGACAGAGAAGGACAAAGTTTTCATTTCTAACCTAACTGAGAAGTCTTGGTGGTTTAGAAAATTGAAATTCCTTTCTTTCATTTTCACATATAGCTGTGGTTTCCACAAGAAAATATCAGTGTTTCTGACCAATTCTTAATTCACAAAAACTGGAGAAAATCATGCCTATTTGCTTAGCCCCTTTTACCTGTGAAGCAGACTAGAGGAAGCTTGTTGGTGCAAGCAGATAGCAAAGTCATTTCTAGATCAGACATCCTGACTGCTGACAAGCAGATCAAACTGATAACCTTTAGTGAATTTCTCCAGACAATTACAAGACTGGTGTAGCTGACACTGCAGATGGTCTACCCAGCATTCATTCCCTCTTTTTCTCAAGAGACAGAAATTTTTCACTGAGGGCAGCAATGTGCCCAGTTAAATACATTTTTAGGCTTCCCTTGCACCTATGTATACAGCCTTGTGACCATGCCCTAGTCATTGAAGTCCAAATGTACCCTTTGCATGTATCTCCAAGAGGGCTATTTAAAGGGAGCTGATTCAGCTGGGCCATGTGCCCATTTTTCATTTCTTGCCTTTACCCTCCTGCTGCCTGGAGTTTGCATGTGGAATCTGATGCTTCAGTGGTCATCCTGGACCCTAAGTGTGGAAGCCACCCACTGCAGATGATGGAGCAGGAAGCTGGAAGGAATCTTAGTTCTTGTTGATTTCATATCAGTCCTAGCCTGCCCCCTCACAGGCCTCTTATGTGGGAGAATAACTTTTTGTGTGTGTTTAAGTCTCAGTTATTTGTAGCTTTCCATTATATGCTGCATATCTAATCCCAGCTGATAAGGTGTTCCCTTTTGTCAAGAAACTTCATGTCTCCTGATGCAGTGTAGTCTGGCTTGGTCAGGTACATACATGTCCCTACCACAGAGTTTATCACTCTCGGGGCACAGTCACAGGGGATTGGAGTTGATGCCTGGGACTATTAAAGGGCTCAGTGGGTATTTTGATGATGAATGAGACATCGTTAGCACTCATGAGATGTTAATGATGACCTGATTAAATTTCTCCTATCCCACCTGGCCCTTTACATGTTGGGTCCCAGTTTAGCTTCTGGTACATGTGAAATGGAGAATTCAGAACAATTCCAGAGGTTATTCTGGGGCCTGGAAGGAAACCTTGGACCACAGAGTCAACAACTCTGCCTTAAGCATTGAGGTAAGACTACATGGGTGATAATCTCTCAGAAGTGATTCTGTACTTGTCTGGATTTCAGCTGCAGAATGTAATCCTAGGAACTCAGTTCAGACTTGGCTCTTAGGGTCTGAGTGTTCCTTTGCACATACACAGGGAGTTTTAATTAGTTGCACCATGCTCAATTAAGTTGACCATGGGTCCCAGCTTATAATTCCAACTAAGCACATGGTCGTTTTTTCCCTTTAATTTACATGCCCTAAAATTCACATTTTTGGAGTAAAAGGTTCTATATATTGTAACACATGTGTAGAGTCTTGTAACAAGCACCACAAATAGGATACAAAACAATTCCAACATTTCTGTGAATTCCTGAGTTACATATAATTTTTGTAAAACAGTTTTTAAATATCTTTTATTGAGATATATCACTCACCATACATTTAAAGTGTGCAATGTGATGTTTTTTCACAGATTTGTGCAACTATCACTAGTCAATTTTAGAACATTTTTATAACCACAGAGACCTCCCTTTACCCTTTAGCTATCATCCACCCATCCTTCCATCCTATCAGTTGCTTCAGTTGTGTCCAGCTCTGTGTGAACCTATAGACTATAGCCTGCTAGTCTCCTCTGTCTGTGCGATTATCCAAGGCAAGAATACTGGAATGCCCTCCTCCAGGGGATCTTCCCCATCCAGGGAACGAACCTGTGGTGTCTCCTGCATCTTCTGCCTTGCAGGTGAATTCTTTATCACTGAGCCACTGGGGAAGCCCTTTCCCAGCCCTAAGCACCAATTAATCTACATTCTGTCTTTATAGGTTTGCCTGTTCTGGAAATTTCATATAAATGGAATTATATGACATGTGGTCTTTTGTGACTGGCTTTTGCCTCTTAGCATACTGTTTTTAAGTCTTGCCCATACTGTGGTATATATCACTACTTCAGTCCTCTTTATGGCCAAATAGTATTCCATTATATGGAAATACCACATTTTGTATATCCATTCACTGGTTAGTGGACATTTGTATTGCTTCCACCTTTTGGTTATTGTGTATAGTGTTGCACTTGTGTGAGTTTTTATTTGAAAATAAATACTTTTATCCTCACTGCTTTTGAGTAAGTATAACAGGAATTATTGTGTCATTCAGTACTTTTATATTTACTATTTTGAGGAATCACAATATTGTTCTCTATAGTTGCTGAGTCATTTTTCATTCTCATCAGTAATATATGAGAGTACTCATTTGTCAACATCCTCACCAACACTTCTTAATTTCTACTTTTTGCTTATAGCCTTCCTAGTGGAACTAAAGTTACATAATAGGTTTTTTTTTTTTTTTTTTTTTTTTTTTTTGCTGTAGTTACTGCAACCATGAAATTAAAAGAAGATGCTTGCTCCTTGGAAGGAAAGCTATGACAAACCTAGACAGCATATTAAAAAGCAGAGATATCACTTTGCTGACAAAGGCCCATATTGTCAAAGCTATGGTTTTTCCAGTAGTCATGTATGAATGTGAGAGTTGGACCATAAAGAATACTGAAGAATTGATGCTTTCAAATTGAGGTGCTGGAGAAAATTCTTGAGAGTCACTTAGACTGCAAGGAGATCAAGCCAGTCAATCCTAAAGGAAATCAGCCCTGATTATCCATTGGAAGGTCTGTTGCTGAAGCTGAAACTCCAGTACTTTGGCTACCTGATGCAAAGAGCCAACTCATTGGAAAAGACCCTGATGCTGGGGAAGATTGAAGTCAAAAGGAGAAGCAGGTGGCAGAGGAGGAGATGGTCAGATACTATCACTGACTCAATGGACATAAATTTGAGCAAACTCCAGGAGGCAGTGGAGGACAGAGGAGCCTTGCATGCTATAGTCTATGAGGTCACAAAGAGTCGGCCACAACTTAGCAACTGAACAACAACAATAAGTATTCTCATAGTCTAAGTGAAAATGTGGAGACTTTTGTCCTATTTTTTACCTTCAGTTGATTGAACTTAGTGAAACATAGACTTTTAAAATAAGGGTTATAAAGGGCAGTGGGCAGAGAAAACAAATCAAAGTTCAGTTAGTCAGTCAGTTCAGTTGTTCAGTCGTGTTTGACTCTTTGCGACCCCATGAATCACAGCACACCAGGCCTCCCTGTCTATCACCAACTCTCAGAGTTTACTCAAACCCATGTCCATCGAGTATGTGATGCCATCCAACCATCTCTTCCTCTGTCTTCCCCTTCTCCTCCTGCCCCCAATCCCTCTCAACATCAGGGTCTTTTCCAATGAATCAACTCTTCACATGAGGTGGCCAAAGTATTGGAGATTCAGCTTCAGCATCAGCCCTTCCAATGAACACCCAGGACTGATTTCCATTAGGATGGTCTGGTTGGATCTCCTTGCAGTCCAAGGGACTCTCAAGAGTCTTCTCCAACACCACAGTTCAAAAGCATTAATTTTTCAGCACTCAGCTTTCTTCACAATCCAACTCTCACATCCACACATGACCACTGGAAAAACTATAGCCTTGATTAGATGGACCTTAGTTGGCAAAATAATGTCTCTGCTTTTTAATATGCTGTCTAGGTTGATCATAACTTTCCTTCTAAGGAGTAAGCGTCTTTTAATTTCATGGTTGCAATCACCATCTGCAGTGATTTTGGAGCCCCCCAAAATAAAGTCTGACACTGTTTCCACTGTTTCCCCATCTATTTCCCATGAAGTGATGGAACCAGATGCCAGGATCTTAGTTTTCTGAATGTTGAGCTTTAAGCCAACCTTTTCCCTCTCCTCTTTCACTTTCATCAAGAGGCTTTTTAGTTTCTCTTCACTTCCTGCCATTAGGGTGGTGTCATCTGCCTATCTGAGGTTATTGACATTTCTCCCGGCAATCTTGATTCCAGCTTGTGCTTCTTCTAGTCCAGTATTTCTCATGATGTACTCTGCATATAAGTTAAATAAGCAGGGTAACAGTATACAACCTTGACGTACTCCTTTTCCTATTTGGAAGCAGTCTGTTGTTCCATGTCCAGTTCTAACTGGGGCTTCCTGACCTGCATATAGGTTTCTCAAAAAGTGGGTCAGGTGGTCTGTATTCCCACCTCTTTCAGTATTTTCCACAGTTTATTATGATCCACAGAGTCAAAGACTTTGGCATAGTCAATAAAGCAGAAATAGGTATTTTTCTGGAACTCTCTTGCTTTTTCGATGATCCAGCAGATGTTGGCAATTTGATGTCTGGTTCCTCTGCCTTTTCTAAAACCAGCTTGAACATCTGGAAGTTCACAGTTCACATATTGTTGAAACATGGCTTGGAGAATTTTGAGCATTACTTTACTAGCGTGTGAGATGAGTGCAATTGTGTGGTAGTTTGAGCATTCTTTGGGATTGCCTTTCTTTGGGATTAGAATGAAAACTGCCCTTTTCCAGTCCTATGACCACTGCTGAGTTTTCCAAATTTGCTGACATGTTGAGTGCAGCACTTTCACAGCATCATCTTTCAGGATTTGAAATAACTCAACTGTAATTCCATCACCTCCACTAGCTTTGTTCATAGTGATGCTTTCTAAGGCCCACCTGACTTCACATTCCAGGATGTCTGACTCTAGGTGAATGATCACACCATTGTGATTATCTGGGTCATGAAGATCTTTCTGTACAGTTCTTCTGTGTATTCTTGCCACCTCTCCTTAATATCTTCTGCTTCTGTTAGGTCCATACAACTTCTGTCCTTTATTGAGCCCATCTTTGCGTGAAATGTTTCCTTGGTATCTCTAATTTTCTTGAAGAGATCTCTAGTCTTTCCCATTCTATTGTTTTCCTATATTTCTTTGCATTGATCGCTGAGGAAGGCTTTCTTATCTCTCCTTGCTATTCTTTGGAACTCTGCATTCAAATGGGAATATCTTTCCTTTTCTCCTTTGCTTTTTGCTTCTCATCTTTTCACAGCTATTTGTAAGACCTCCTCAGACAACCATATTTTGCCTTTTTGCATTTCTTTTCCATGGGGATGGTCTTGATTCCTGTCTCCTGTACAATGTCATGAACCTCCATCTATAGTTCATCAGGCACTCTGTCTATCAGATCTAGTCCCTTAAATCTATTTTTCACTTCCACTGTATAGTCATAAGAAATTTGATTTAGATCATATCTGAATGGTCTAGTGATTTTCCCTACTTTCTTCAATTTAAGTCTGAATTTGGCCATAAGGAGTTCATGATCTGAGCCACAGTCAGCTCCCGGTCTTGTTTTTGCTGACTGTATAGAGCTTCCCCATCTATGACTGCAAAGAATATAAACAATCTGATTTCAGTGTTGGCCATCTGGTGATGTCCATGTGTAGAATCTTCTCTCGTGTTACTGAAAGAGGGTGTTTGCTGTGCCCAGTCCGTTCACTTGGCAAAACTCTATTAGCCTTTGCCCTGCTTCATTCCGTACTCCAAGGCCAAATTTGCCTGTTACTCCAGGTGTTTCTTGACTTCCTACTTTTGCATTCCAGTCCCCTGTAATGAAAGGACATCTTTTTGGGGTGTTAGTTCTAGAAGGTCTTGTAGGTCTTCATAGAACCATTCAACTTTGGCTTCTTCAGCGTTACTGGTTGGGGCACAAGCTTGGATTACCGTGATATTGAATGGTTTGCCTTGGAAATGAACAGAGATCATTCTGTCATTTTTGAGATTGCATCCAAGTACTGCATTTCCGACTCTTTTGTTGACCGTGATGGCTACTCCACTTCTTCTCAGGGATTCCTGCCCACAGTAGTAGATATAATGGTCATCTGAGTTAAATTTACCCATTCCAGTCTATTTTAGTTCGCTGATTCCTAGAATGTCGACATTCACTCTTGCCATCTCCTTGGAACATCTTGGAAGTTTGACCACTTCCAATTTGCCTTGATTCATGCACCTAACATTCCAGGTTCCTAATCAATATTGCTCTTTACAGCATTGGACCTTGCTTCTATCACCAGTCTCATACACAACTGGGTATTTGCTTCAGCTCCATGCCTTCATTCTTTTTGGAGTTATATCTCCACTAATCTCCAGTAGCGTATTGGGCAACTACTGACTTGGGGAGTTCCTCTTTCAGCATCCTGTCATTTTGCCTTTTCATACTGTTTATGGGGTTCTCAAGGCAAGAATACTGCAGTGGTTTGCCATTCCCTTCTCCAGTGGACCACATTTTGTCAGACGTCTCCACCATGACCCGACCGTCTTGGGTGGCCCCACACGGCATGGCTTAGCATCATTGAGTTAGACAAGACTGTGGTCCTGTGATCAGACTGGCAGTTTTCTGTGATTATGGTTTTAGAGTGTCTGCCCTCTGATGCCCTCTTGCAACACCTGCCGTCTTACTTGGGTTTCTCTTACCTTGGGCATGGGGTGTCTCTTCACGGCTGCTCCAGCCAAGCGCAGCCGCTGCTCCTTACCTTGGAGGAGGGGTATCTCCTCACAGCCGCGCCCTACTGACCTTGAACGTGGTGTAGCTCCTCTCGGCCAAAAAGTACTATTTAATAACAAAATGGAGCTTCCCTGGTGGCTCAGTTGTAAAGAACTCGCCTGCCATTGCAGGAATTGCCAGTTTGATCCTTGGATTGGGAAGATCCCCTGAAGAGGGAAATGGCAACCTACTCCAGTATTCTTGCCTGGGAAGGCCCATGGACAGAGAAGCCTGGTGAGCTATAGTCCATGGGGTCACAAAAAATTGAACACGATTTGGTGACTAAACAGCAACAATAAACACAGTAGGAGGAAGAGCAAATTGGTATGATGAAAATTATGGGTCCAGTGAACACTTTAGTCAATATGCATTACTTGCTTCTATTGTGTGCCAGGCTTTGTGCTAGGCAGTGAGGACTTAAAACTATTTAAAGAGAAATAGAGCCTGTTTATTACATGGAGGGGGTGCACAGAGGAGGGGTCCTGCACACAGTCAAGGAATCAGGAATGCTTCCTGGAGTTATAATAATGAAAAATGAAGAAATTCTCATCAGGTAATATGGGACACTAGATGTGTTTGGAGAAAAATACCATGCTAGAATATTTGGGAATTATCTTCTGGATGGCCTAGTTTTCTGAGGCCTTTAGGCTATAGTCTTGATTAGAGTCTGATTTCTTTTATTTCCGAATTTGCAGTTGGTGGGTGTAATTCTTTCTTGAGGAAAATAAATCATAGCTAAGACTTTTGTAAATATTGCTAGCTTTTGATTATTTGCTCTAATTAAAGGGGAACATATAATTCAGGATGGCAACAATCTAAGCTGAGTTTATATTGACTTTGTAATGTTTTTTCTCTTGATTTCCAGATGTTTCTGTGTCTGATGGTCTCAGAAAGTTCACATTCAACTGAATCAGGAAGCCCTAGGAAATGCAGTCTGTAAACTTTCAGGATGATGTATTGTCCTAAGCAGGCCACTTTTCCCTTGAAAGTGCTCTGGTTCACTCACCTTTCCTGTGGTGAGACAGAATTATTTGGGTTTTAGGTTTTCTCTCCTCTGATTTTTGCTAAACAAGATAAATAATTCTGAAACTTTGGATTTATTTTAGAGGTGGCAAAGATACTCAGAGATCACCTATGTCGCCCATTCACTCTTGGTACCATAAAATTTTTTGCTGAATTTGTGGAAGGAAAATAAACTCTTCTGATAAGATCAATTCTTCTGATGAAACTCTGTGACTTTTAAAATCAGCACAAATAATTGTTAGTTCATGCTGCAGATAGCCTAGATATCATCATAAAATCTATACAAACATAGACCAGATTTTAGATGACTTATTTCTTGTTTTGTATGTATCTTTTTTTTTTCAGATTAGTTTCCTTTATAGCTTATTATAAAATATTAAGTATAGTTCCCTGTGCTATACAGCAGGTCCTTGTTGGTTATCTATTTTATATATGTTGTTATTTTTTAGTTACTAAGTCATGCCTGACTCTGCAACCTCCTGGACTGTAGCCTGCCCGGCTCCTTTGTCCATGGGATTTCCCAGGCAAGAATACTGGAGTGGGTTGCCATTTCCTCTTCCAGGGGATCTTTCTGGCTCAGAGATCAAACCCATATTCCTGCATTGGCAGATGAATTCTTTACCACTGAGTCACCAAGGAAGTCATTTTATATAGAGTAGTGTGCATATATTATTCCTCCTCCCTAGATGAGGGCCCACAATGGAGATAAGACTCTAATCTCAAATAAATAATGTTATCAGTTGATCAAAGTAAGAAACAGATTCATGTAAGTACCATAAAACACAAAATTCATTTGGGCTACTCATGGGAGAATTAGCAACAAGTCTTTCTCAAATTTTTTAGAAGTTTTGGAAAATAAAGATTTTTGAGTATCTGGCTTGAATGAATGATAAAAAGTAATTTTGTAATTCCCCTTTATGAAAAGACTAAAGATCTCTTCAAGAAAACTGGAGGTATCAAAGGAACATTTCATGCACAAATGGGAACAGTAAAGGACAGAAATGGTAAAGACCTAATAGAAGCAAAAGAGACCAGGAAGAGATGGAAAGAATACACAGAAGAACTGTAACATAAAGATCTTAATGATCCGGATAACCATGATAGTGTGGCCATTCACCAAGAGCCAGACATTCTGGAGTGTGAAGTCAAGTGGGCCTTAGGAAGCACTGCTGCCAATAAAGCTAGTGGAGATGATGGAATTCCAGTAAAGCTATTTAAAATCCTAAAAGATGATGCTATTAAAATGCTGCACTTAATATGTCAGTAAATTTGGAAAACCCAGCAGTGGCCACAGGACTGGGAAAGGTCAATATTTATCCCAATTCCCAAGAAGGGTAATACTAGAGAATGTTCAAACTACTGGACAATTGTACTCATCTCCCATGCTAGTAAGGTTATACTCAAAATCCTTCAAATGAGGCTTCAGCAGTATGTGAACTGAGAACTTCCTGACTGTCGATCTGGGTTTAGAAAAGGCAGGGGAACCAAAGATCAAATTGCGAGCATTTGCTGGATCATAGAGAAAGCAAGGGAATTCCAGAAAAACATCTATTTCTGTTTCACTGACTACGCTAAAGCCTTTGACTGTGTGGATCATAACAAACTGTAGAAAACTCTTAAAGAGATGGGAATATCAGACTGCCTTACCTGTTTCTGAGAAACCTGTATGTAGGTCAAGAAGCAACAGTTAGGACCTTATATGGAATGACTGACTGGTTCAAAATTGAGAAAGGAGTAGGACAAGACTATTTATTGTCATTCTATTTAACTTATATGAAGGGCACATCATGTGAAATGCTGGTCTGGATGAGTTACAAGTTGGAATCAAGATTGCTGGGAGAAATATCAACAACCTCAGATATGCAGATGATATCACTCTAATGGCAGAAAGCAGAGGAACTAAAGAGCCTGTTGATGAGGGTGAAAGAGGAGAGTGAAAAAGCTGACTTAAAACTCAATATTAAAAGAACTAAGATTATGGCATCCAGTCCCATTACTTCAAGGTAAATAGAAGGGGAAAAGGTGAAAGCTGTGGCAGATTTCCTCTTCTTGGGCTCTAAAATCACTGCGGATGGTGACTGCAGCCGTGAAATTAGAAAATGATCGCTTCTTGGCAGGAAAGCTATGACAAACCTAGACTACTAACAATGTTCTGGCTATGGTCTTTTCAGTAGTTATGTATGGATGTGAAAGCTGGACCATAAAGAAGGCAGAGCACTGAAGAATTGATGCTTTTGAACTGAGATGCTGGAGAAGACTCCTGAGAGTCCCTTGGACAGCAAGGAGATCAAACTGGTCAATCCTAAAGGGAAGGAAATCAACCCTGAGTATTCATTGGAAGATCTGATGCTGAAGATACAATACTTTGGCCACCTGATGTGAGGAACCGGAGCCAACTCATTGGAAAATACCCTGATGCTAGCAAAGATTGAAGGCCAAAGGAGAAGAGAGTGACAGAGGATGAGATGGTTAGATGGCATCATCAGTTCAATAGACATGAACTTGGGCAAACACTGGGAGGTGGTGAGGGGCAGGGAGGCCTGGCGTGCCACAGTCTATAGGGTCGCAAAGAGTCGGACCTGACTTGGCGACTGAATACACACAATTTGTAATTAGCGTATCAGTTATCTATTTGTTGTCTACTGCTACATGGCAAATTATTCTCAAACATTCTCAAACAATACATATTTATTATTTTACACAGTTTTTGCAAATGGATTAGCTGAGCGGTTCTGGCTCAGGAACTCTCGTGAGATTGCAGTCAAGATGTCAGCTGAGTCTGCAATCATCTGAAGGCTTGACTGGGGTTCAAAAATCTGCTTTCAAATGGCACACTCACATGGCTAGGTAGTTGGTGCCTCAACACCTCTTCCTATGGGATTCTCCATAGATCTGCTTGAGTGTCCTCCCAGCATGGCTGCTAACTTCTCTCAGAACAAGGATCCAAGAGGGTATGGCAGAAGCAGCAGTTTCTTTTATGACCTTGTGTAGCAAGTCACACATCAATTATGCTTTATTTTATTGGCCACACTGACCAACCCTGATGCCACACAGGAGAGTGCTACACAAGTCTGTGAATACCAGGGTGTGGAGATCACTGTGAGTTATCTTGGAGGCTGAATGCTACAAGGTAGTAATACATACATTGCAAATAAATCATTTAAAAAGAAAGAATTGGATTGAATAACTTTCTATTCTAGAATCAACATCTGACTACTACTGTTATTTTAAAAAATTCCAAATGAGTGAAGCCAGTTACAAAGGTGAGCTCTTTTAGGGAGAAAAGTTTATGATTAACATCTAGATGGTTCATTAGCCCAGGGTTATGGAAGACCATCTAATAATCAGCTTAATTCAATGCTTTGCCATTGTGAGCATAGAGCCCTTGAGCCTTGGTACTCTCTCCAGATACTCTGCTATACAGGCCTTCAACAACTGCCCATACCAGCTCTCATCTCCATGAGGCTACTCAGCTCACTTGTCTTGAGCCATGGTTTCCAGGCACCTCCTCCAACAATGTTCACTAAGGTCATACCCTATACTATTAAGGGCAATTCTCAGACCACTGGCTGTTAACCCATCCTCCCTTTTTATTCAAGAAACATATTGGAATACCAGTGAGTGAGAGAAGGGTCACTGTATGGAGAAACTCAGTTTTATTCATATTTATATAAATAGGTAAAGCACACATATCAATAGGCAAGACACTTGCAAACTATAGGACATTACCTATTATTACTAATAAGCACCTTGCAAGATGCTGGCATCTTCACCTTGAGATGGAGGGTCTCAGTGTGGAGACTAACTTAGTGAATCTAAGTTTGAAAGCTGAGCAGTCAATTAGTTCTTCCTTATTTCATCCTGGGCTTGCAAATATATGCCACTAATGGGATTCCCCAGGTGGTACAGTGGTAAAGAATCTGCTGCCAGTGCAGGAGACACAAGAGATGTGAGTTTAATCCCTGGGTCAGGAAGATCCCCTGAGGTAGGAAATGGCAACCCACTCCAGTATTCTTACCTGACAGAGGAACCTGGTGGGTTGCAGTCCATGGGGGTTGCAAAAGTTGGGTACTGAGTGACTGAGCACATACACTATTGTAAGATAAACCTGGGAAGTGTATCTGTGTGATTGGCTCCTGTCCTTTTTGACAGATTTGGCTGCCCCCAGCAAATAAAATGGAGAAGACAATGGCACCCCACTCCAGTACTCTTTTGCCTGGAAAATCCCGTGGACGGAGGAGCCTAGTAGGCTTCAGTCCATGGGGTCGCTAAGAGTCGGACACGACTAAAGCAACTTAGCAGCAGCAGTAAATAGAATGTCTGAAATCTTTAAAGTCCAGCTGTAGAGATTGGCTTTCCACCTTCACAATTGTTTTCAGATTGTCTCCTGTTTTCCCGTTTCAGCTCTCTATTTTTCTTCTCATATCCCTTGTTCTCCATCCAACCCTTTTTCTTTATATCTTGACTCTGCTATGCACCAGGCATCTGTGTTCCAGTGATTGATGTAGACATGTTTGTTGAATTCACTCTCTGGATCTGAGCAGTCTTGGCTGAGCTGTGCTGAAACACTGCTGTCCTCTCACTACCCCTTGGGACGAGGCTCTCCCTACAGTCCAGTGCCTGTGGTAGGGATCACACACCTATTGTTGCACACGGGAGGAAATCATCACTCCCCCTGGAGGGAAACAAGTCAATGACCATTAGGTGGGGCCATTCTTGTAATTTCAATTCATAATGATAAGAGTTAACATTTGTCCCTTAGGCGTTTTTTATTCCTTTCTTAATAAATGAGAGTATGTGGTAAGTTTTCTTTTCTCCCATTTAACAAATGAGAAAACAAAGACTGAGGGAAGGAAGGCCACACTGTCACTGAGATGTGGGGACAGCATTAGAGAGTCGGTCTTTTCACCCTTGGTCTGAATGGTTTTCCTTCTGCTACAAATGGTACTGAAAAATGTCATAATGGAGAGTGTACAGATTAAGTTAGTAGATTATTTGATGTGAGTAAGCATAAATCTTTAAAGAAAAACTAGACTTTTTTTTTTAAAAGACAATACAGTGACTCTCACCATAATTATCTAATACGTCTTCAAGTGTTAGAAAATTAAATGCAACTTAGCAAGTTGGATAGTGGCAAAAAGGTATTTAGAAAGGGTATTTAGAAATGTAGGGTATTTAGAAACAACTGTCTCTTAATGTGTATTTTAAAGTATCGATAGTGATGATGTAAACTGCTAAGAGTGTTTTCATTCTTGAGGTATTTATTGCAAACCTACTGTGGGCAAGTGAGACATGTGAGACGCTGTAGCACCCACAGTTTGTAGAATAGTGCAGCCTGAAGTATCCTTTGAGGACTCCTCCAAGAAATGCCCTGGGAAACATTTTGTATCTAATGTGGAGATGTCATGGAGAGCATCATGGGCCACATCATGCTGTTGTTCAGTCACTCAGTTATGTCTGTCTCTTTCCAATCCCATGGACTGCAGCACGCCAGGCTTTCCTGTCTGTCACCATCTCCTGGAGTTTGCTCAAACTCATGTCCATTGAGTTGGTGATGCTATCTAACCGTCTCATCCTCTGTCATCCCCTTCTCCTCCTGCCTTCTGTCTTTCCCAGAATCAAGGTCTTGTTCAATGAGTTGGCTCTTCACATCAGGTGGCCAAAGTATTGGTGCTTCAGCTTCAGCATAATCCTTCCAGTGAATATTCAAGGTTAGTTTCATTTAGGAATGACTGATTTGATTTCCTTGCAGTTGAAGAGACTCTCAAGAGTGTTCCCCAGCACTACCAGTTTGAAAGCATTAATTCCTCAGTGCTCAGCTTTCCTTACGGTCCAGCTCTCACACCCCTACATGACTACTGGAAAAACCATAGCTTTGAGTATACAGACCTTTGATGGCAAAGTGATGTCTCTGCTTTTTAATATGCTGTCTAGGTTTGTCATAGCTTTTCTAACAAGGAGCAAACGTCTCTTAATTTCATGGCTACAGTCGCTGTCTGCAGTGATTTTGGAGCCCCACAAAATAAAGATCTTTCACTGTTTCTATTGTTTTTCCATCTCTTTGCCTTGAAGTGATGGGATCGGATGCCATGGTCTTATGTTTTTGAATGTTGAGTTTTAAGCCAGCTTTTTCACTCTCCTCTTTCACTTTCATCAACAGGCTCTTTAGCTCCTCTTCTCTTTCTGCCATAAGGCTGGTGTCATTTGCATATCTGAGGTTATTGATATTTCTCCCAGCAATCTTGATTCCAGCTTGTGCTTCATCCAGCCTGGTATTTTGCATGATGTACTCTGCATAGAAGTGAAAGTAACAGGGTGACAATATACAACCTTGACACACTCCTTTCCCAATGTTGAACCAGTCTGTTGTTCCGCGTTCCGTTCTAACTGTTGCTTCTTGACCTGTATACAGGTTTCTCAAGAGGCAGGTAAGATGGTCCAGTATTCCCATCTCTTGAAGAATTTTCCAGTTTGTTGTGATCCACACAGTCAAAGGCTTTAGCATAGTCAAGGAAGCAGGAGTAGTTGTTTTTCTGCAATTTTCTTGCTTTTTCTATGATCCAACAGATGTTGGCAATTTGATCTCTGGTTCCTCTGCCTTTTCTAAATTCAGCTTGTAGATCTGGAAGTTGTCAGTTCATGTACTGTTGAAGCCTAGCTTGGAGGATTTTGGGCATGGTCTTGCTACCAAAAGCAGATTGATTATATTCTTTGCAGGCAAAGTTGGAGAAGCTCTATACAGTCAGCAAAAGTAAGACCTGGAGGTGACTGTGGCTCAGATCATGAACTCCTTATTGCAAAATTCAGACATCATTAGACCCCTTTTTAATGATAGAAATAGCTTTTAGATTTCAGTGTGTTGAAGAACTTCTCAGAAACTATACATCTCAGAGCCTGTTTTGTTTTCTTCTTTGTCATTCTTCTATTGTTTACATTTCTTTTTTAAATTTATTTTTAATTGGAGGATAATTGCTTTATAGCCTTGTGTTGGTTTATGCCTTACATCAACATGAATCAGCCATTTCTGTGTATGGTCTTTACCCTAAAAAGGAAAGGGTTCTTTTATCTTGCAGAGTAAGATTAAAGTAAAGTATAAGTAAAATTCTGTATTTTACAGAATTGCTCTGTTTTTATTTCATCTTTGTTTTGATTTTCCTCATTTACATGAGTGTATTCTGTGTTGTACTTATTCCTGAAGTGACCGTGAAGTGAACAGAATGCACCTATAAATTAACTTGAGGAGATATAACTTTACCAACATCTACAAAGGAAGTTTTAACAAATGGATGCAATTTAGTTTTCATTTAATGATACTCATTTACTTGGAAAAAATGTGTTATTAATAAAAGAGCAAGTATAAATAGAGAAAAAGAAGAGGATCTAGTCCTGGTTGATCATTTCCCACAGGCTACATTTCCAGTCAATTGCCCAGAAAAGCTCCAGTGAAAAAACTGTGATTCTGCTCCTGGAAGCCTGTCAGTGCTGAGTAATTGTCATGGCTTCCCGAAAGCATGACTGGTTTGATTGATCTCTTGAGATTGCTCAGTATAACTAATGCTTTTATTGAGCATTTTTTCAGATTGGAGGAGTATGTGGAGAAGAAAAGATTCTATCAAAAGTTTCCTCTAGAGACTGAATAGCATAGACCCATGATTCTCAATGGGTGGTCCAATACCATCACTCTCATCTGGGAATGTGCTAGAAATGTAAGTCCTCTGGCCTCACACAGAACTATTTAATCAGAAACTCTGGGAGTGTGGCCCAGCAGTCTGTGTCTCCACAGGACCTCTAGATGGTTCTTCATGGTCAGGTATGAAGAGGTTTGTAGAGGTAAAGAGCATGAGCTCTGGAGTCAGACTTCCTCCGCTAGAATCCTGACACTCTCACTTACTATAGCTGTGTAGCTCTGGGCCAGTTGCCTGATCTCTCTTTGCGTTAGTTTTTCCATCTGTAAAATGGACACAATTATAGTACTACCTTTTTAAAATTGTTAGAAGGTTGAAATTAGTGTTGATACTTAGAATAGTACCTGGCACATAATAAAAGCTCAGTAAATATTAGCGTATTGTCAGGAGACAGGTTTTCATGGAAAAATAGGGGGATTTCTCTCTCCTGCCTCTTTTTCCATAAAAACCTCATGCATCTTTCTAGTGCAGGCATCCCTGAGGAGCAGCTATAGGCCTGAGTTGCTGGGATAGGGCAGAACAGAAGATACGTTCAAGGCCCCATCTACACGTATCATACTTGTCGCCCTAGAGATAACCCTGAGTTATGGATGACTTAGCTGTCCTCCTTAACATTGGTAAGATCCATCCCTGACCCAGGCGACAGGAATTTGATTCCCCAGTTAGTTTTTGGGAGACACCACAAGTGTCTAGGGGAACACAGAAATACTGTGAAGCTCATATAACAATCTCAAAATAATGTAAAATTAACTTTAAATGTTTAAAAACAAATTTTAGCTTTATAGGATTCTCTAAAGTTATGCATGTGGGGGAAGAGTCCAGATAGAACCAAATGGCTATTTCATGCGCTAAGTATCTCAGTTGTGTCTGACTCTTTACAGCCCACAGACTTGAGCTTGCCAGGCTCCACAGTCCATGGAATTCTCCAGACAAGAATACTGGAGCTGAGTTACCATTCCCTTCTCCAGGGGATCTTCCTGATCCAGGACTCGAACCTGGGTCTCCTGCATTACAGGCAGATTCTTTACCATCTGAGTCACCAGGGAAGCCCTTACTCCCCTCCCAAATTTGGGGGTGACTGTTACAACATTGAAATGGATTCTTTCCCCCAAGAAAGAATTCTTTCCCCCCACACTCATCAACACAGCCTCAGGACTCAGTTTCCAGTTTAGGTGGGCAACTGAAATTCCCCTTCTTTCAAAGTCAGAAACTTGCTCAAGATGAAATGCAGCTTGACTGAATTAAACTGTTGTCAATAAGATGAAAAACACCAAATCAACTGGGGTTTTTTCTTCTGGCAGCCCCAACAGCCAAGCTGGCTCATTGGTATGGCTGACCCACTCCATCATGCAAAAGCAGTTGCTGACATGACCAGAAAAAAAGTGATTTGTTTGGGGAAAATAGTTGGAATTGGAACAAGCTGGGATTAAGCTCAGGAGCACTGAGGTCCCTGCTCTGTCATAGCAGCCTCAGGGATCAGGCAGCTTTCTTTCTTGTTCCTTGTTGCGAGGATAGAGGGAAAGGATGCAGCCATGCCAGGTAGAATCAAGGTCTGTGGAGTCAATTTGTATTTTTGGATGAATGTGGAGAGTAATCAGAAATGTGCAAACCAGTATGGTGGAGACAAACCTGAAATTCTAACACGCCTCTCTTTTTCTCATGTGCAAAGTCTGAGAAATTTTAGAGGCCGAAGAGAATGAATTTTAAAGCTCTGTCCTTTGTCCAATAGTCCAAGTGGGAGCATGTGCCTTGGGGGAGACAGCTGAGCATCCTCCACGTGTTCCTTCTGCAAGGATAAGTGCTTTTCTTAACTCAGTGCATTTTTCTCCCAGCCCATCCCTCCCACCTCACCATCTCTTCTCATTGAACTTCCCAGTAAATTAGCCTGTTGCTTTGACAACAGTTGGGACGCGAAGGTGGGGGAGGGCAAAGTGAAGGACTGGAAAATACTGCATCACTCTAGGGCAGGCCTGCTGCTGAGACCCAGACAGGATCACAGCCAGGAGACGTTAGCCTGAGGACTGCAGTCAGCAACCGAGGGTGATTTGCCCTGGGCTGGAGGGGCTTTTCTTATTCCTTCACCTGCCCCTTGCAAGCTGCTAGGACTCTGCAAATAATGGATGGATCTCAGGGGATTGAGCTGGTGCCTTGCCAAGAGAAAAGCATATTGATGGCAACAGGTTGAAACCTCGAGTCATGGCAAAATTTATGATAGGGGCTTATCAGCCTGAAAGAAACAGAGTCGGGGAGGCCCAGGCAGTATCTCTCCCCTCTGGAATGTTCTGCTTGATCCTTTCGCTACATGAAAAATGAAGTGTGGTGGACTAGAGGGGAGAGACCTTGTTATGCTTGGATGATCACACAGACTTGGATATGGAGCCTGGTTTCAGAGCCTAAGAAATACCCAGGCAATACCAGCTCAAGGGTGTAGAGATAAATAATGGGCAACTCCCATAAAAGGGTCAAACAACTGACTTCAGATAACATGTTTCCTTTCTGAGTTGAATTGCCTAGAGTTGAATGAGGGTAAGATTTGCATTCACTTATCTCTCCTTAACTCAGCTCATAACTTTCCCTGTTTTCTCCCCAGGGTGTATTAAAAACAGAGCTGCTTCCCATGAATGTGATGGTTCCATTCAGAACTCTTTTACAACTTCGTCTTTTCTCTCTCATCTTGACGGGAAAAATATCTTCCATGGTTTCAATGTCAAATGCGAGCTATCTGGGTTTGGAAGTGAAATGAAACCCTTAGAAAGCTTGTCCCTCTCCTCATGAATATTTTGCTTATGTTTTGTGAGATTTGGTCATTCTCCAGCCTGTGGTCAGAGGTCAGGCAGTTGTAAATCGGCACAGAGAATTTCATTCAGACAGTTACTTTCTATTTCTCACTCTTTCTTTTTTTATGCTACAGAAAGGATTTTAAAAAGTTATTTGCTTTTGCTTTGTGTTTTGGTTTTGTGGCTGTTCAGAGCTAGGCTTCCGACCTGAGAGAGTATCTGGAAGTGAATGTGTAAATAGCAGTGACCTGTATGCCTGACCCATCACCCTGCTTTTTTCATTTTCAGATTCAGCAGCTGGAGTTTCTTAACTCCTCAGGGGCAGAGGAGTTACCTTAAGCTTTGAGGCTGATTTTATTCCAGTCCTGACTTGGAATCCAGTGTCCCTTATCTGATCACATTCTGACCTAGGCTCTCGGTACCAAACGGGCCCTAATAATCTGCTTTAGTGCCCTTCCTGTTTGTTCTCTCTGCAGCACTGGGTCTACTGGTCATTGCCTGTCCCTCTTTCGGTTTCCAGGCAACCACTGTTTCCTGGTTCTCTCCCCACTTCTCCTGGAGTCTTCACAGCCTCCTTGCCAGGCTCTCCTCTGCTTTCCCCTGAAATGTTGACTTTTCTTAGGATTCTATCACTTGTTTTGTTCTCTTTTCTGAATAATCTTATTTACTCCTGTGATCTTAAGCACCAAGTCTAGGCCATGACCTCCCAACCATTGCTACCATTGCTACAAGTTTCCAGGACTCTCTGGCCATATCTCCTTGTATACTCCCTGGGACCTGAAACTTAACACAGTCTGAAAGAACTCATTACCTTCCCACTCAAAGTAGATCCTGTAGTCTTGCTTTTGATTGGTAGATTACCATCCATCTTATTCCTTGGGTTAAAGTGAAAGTGAAGTTGCTCAGCCGTGTCTGACTCTGCGACCCCATGGACTGTAGCCCACCAGGCTCCTCAGTCCATGGAATTTTCCAGGCAAGAGTACTGGAGTGGGTTGCCATTTCCTTCTCCAGGGGATCTTCCCAACCCAGGGATTGAACCTGGGTCCCCCCCCCCCCCCCACTGCAGGCTTTACCATCTGAGCCACCAGAACATCTCAGAGTCATCTTTGACTATTTCTTTTCCAACATGCACCGTATCCAATCAATCACAGGTTCTTATATCTTTACTGCAAAATTTTTTCTTGAATCCTGCTTTTCATTTCCATTTTCCACATTCACTGCTGCTACTTTGGTCTAAATTCTTACCTGTAAAGTACTATAATTCTCAAACAAGCATAAGTTCTACAAATGTTAGTTGAAAAAATAAATAAGTGAATAAAGGGTCGGTTTTCATTCCAATCCCAAAGAAAAGCAATGCCAAAGAATGATCAATTTACTGCACAACTGCACTCATCTCACATGCTAGTAAAGTAAAGCTCAAAATTCTCCAAGCCAGGCTTCAGCAATACATGAACTGTGAACTTCCAGATGTTCAAGCTGGATTTAGAAAAGTCAGAGGAACCAGAGATCAAATTGCCAACATCCACTGGATCATTGAAAAAGCAAGAGAGTTCCAGAAAAACATCTATTTCTGCTTTATTGACTACGCCAAAGCCTTTGACTGTGTGGATCACAATAAACTGTGGAAAATTCTGAAAGAGATGGGAATACCAGACCACCTGACCTCCCTCTTGAGAAACATGTATGTAGGTCAGGAAGCAACAGTTAGAACTGGACATGGAACAACAGACTGGTTCCAAATAGGAAAAGGAATATGTCAAGGCTGTATATTGTCACCCTGCTTATTTAACTTATATGCAGAGTACATCATGAGAAATGCTGGGCTGGAGGAAGCACAAATTAGAATCAAGATTGCCGGGAGAAATATCAGTAACCTCAGATATGCAGATGACACCACCCTTATGGCAGAAAGTGAAGAGGAACAAAAGATCCTCTTGATGAAAGTGAAAGAGGAGAGTGAAAAGTTGGCTTAAAGCTCAACATTCAGAAAACTAAGATCATGGCATCTGGTCCCATCACTTCATGGGGAATAGATGGGAAAACAGTGGAAACAGTGTCAGACTTTATTTTGGGGGGCTCCAAAATCACTGCAGATGGTGATTGCAGCCATGAAATTAAAAGATGCTTACTCCTTGGAAGGAAAGTTATGACCAACTTAGACAGCATATTAAAAAGCAAAGACATTACTCTGCCGACAAAGGTCCGTCCAGTCAAGGCTATGGTTTTTCCAGTGGTCATGTATGAATGTGAGAGTTGGACTATAAAGAAAGCTGAGCGCCAAAGACTTGATGCTTTTGAACTGTGGCATTGGAGAAGACTTGAGAGTCCCTTGGACTGCAAAGAGATCCAACCAGTCCATCCTAAAGGAGATCAGTCCTGGTTGTTCAGTGGAAGGACTGATGCTGAAGCTGAAACTCCAATACTTTGGCCACCTCATGAGAAGAGCTGACCCATTTGAAAAGACCCTGATGCTGAGAAAGATTGAGGGCAGGAGGAGAAGGGGATGACAGAGGATGAGATGGTTGGATGGCATCACCGACTCAATGGACATGAGTTTGGGTGTGCTCCGGGAGCTGGTGTTGGATGGGGAGGCCTGGCGTGCTGCAGCTCATGGGGGTCACAAAGAGTCAGACACGACTGAGCAACTGAACTGAACTGAATTGAACTTTCTAAATCCAGACAGACAATTGTTAGGGTTAAATGAGACACTTTATGGAAAGCACACTGAGGACAGTGACCAGCGGCTAGTAGGAGCTCAGTAGATATGAGTAATTATATGTAAGAAATACTTGAAAGCATGGACTATGAACCCAGCCTGCTTGTGTTCAAATCCCAGTTCCGTTTCTTTTGTATATGACCTGTGTCTCCGTTCTTTCATTTGTAAAATGTGGATGATTGCAATAATGGTGTTGTGAGGATTGAATGATTTAATTTACATAAAGCTTTTAGTGAGCAGGCGCGCATGCGCGTGTGCACACACACACACACACACACACACACACACACACACAGCTTTTAGAACAGTGTCCAGCCTATGATAAAGCCCAATATGTTAGTTGTTACTATTATTGTTTTTATTAGTTTCCTGCCTTTTGTCTTTCACAGGTCAACATGTTGGGTTTTATTAAAGGAAACATGCATTATATGTTTCCTCATGTATGGCACCCTAAAATTACATAGAGGAAAAATCATCACCTCATTTTCATCCAGTAAAAATCATATCCATCTACTATGAAATTTATAACTGTTGACTCACAGTCTTTTGTAGCATTTTATTATATCTCTTCAGGGTAACCCACAGTCCTGGTTGGCCTGGGACTGAGGGGCTTGCCAGAATGGGGGACTTCTTAGTAGGATAAACTAGGGCAGTTGACCATGCTGTTCTTTGTTTCGAATTGAGTTCCTTTTCTACAGATCAGCTTCCAAACGTGATTCCCCAAGTATATATCAGAAATGAAAACAAAATGCATAAATCAAGGTGACAGACCTGAATGTAAGGTTGAGAGTTTGACAGGGAAGCCCTCACATGCCATCTTCTCTTCTTATTCATCAAAATGTGCACATCCTGGGCATTTCCAGGACACATGAAGGTCCTTTCTTACTGGAGAGAAGGATGTATTCTGATTTCTGGCTTTGTTCTTCAACATTGCAGCTGTCTTCAGCTTAGGCCCTGTAAAGAGGATCAAACCAAAATCCTGTTCTCATCCCCCAAGCCTTCTCCTCTCCAGAAGGACTTAGAGGCCAGGAGGCCCTGGTGGCAGATGACCAGATCTGAGCACAGCCATTGCACTAACTCCCGGCTTGCAGAGAAGTAAAAGGCGCTGTTACTCTTCACCAAGTTTTTTTTTTCTGGCCAAAGGTGTCAACTTTGTTTGATGTGTGACTATTGCACTTTTATTCATTCAGTCCTTTACTCTATCAAACACATATGTGTTAAATACCAACTATAAAAAAGTACTGATACATATACACATAGCCACTCTTTTTTAGATTATTTTCACATATCGGCCATTAGGGGGTTTTGAGTAGAGTTTCCCATTCTATATAGTAGATCCTTATTAATTATCTATTTTATATAGTACTATGTAGTATATATATGTATATATATGTAGTATATATATTTTATATAGTACTATGTAGTATATATAGTAGTATGTATATGTCAATTCCAATATGTATATATACAGCAGATTTACCTTGATGTACACCTGAAGCCAACACAACATTGTAAATCAACCACACTCCAGGAAAATTAAAAAAAAAAAAAAAAAGATGTTTTGGGAGGACTATGGAAGAGGCAGTTTTAATGTGGATTTGAATTCAGAGAAATAGAGGAAAGCAATAGAGTGGGAGAGACTAGAGATCTCTTCTGGAGAAGGAAATAGCAATCCACTCCATTGTTCTTGCCTGGAGAATCCCAGGGATGGGGGATCCTGGTGGGCTTCCATCTATGGGGTCGCACAAAGTCGGGCACGACTAAAGCGACTTAGCAGCAGCAGCAGAGATCTCTTCAAGAAAATTAGAGATACCGAGGGAACATTTCATGCAAAGATAGGCACAGTAAAGGACAGAAATGGTATGGACCTAACAGAGGCAGAAGATATTAACAAGAGGTGGCAAGAATACATAGAAGACCTATACAAAAAAGATATTAATGACCTGGATAACCATGATGATATGATCACTCACCTAGAGCCAGACATACTGGAGTGTGAAGTCAAATGGGCCTTAGGAATCATCACTATGAATGAAGCTAGTGGAGGTGATGGATTTCCAGTTGAGCTATTTCAAATCCTAAAAGATGATGCTGTTAAAGTGCTGCACTCAATATGCCAGCAAATTTGGAAAACTCAGCAGTGGCCACAGGACTGGAAAATGTCAGTTTTAATTCCAATCACAAAAAAGGGCGATGCCAAAGAATTTTCAAACTACCACACAATTGCATTCATTTCACATGCTAGCAAGACCATGCTCAAAATCCTCCAAGCTAGGCTTCAAGAGTACATGAACTGAAAACTTCCAGATGTACAAGTTGAATTTAGAAAAGGCAGAGAAACCAGAAATCAAATTATCAACATCCATTGGATCATAGAAAAAGCAAGAAAATTGCAGAAAAACAACTACTTCTGCTTCATTGGCTATGCCAAAGCCTTTAACTGTGTGGATCACAACAAACTGGAAACTTCTTCAAGAGATGGGAATACCAGGCCATCTTACCTGCCTTCTGAGAAACCTGTATGCAGGTCAAGAATCAACAGAATCAACATGGAACAACAGACTGGTTCAACATTGGGAAAGGAGTGTGTCAAAGCTGTGTATTATCACCATGTTTATTTCACTAATCTGCAGAGTACATCATGCAAAATGCCAGGCTGGATGAAGCACAAGCTGGAATCAAGCTTACTGGGAGCAATAGCAATAACCTCATATATGCAGATGACACCACCTTTATGGCAGAAAGAGAAGAGGAACTGAAGAGCCTCTTGATGAAAAGTTTAAGAGGAGAGTGAGAAGGCTAGCTTAAAGCTCAACATTCAAAAAACTAAGATCATGGCATCCAATCCCATCACTTCATGGCATATAAATGGGGAAACAATAGAAACAGTGAAAGATTTTATTTTCTAGGGCTCCAAAATCACTGCTGAGGGTGACCACAGCCATAAAAATCAAAAGACGCTTGCCCCTTGAAAGAAAATCTATGACAAACCTGGACAGTGTATTAAAAAATGGAGACATCACTTTGCCAGCAAAGGTCCATATAGTCAGTGAAAGTGAAAGTCCCTTAGTCATGTCTGACTCTTTGTGACCCCATGGACTATACAGTCCATGGAATTTTCTAGGCCAGAATACTGGAGTGGGTAGCCTTTTCCTTCTCCAGGGGATCTTCCCAACCCAGGGATTGAACCCATGTCTCCCACATTTCAGGCAGATTCTTTACAAGCTGAGTAAACAAGGGAAGCCCCTCCTGTAGTCAAAGCTATGGTTTTTCCAATAGTCTTTTCTGGATGTGTGTTGGACCATAAAAAAGGCTAAGTGCTGAAGAATTGATGCTTTCTAACTGTGGTGTTGGAGAAGACTCTTGAGAGTCCTTTGGACTGCAAGGAGATCAAACCAGTCAATTCTAAAAAAAATCAGCTCAGTGTTCATTGGAAGGACTGATGCTGAAGCTGAAGCTCCAAAACTTTGGTCACCTGATGTGAAGAGCCAAATCAGTGGAAAAGACCCTGATACTGGGAGGGATAGAAGGCAGAAGGAGAAGGGGGTAACTAAGGAAGAGATGTTGGATGGCAGCACCAACTCAATGGACATGAGTTTGACCAAGCTCCAGGAGATAGTGAAGGACAAGAATGCCTGGCATGCTGCAGTCCATGGAAACACAAAGAGTTGGACTCAACAGAGCAACTGAACAACAAAAATTTTAAGAAGTACTAGTGATGGGTGCCAACAGTAAGATGTGTGATGAAGTTACAACCCTCACCCATGTGAATTTCTTCTCATTCAGCCTCACCAAGGCCTTATTTCAAGATGAGAACCATCTGAAGGAATCACAAGATGTGGGTTGTATGTGTTAAAGATTATGGGATCCATGCAGGCTACAGTATTGGGAAAATGTGTTCCTGGCTCTTGAACCCATCATATTTACTTTGTTGCCTCTACCCTGCTGAAAATAGCAAGGAGTTAAAGACTAAGAGCTAGACCTTAGAAAGTTAGAAACCTACTTTAAATGGCTCAAGTTCCCATTTAAGAGGGGAAGATAATGACTGTGAGTTCTCGCTGTGTCCCCATTAAATTGTGAATGGCTTTTCCCTGCTCCACTCTTTAGGCCCTTCCTCCTATGTCTTTAAACTTCAGTCTGTCTCTTCCTCCATTGGCACCAGATGTATCTTCATAAAAAATAAATTCACATTATCTCCCACCCAAGTCTGTTGGTTCTGGAGGTCTGTAAGAGCAGCTCCAAATCCTTGGCTTGCTCTTCTAGGTCTTTTACAGCCTGGCCCCCAGTTACTCTCCAGCTCCCTTTCCTCACACTTCCTGGGTGACCTCTGCTTCAGTAATCCAGGGCTCACCACCATTTCTCCAAGACCACCATGACTTTTGGATTAGTCTTCATGAGCTGCTGTAATAAAATACCATAGGCTTGGAAGTCCAAGATCAAGGTGCAAGTATTCATTTCTTGGTGAGAGCTCTCCTCCTGGATTGCAGGTGTCTGCCTCCGCCCTGTATCTCTGATATCACTTCCTCTTCCTAGAAGGGCACTAGTTCCACGGGAGGGTGGGGGGGCTCCACCCTCATGATCACCACTAAGCTTGTAAGAGACTGCCTCCTCTTGGAAACCATCTTTGGCTCCCCCCTGGGTGCCTTTGCCTAGGCCTTAAAGAAGTTGGCACTTTGTGTGAGAATGCAGTTACGTGTCCATCTCTCCCTGGAGTCTCGAGGGACTGGACTCCGGTGTCTTCTTTGAAGCCCCTGTGTCTAGTACAGGTGCAGTGTAGTCTATTGAATGACTGAATAACAGCAACAAAGTCACAGCTACGACAAGTGTAAATCAACATTTACCCTTGATTGGGAGCATTTATTCTGTGCTGAGATGCTCTCCTAAATGCTCCACAGGCCTCATCAACCTTCATTATCATCTCAGTCTTTTCAGGAAAGTGAATTTACTATCCCTATTTTACAAGGAATACAAGTGTTAATTTGGTCAAGAACTGGAGTTCTTTACTCTATCTAGGCGGCAAGAGCTTATGAGGCTCAGACATATCATCAACGGGATGCTTTTATTTAAAGCTTTAAAATACTTAAGTATAACCTTTATCAGTCTGTTCTAACATGTTGGAAACTCTCATGCATTAAGAATGAATATGCTGGAGAGAGAGTGTGGAGTAGTGCGGTGCTTGTGAGTGTCCAGCATGGCGTACCGGGGCCAGGGCCAGAAGGTGCAGAAGGTGATGGTGCAGTCCATCAATCTCATCTTCAGATACTTGCAAAATAGATCTCGGATTCAGGTGTGGCTTTATGAGCAAGTGAATATGCGGATAGAAGGCTGTATCATTGGTTTTGATGAGTATATGAACCTCATATTAGATGCTGCAGAAGAGATTCATTCTAAAACAAAGTCAAGAAAACAACTGGGTCGGATCATGCTAAAAGGAGATAACATTACTCTGCTCCAAAGTGTCTCCAACTAGAAGTGATAGATGAAGTGAGAAATTGTTTGGCAATACCGTTGGGTTTTTTAGGTGTCTTTTGTTAGAGACGTAGTTCTAAAACTTGTATTCATATTGTTCTGCTCACCCTTATGTTATTACCAGATGACAATAAATGCTGTGGGGCTGTTTTTATTAAAAAAAACAAAACAAAACAATGAATATGCTGACCACAAGTTCAGTGTAACCCCTAAGGCAACCTCCAAAAAAGGGCTATTACTTAACATTTTCTTAACCTGATGTCTTTTTTTGTTTGTATCAAAGTTGTAAAACTTTCTTTCACAAGATTCTCAGCTAGGTTGTTTAACAGAGCCGCTCGGCCTTACCCTAGTAAGTATGACTCAGGCTTAGGTGCCATTCAAAGCTGTGTCTCCTACTTGTTTCCCAGGCAATTTCCATGCTAGCTTTAGCAGACACTGCTTTGTGGCGTGTGCCTGCTTTGGTGTACAATTTGAAGCATGAAAATCTCTTTAGTGAAAAATTAAGCCAGCCTACAAAATCAGGCTCTGAGAAAACTTCTATTAGAGGGACAGATTAGATGATGGTTGCATCTTTCTAGATAACTATAACAATAATAAAAAGAATGATAGTTTCTCAAGACCCTCCTGTATTTCAGCATAGTCTATAAGGTTGGTGGACTTTCCACACCTTACAGAGGAAGAAATTGAGAATCAGGAAGTTGTGTAACTTGCTCAGTGAGAGGACGGGGACTCGGGAGCTGAACCAAGGTTAGTCTGAGATCCCACGCTTTTCTCCCATGAGCTACAAAGCAGGATAGTGCCAGCAGTACCCTGTCTGCAGGCATCCACCGTTTTAATCTGGTTTGTAAAACCATCAGTTCATGCTCTGCTAATGTGACCTAGTGCTCATTCCCGGCCTCTGTATTTCTAGCGGGGGGTTTCACATCCTGTGTTGCCAGGGTCGACCTGTCCCAGAAGTCTGCTCACTCTTCTGTAGGGTTGGAGAGTCCTCTGGACATTTTCCCTGAGCAGAAGAAGGGTGCAGCCAGGGTAATGACATAGTGGGTGACAGCTGGCATAGTATTGAATAGCTTGATAGCAGGGACACTGACTGACTTGCTTAGTGGGACATATTTAAACCTGTCCCTGACCTTTCCCCAGGCTCTCTGCCTCCGTCTTATCTTGTTTCTACTTCTGGTGTGAAGGGTCTAGACCAATTTAATGATGAATAATGATAAAACCCAAGAAATGTTCTTATTAAGTTGACTTTTTATCTTGAAAATGGGAATTATGTGGGCAGGTAAAAACTCCAGGTGAATCCCACGTAAAGACCCGGGTGGCCGTTCTCACTCTTTCACACACACAGAATCTTGGTGGAGACTGCAGCTTTAGAAAGCTGGAGCGATTTGAAAATACATAATTCTCTAGGCTATAAAATTTACTCCACTAGATTCAATCTAATCCCTTGAGCCAAAGATCAAACTCTTTGCCAGATGTGGTTTTCCATTGCCATTTCAGCCTTCAGGTGGGAAAGCAATTGTTTATAGGTTTTAATATTAAGAAGCTATGTCTCTATAAGCCAAAAGGACGTGCAGATCAGAGCAATTAACTGAGCAGTTCAGTCTGCAAACTTGGACCTTTACTGCCCAGAGCAGTCTAGACTGGGCAGATACATTGATCCTGGTTTTAATTTTGTAGTTTATCAGTGTCCAGAAATTTGGTTTATTTCAGAACTTTATTTAACTACTTGCTTTTTGAAACTGGCCTTGAATTAGTGCTTCCTTCATTTCTTTCTCTCTCTCTTTGGTATGTTCTCCACAGCTGGAACCAGGGGCTGGAGAGTGTTGAAATGAAATGCCAGAGCCATCCATTGCAGGCTTCCAGGATGGCTCTGGCCGTGGGAGTCCAGTGACCCTGGGAGACTGAGATGGACTCAGTTCTTCTGACTTAATGTGGCTGGAGGAGCCCCAGCTCTGGAATTTTATCATGATCTTTCATGCTGGGGGTTCAGCCAGCCCATGGGAAATTGGGCTTGGGCGGGGCCACCTGGCAACAAATCCAAACTGAAATAGGAATCTGCTCTTTAAGGCGGACTGTGAAAATGTACATGGGCCCACAGCCCAGCCCAGATGCCTAAAGGACCTTGGGAAGGGAGGAAGTGGGATCAAAAAATCTTTTAGCCGCACATTGAAACACCGCTTATTCAACCGGCATTTCTTTATGCACTAAGACTGGAATATGGGAAGGGCCACTGAATGTCTTCTCAGGCCCATAAACAATGGCAGGGGCACAGTATTCCAGGAACCTGTTTTGAAAGATGTTGTAGATTTTTTTTTTTGACAGTCCTAACTACTTTTAATTTTTAAAAACTTTTTCTCATATTGGTGTACAGCCAATTAACAATGCTGTCATAGTTTCATGGGCCAGCAAAGGGACTCAGCCATATGCATGTACACATATCCATTCTCCCCCAAAGTTCCCTCCCATCCAGGCTGCCACATAACATTGGGCAGAGTTCCCTGAGCTATATTCATTTTTTAAAAAAGGAATGGTGACCCTTTGATGAGGCAAAGTAGCTAGCATTGAGTACTCTTGTGGGATATATTGTAAGAGACATGGGTTCGATCCCTGGGTTGGGAAGATCCCCTGGAAGAGGCATGGTAACCCACTCCAGTATTCTTGCTTGGACAATCCCATGGACAGAGGAGCCTGGTGGGCCACAGTCCATGGGGTTGCAGAGAGTCCGATACGATGGAAACAACTTAGGATACACACACATGGGATATATTAGTCATTGATTCCTTACCTTTTCCAATAGCTCAGACACTCCTGGAAGTGAGGCCTCTTAAGCCCAAGGGAAGGCTGAAACTAAAAAGGGATCATCCATTGCAGTGGTCCTTAACATGATTCCACATTGCAATCAAGTGAGGATATTGTAAACCTACGGGCGTCTGGGTCCCATTTCAGACCAGTGAAATCGGAATGTATAGGGGAACCCATCCTGACATGGGTATGTTTTAACACCCCCCTAAGCATTCAGAGAAGGCACTGGCAACCCACTCTGGTACTCTTGCCTGGAAAATCCCATGGGCAGAGGAGCCTGGTAGGCTGTGGTCCATGGGGTCGCTAAGATCGGACACGACTGAGCTACTTCACGTTCACTTTTCACTTTCACACTTTGGAGAAGGCAATGGCAACCTACTCCAGTGTTCTTTCCTGGAGAATCCCAGGGATGGGGGAGCCTGGCGGGCTGCCGTCTATGGGGTTGCACAGAGTCAGACACGACTGAAGCGACTTAGCAGCAGCAGCAGCATTCTGCTGTGCAGCTGAGGTTGAGAAACACCAAGCTAGATGAATTTTACATGTGAACTCGAGGCCCAGGGAGATGGAGTATCCTGCCCAAGTCATGTAGCTAGCTATTGTCAAAACCAGATTCTTATCTAACACTCTTGTGTCACATTAAGTTGCTTCTCTTTATTGTGGTTTCATGATAAATTAAAAACACACTTCAAAATGTAAGTTTCTAAAGTAACTTTAAGAAATGGATTTCACTTTAAGGCAAACAATAATTGAATCACTAATGCACTCATGCTTTCCTATGTGATGATCTCTTGACAAATGTGACTGTTCATTGTATTTGGGGCCAGTGAGTCAAATGTTGGCTCCTTGACTGCTTCTCCATTGCAGGCGCAGCATTCTGGCATTCTGTTTCTTCTCCGGAAATCTTGCAACTCCTTTGATTCCCTTTGTTAATAGGAAACACTCTCCATGAACCTCTAGCTGGTGATACAGATCTACCGAGGAAACATTTTCCACAGAACTCACTTCATTTGGGGACCATGTGTCCAGAAGAGCTGTCATTTCTGGCCAAGATACCAAATAGCACATGTGCCATCACTATTCTACGAGACATCTGGTTACCAACTAAATAACTGAATTGGATGTCAGCAGCCAGCCCTGGAAACTTACTATTTTTTGTCCAGCCCACCACATTTGCCACACTGAAATGAAAATTCATAACCAGGCTTTCCAATGATACCATTTAATTTCATTTCATAGATAAGACTTCAAGGTGTTCTGGTCTCTACACAAAACATTTGAATTTCTTCTTGTGTCAAAAGATGGAAAAACCTAAGATGTAAATTTCAAGGCATTTAGAGAAATTGCCTTATCTAGACTAATGGTCTTCAATCTTGGCTACATCAGACTCATGTGGGGGTTTAAAAATATAACCGTTGTTTGCGCCCCACCCCTGATAGAATTAGTCTGAGGTGGGACCAAAGCATGAACATTTTCAAATACTCCTCAGCTGAGTCTCATGTACACCTTGGGTTGAGAACCACTGCACCTGGTTATTAAAGAGGACTCTGAGCTCTGAATTTTCATTCTGGCCTTAGAGCTATAGGAATTGCATCTCATTTTATATATTCAACAAATTTATGTTTAAGAAGGAAAGTAATTTTGCACTACTTTCCATAGGTTATCTTTTCCTCCAAAAGCCCTTATATTTTGTTTTCACCTTTGCAGCCTCATTATGGCTAAAGCAAAGATTGATCACCCCTGGGAAGGAGAAGGTAGGTGCTGCCAAGAATGGTGGTTTGCAACCCGAGATGCCCTTTAGAATCTCCTGGGAAGCTTTAAAGAATTGCCAGTGCCTGGCCACTCCAGACTAATTAAATCAGAGTTTGGGAGAATGGGCCCAGGGAATACTATAAACATACCCCAGGCATAACAGTTTTTTGTTACACAGTCAAGGTTGAGACCGATGGCTCTAGTAAGAAATGGATGATGTGTCAACATAAAATGAGGTTCTTATTTCTTAAGATCTTGCCTAGTTTAACGTAAATTTTTGAAATCCAAGAGCAAGTGTCTATTTATCTATAACTGGAAGAGATAGAGGTTAGTTTTATTATTGACAATATGATTTATGATTTAACATAAATATTTATTGAGCAGTTACTCTGTGCAAGGAAATTGTGATTATAACCCCCATCCCCCAGGAACTTTTTTTTGTTTACTTTGAATCAGAAAGAAGTTGAGGGTGGTCGTATGTGTCTGGGTCCCAGCGGGAGAGAGATGACACATTCAACTGGATAATTGAGTAGGATTTAGTAAAGGGAATGTTTATCATGATACGGGCAGGGTTTGTGCATGTGTGCCTGCTAAGTCGCTTCAGTCCTGTCCGACTCTTTGCGACCCTATGGGCTGTAGCCCACCAGGCTCCTCTCTCCATGGGGTTCTCCAGGCAAGAATACTGGAGTGGGTTGCCATACCCTCCTTGAGGGGATCTTCCCGACCCAGGATCAAACCTGCATCTCTTATGTGTTTGCTGAATTGGCAGGCTGGTTCTTTATCACTAGCGTCACCTGGGAAGCCCATGGGCATGGTTTAGGGAAAGCAGCCAGCAAAGGCATAGACTCCTGGGCTGGCTGTTAGCAGTGGGAGCTGTCATCCTCCCAGGCCTGCAGGGGCCGGTCAGACTAGCTTTACCTAGAGGGCTGTCTGGCAGAGGAGTAAACTTTTCAAGAAGGAAACAGCAAGTCTCATAGAGACCCTTTCCATATGAGATAATTCTAGTTGAATGCCTATCTCATGTAGCCAAGAGTTCTAAGTAATACATAAACTGTTACTGAGAGTAAGTAGACACAAATGACATTTTGAGACTGGATCCATGGAATGGAAAGTGATGAGGGACCCCTACTTCTGTCTTGGAAAGCTGGCAGTGTAACAGTGACTGCCTCAGTCTCTTGGGACGCAGCCTATAAGGCTCACCAGGGCTGGAGCTTCTAGAGACAACATAGAAAATGTCAAAACATCATCCATATGTACATTTATTCATTTTGTTAAGTCAACAAATACTAAGTGGCTATCAAGTACCAGGTACAGTTCCAGGATATTAGAGACTGATGGCTTACAACAGGGTCTAGATCAGCCATGAAGAAGCAGTGAAGGATCCATGTTTGAGGCAGCTGGCCCCAAACACATTACCCATTCACACTTGTCGGGGGGGTCACAGAGAGGAGCATCAGTGCATCTGTGATTGGATAAGCACCTTGAATCCATTTCATAAAGATACTTTGTAAACTTACATTTTGCATACTGCTTTTCATTTATGGTAAAGCCACAATAAAGAGAAGCACCTTCCGGTGGGGAAACCACACTAAATAAGAACTTGGCTTTGACGTGAACTAGCCACAGAGCTTCCCAGGTGGCACTAGCGGTAAAGAACCCGCCGCCCAATGCAGGAGACGTAGGAGAGGTGGGCTTGATGCGGGTCAGGAAGATCCCCTGGAAGAGGGCATGGCAACCCACAGTAGTATCCTTGCCTGAGAGTCCCATGGATAGAGGAGCCTGGTGGGCGATGGTCAAAGAGAGTCAGATACAACTGCAGTGACTTAGCACACACAGCCGCAGAGCACCTAATGTTATTTTAGAAGTTTCTGTTACTTTAAATTAATTTTTATTGAAGTATAGTGGCTTTACAGTGGTGCGTTAGTTTCTGCGGTACTAAGTCAGCAGACTTGGTGAACCAGCATGTATCCCCTCTTCCTCGGATTTCCTTCCCATCAGGTCTCCACAGAGCCCTGAGTAGAGTTCCCTGTGCTTTATAGTAGGTTCTCACTAATTATCTACCTTATACATATATGTATCAACCCTAATGTATACGTGCCAACCCCAATCTCTCAGTTCATCTCACTCCCTCATCCTTCCTTGGTATCCATATGTTTGTTCTCCACATCTGTGTCTCTGTAGAAATTTCAGTCTTTATTTACCTAGGTGTGGAGATGGGACTTCAGCACTGTCAGAAGAAAGATGCCACTGAAGAAATTCAGGAGAGGAAAGAGGCCTTTCCTAGCAGCCAGGGATGGTCTCCAGAATAAGGAGAAGATCTCAGTTCATTCACATATCCTTTTATTGTATCCTATCATGTGTAGACACAGGTTGGGGGGGGGGTCCCCAAATAATGACAGAATCCTTGCTTTCACAGAGACCGGGGTGTCATGGAGATTCAAGTGAGCTCAGACAGGTAACTAAATAGTGACACCATTTACCTGGAGGTTGTGGAGTTATTCTTTTGGAATCCCTTGATTGTGGTTCAGTTATTTTAAAGAAAAGGAGTTGACCACCTGCCAAGTTCCAGCCTGAGTATTTGTGACTGTGTGCTCTTTGTGCATTTGTGCACATCCATGCATGCCTGCACACACGTTCTTCATGTAGAAAGAATTCTCTCCTGAGATTGAGTGGGGAGGAAGGAGGAGAGCTGGCAGCTTTTCCCCTAATGTTTTCCTAGTGAGACATTAGCAAAAATCAAAGACAGCACACAGTCTGTTAAGGAAGGAAAAGTCATCTGGTCTAAACTGTCTACTCTCTTCTGGTTAAAGCTCAGTGACATCAACAAGATGTAAGGTTGCAGGATGAGTCCGAGGGTCCACTGAGATGAATCAAACTTCATGACTCCTTGGAACAGGGGCCTGTTTTCATGCGGGTCCCCCTGCCTCCTTTGAGGGAACCTGGAAACAAATGGATTTAGCATCTGGGATTTCTTGTTAGATTGACCTCGCTTTACTAACATCCAGGACTTCTGCTGAAATCTCTGAAGACCAAAAGCTAATGGAAAGCCCAAGAGGAGGCAAGTGATTTCCATATTCGGAAGCCTAAGAGGTTAATATGCTCCTCTCTTTCTCTGTCATAACTTACATACTTTTAGTCCTGACTTTTGCTAAGTGACCTTTAGCTGAGATGTCAGGGTCTGTCGTTCTTATATTTGGCAGCCACGGAAATTCATTCTGAATAGAGCAACAGTTACAGGGCAAGGGGCAGGTTAGTTGGCTAAAGCTCGTTTTTATGAGGTAAGAACAGTATCATGGGGAGTAGACGCCCCAGGAGTAAGTGTCTTCTTATTCAGTCTCATTGGGAACCAGAGACTGACTGAGCTGGGTCCTGGAGGGAGCAGCAGGGGAGAGGGGCAGGTGGCTGCTGACATTCGTTCAGGGCCATGGCAGAGTTGCTGTTTGAGGAGATATTTGAAAGGCATTGGGAAGGAGTAGGGGCAGACCCCTTTACAACCTGGGGGTTTGCTATTATGTCACTTCCTATATACACATGGGTATCTCATAACTGTGGGTGGATACCCCCTAAATACCTCAAGCTTTCTTTCTGAGTGTACCCAGGGTGACTCTGCAGTGTTACAGTGGTCCCATAGGCAATGGGAGATGGACAGTGACCAACCCTTTCAAGGTCATCCTAGCATCTCTGACCCTCCCGGTGTCAAGCTTCTGACTTTGTTCTGCTTCTGATATGTATCCTGAACTTCAGGTGACCTACATTTAGATTATGTAAATAGGTTAAAAAGCAAAGGCCTTTTTGCACTGAGGTCAGAGTTTGGTCCTGCTTGATAACACTGCTTTGATCTCCGGGACCCTACCTGTCAAGATCTGTGGTGTCTGTCAACTAACTTCGCTCTGCACTTGACCTTTTGCTTACCGGGACCTGTGGTTACTGGCAAGATTCTGATCCCTCAGCAAAAAAAAAATCTCTGGCCAAAAAAAGAAATCCCTGAATTCTTAGATTGTTCCAGGCTTTTCTCTGGCCACTTACAAAGGTGTTTAAAAAGAAGGCCTTAAAAAACACACAACAAGAAGGCAAAGAAGTGCATTTGAGAGGAAATTTCAAGCAAATTATAGGATCATTGATGCAGGACTCAGTAATAGCAGTTTGTTTGGCCAGAGGCTTACAGAAGGCACTGGAATCACAACCAAATTCTAGTTGAGGAGGGTGAAACAGAGAGATTATTTTCTGCAGCTCCCTGTTTTGGGGCAGATAACCCTCCAGTGATCAAAGCCAGATGCTTGTCTCCTGTCCTCTTGAGAATTTCTGAGTGTGCTTTCCTTTCCTTTGATTTGCTCATTTTTATATTTTATCACACTGGCAGCAAAAAAAGTCCTTCCTCATGTCCAGCTGGAATCTTTGCTACTTAATTGAAAAGCCTATTTTCCATTCCTTGTCCATTTTGGTTACTTTTAATGGATCCTTTCCAGATGTGCACATGGTTTTCACAATGTGGTGGAAACCCACTGGGACACAAGACTCTCCTAAGGGTCTGACTCTCCCCAGGATATTGGAGCCACTGAACTAGGAATCAGGGCAACCCTAGTCCCCTGCCTGCCAAGAACCCACGGTTTGACCTTGGACGAGTCATTTTCCCTGACTACACAAACTGTTCCTCATTTCTAAAGTGAGGGGATCAGACCACACAATCTCTAAAATTTCTTCCAGCTCTGGACAATTGTGTTCAATAATTTTGCTGAAAAACACCATGTCTCAAGCAATGAATCTGTGCTTAGCATGTAATAGATACACAGTAAATATTTGTCAAGCGGTATTAAATCATAGGGATTTCCACTGAAGGTTTCTCTTAGCAGTCAGTAAACCTTTGGATCACCTGGATGCCCTGTCTCTCTGTGGAAGGATCTGTCTCTCTTGTAAAAGTAAGAACCGGAGCAGACGTCTTCATAAAGTATTTCAAGGACCTGACATAGGAACAGTCAGGATTCTCAGGCTCCATAGACAACCAGGCCCAACCTGTTTCTAGTCAATTCTTTGCTGTCACAGCCAATCTATTAAGATGCCTCTGTGATTGCAGAAAGAAAGCAAGTGCCCAAGAGGAAGAGGTGATATATGTATCCAATTATAAATATATCCCATTAAAAATAGATTTCAACAAGGAGCGTCAGACAGAGTTGTGCTCAGTAAGCTGAGCTGGGATGGGGAGGCGGGGTGGGTAAGTAGCGTATTATCCAGAAAGCGACCATTCTTTCTTAGATGATTCCTTAGTAATATCTTTGCGGTAGCATAGGGCTCTTAATTAGCTACTACATAATGTACAGGGGTCAGGGAAGGATTCAGCTTGGAAAGTCCAGTAAAAATAGAATTAAGACTTAATACATATTTTTCTTCTCTAAGTCATAGGACTTATACAGAAACCCCAGTGAAGGGTTAGGAGTGACTGTGTTTCTGGGAGGACCAGGCTGACTTTTGAAAGAGAGAATGGGGTGCAATCCCTAACATGCCTGGTCTTTAAAAGCTCTAAGGGATCCCTTTCTGTGTGGGACAGAGGGAAATCTGGACCTGACATCAGAAACCTTGGGCCTGGGCTCCTCACCTGGGCCCAGCATGTCCCAACCAGGTGACCTTGGGGAAACCAATGAACTTCTTCTGAGGCTCAGGTTTGCATTAACAGTTAAGTGAGGCAGGGCTTTCCAGGTGGCTCAGTGGTCAAGAATCCACTTGCCAATGCAGAAGACACGGGTTTGATCCCTGATCTGATCCCACATGCTGTGGAGCAACTGAGTTCATATGCTGCCACTGTTGAGCCCATGTGCCGCAACTACTAAACTCTACACGCCGTACAGCCCACGCTCTGCAACCAGAGAAGTCACTGCAATGAGCAGTTTGCCTACCATAACTAGAGAGTGGCCCCTGTCGCCGCAACTAGAGAAAGACCCGTGCAGCAACAAAGACCTAGCATGGTCAACAATAAATAAATAAAATTATTTAAAAATAATTAAGTGAGGTAATAGATGAGAAAGCATCTTATATGTGGGGAAACTCAAAGGCTTGTTTCTTGTAGTGGCATCTGTGGTCAGAACTGATAGCCCCAAAAGCAGCGGTGACTCAGGGCAGTGCTACGGCTGAGGACCTCCTGTTCTGTTCTGTGCTGAGTCGCTCGGTCACGTCTGACCCTTTGCGACCCCGTGGACTGCAGTCCTCCAGGCTCCTCAGCCCATGAGATTCTCCAGGCAAGAATACTGGAGTGGGTTGCCATGCCCTCCTGCAGGGGATCTTCCCAATACAGGGATCGAACCCAGGTCTCCCACATTGCAGGTGGATTCTTTACCATCTGAGCCACCAGGAAAACCCAAGAATACTGAAGTGGGTAACCTACCCCTTCTCCAGGGGATTTCCCCGATCCAGGAATCAAACTAGGGTCTCTTGCATTGCAGGTGGATTCTTTACCAACTGAGTTACTAGTCATCTCATTTGGACCCTGTGATGAGTGTCTTTCCTCTCTGTATTAGTTTGTTGGGGCTGCCATGACAAAACATCACAGACTGAGTGGCCCAAATGGCAGAAATCTATTTTCTCATAGTTCTGGAGGCTCAAAGTCCAAGATCACAGTGCTGGCAGGGTAGGTCTGAGGCCTCTCCACTTGACTTGCACATGGCTACCCTCTTGCTGCTTCTTCTCCTGGTCATCTCCCTATGCACATGTACCCTGCTGTGTCCTAATCTCCTCCCCTTAGAATGGCATGGTCAGATTGGATTAACTAAGTCATTTCCCTGAAGACCCCATCTCCGCAGTCACTTTCTGGGGTACTGGGGTTAGGACTTCAACCTAGACAGAGTTCAGTTCACAGCTCCCAGAAACTCACTGAGCCTGCATGCGGAGTCCACATCACAGGGCCATGCGGGTCTTTGCAGTCTAGCTCTGCGATGAGGTTTTATGCTCAAGATCAATCGTCCCTCCTCTCCTCCCTCCCTCCCTTCTACTTGGGAGGAAAACTCAAGCTAGCACCTCTGGTTTGAAAAGTGAACACTTCTTTTCAGAGATTCTTTATCTGTGGTTGCTCAGGTTCATAAACAAGGACACCAAAGTCCCTGGGTTCTTGGGTGAGTCTTAAAACTACCCCACGAAGTGGCCTCTTTAGCATGAAAGGCCATGCTGTCAGCTGGCCTGTGTGAGTCGAGACAATGCTAGAGCCACACCCTGGGGACCGCAGTGGGCTCCCCTCCTCTTTGCTTTCTCTCTCTGTTCCTCAGTGCGCCTTCTACATTATGAGTCATTCCATACTCCGCACACCCACCCAGCTGTCTGCAGTGCAAGAAATAACCACAGCCAGAGGCATCTTGGGCCAGAACTCTCCTCTCCTCTCTCTTTCTTGCTCTCTTTCTCCATTTTATTGCTCGTTCCCCAAGTAACCTCCTCCAACACTCCATATACTCAATCTTATCCCTTCCAAGGCTTAGTTTGGGAATCCGGTCTGACTACAGTGGGTCTTTATCAGTGAATGTCTGATCTATCAAAAAATGAGTATTTACCAAACTAACAGTTACATCAAAGTGCTTAAGCCTAATCACATTCCTCTTTTCTTATAATTCTTGCCTAGATTATTAACTTCTCATGAATGGGAACCATATTGTACTGTCCATGATCCTTAGTACAATTCTTTACACACAGGAATACTCCAAACACCTTGGAAGAAAGCAATAAACCTTTTAAGCATAATATTATCCTCTAAGAGGTTTAGGCCTACAGCATCTTTCAAGAAAATTGTTAAGCTCCTCAGTGGGGCTTTCTAAACCATGAGCTGGGTGTTAACTACTTCAGTGATGCAATTTAAACAACTGAACTTAGCCAAAGGTGTTGGTTATTTAAAAAACAGACAGACAACCAAACAATAATTATTACTTCTCTTGATACAAGGATATAAAACAAACAATCATAAAGAGTAGTTTTCATAGATATGAATGCCTAGGTAAAAATGCAGTACCTTATTAACAAGATATAATTTTTCTGTGTTTTTGCAGTAAAAATATTTACCCCCTCTTTTGGCTTCAAAGTTAGAAATTCTGTCTTAAGTGCTTGCTCTGATTTTAAAGTCCGAGAAGTTTTGCTGAAGTTAATAACTTCAAGCCTTCCTAAACAAATGATGGTCTCTGATCCTTGTCCTAATCTTACTTGTTCTTTTTTCCTCCCTCTCTTTGCCATCAGAGGAAGAAGAGAGTAATGACAAGATCAGATGGATAACAGTCTCCCATATCTGACCTTTCCTATGCTCTTCCCTACTAGTAGAAATAAGAAAAATTGGGCACAAGTCCTAAATTTGTACTCATCCATTCATTCAACAAATATTAAGCACCTACTATGTGCCAGACATTTTCCCAGGTGCAGGAACTACAGAGATGTTGTTGTTCAGTTGCTCAGTTGTGGCTGACTCTTGTGACCCAATGGACTGCAGCATGCTAGGCTTCGTTGTCCTTCACCATCTCCCAGAGCATGCTCAAACTCATGTCCATTGAGTCAGTGATACCATCCAGCTATCTTGTCCTCTGTCACCCCCTTTTCCTCCTGCCTTCTATCGTTCCCAGAATCAGGGTCTTTTCCAATGACTCTTCATATCAGGTGGCCAAAGTATTGGAGCTTCAGTCCCTAAAATGAATATTCAGGGTTGATTTCCTTTAGGATTGACTGGTTTTATCTCCTTGCAGTCCAAGGGACTCTTAAGAGTCTTCTCCAATGCCACAGTTAGAAAGCATCAATTCTTCAGCACTCAGCCATTTTTATGGTCCAACTTTCACATCCACACCTGATTACTGGAAAAACCATAGCTTTGACTATATGGGCCTTTGTCAGCTGAGTGATGTCTCTGCTTTTTAATATGCTGTCTAGGTTTGTCATAGCTTTTCTTCCAAGGAGCAAGTGTCTTTTAATTTCATGGCTGTAGTCACCCTCAGCAGTGATTTTGGAGCCCCCCAAAATAAAGTCTTTCACTGTTTCCATTATTTCCCCATCTATTTGCCATGAAGTGATAGGATCTGGTGCCATGATCTTAGTCTTTTGAACCTTGAGTTTTAAGCCAGTTTTTTGGTTCTCCTCTTTCACCTTCATCCAGAGGCTCTTTAGCTCCTCTTCTTGTTCTTCTTGTTGCGATAAGGATGGTGTCATCTGCATATCTGAGGTTATTGATATTTCTTCCTGCCATCTTGATTCCAGCTTGTGATTCATCAGCCCAAATTTCACATGATGTACTCTGCATAGAAGTTAAATAAACAGGGTGACAATATACAGCCTTGATGCACTCCTTTCCCAGTTTTGAACCAGTCTGTTTCCCATGTCCGATTCTGACTGTTGCTTCTTGACCTGCATACAGGTTTCTCAGAAGACAGGTAAGGTGGTCTGGTATTCCTAGCTCTTTAAGAATATCCACAGTTTGTTGTGATCCACACAGTCAAAGGCTTTAGTGTAGTCAGTGAAGCAAAACTAGATGTTTTTCTGAAATTCTCTTGTTTTTTCTGTGATTCAACTGATGTTGGCAATTTGATCTCTGGTTCCTCTGCCTTTTCTAAATCCAGTTTGTGCATCTAGAAGTTCTTGGCTCATGTATTGTTGAAGTCTAGCTTGGAGGATTTTGACTATGACCTTGCTAGCATGTGAAATGAGTGCAATTGTGTGGTAGTTTGAACATTGTTTGGCATTGCCATTCTTTGTTGATTGGAATGAAAATTGACCTTTTCTGGTCCTGTAGCCGGCTACTCCTGAGTTTTCCAAATTTGCTGGCATATTGAGTGTGGCACTTTCACAGCATCATCTTTGAGGATTTGAAATAGCTCAGCTGGAATTCCATTACCCCCACTAGCTTTGTTTGTAGTGATGCTTCCTAAGGCCCACTTGACTTCGCATTCCAGGATGTCTGGCTCTAGGTGTGTGATCACACCATGGTGGTTATCCAGGTCATTAATATCTGTTTTGTATAGGTCCTCTGTGTATGCTGGAGAAGGAAATGGCAATCCACTCCACTCTTCTTGCTTGGAGAATCCTATGGACAGAGAAGTCTGGTGGGCCACAGTCCATGGGGTCACAAGATTCAGACACGACTGAGTAACTCACAACAACAGCAACAACAACAACAACAATGCTTGTATTTGGAGAAGGAAATGGTAACCCACTCCAGTATTCTTGCCTGAAGAATCCCATGGACGGAGGAGCCTGGCAGGCTACAGTCCATGGGGTCACAAAGAGTCGGACACAACTGAGTGACTTACAACAACAACAGCAACAACAAAATCTGCGTGTTCTTGCACCTCTTCTTAATATCTTCTGCTTCTGTTAGGTCCATACCATTTCTGTCCTTTATTGTGCCCATCTTTGCATGAAATATTCTCTTGGTATCTCTAATTTTCTTGAAGAGATCTCTAGTAGTTCCCATTCTATTGTTTTCCTCCATTTCTTTGCATTGTTCACTTAGGAAGGCTTTCTTATCTCTCCCTGCTCTTCTTTGGAACTCTGCATTCAGATGGGTATATCTTTCTTTTTCTCCTTTGCCTTTTCCTTCTCTTCTTTTTTGATTTATTTGTAAGGCCTCCTTAGTTAACCATTTTGCCTTTCTTTTTCTTGGGTATGGTTTTGATCTCTGCCTCCTGTACAATGTTATGAACCTCTGTCCATAGTTGTTCAGGCACTCTGTCTATCAGATCTAATCCCTTGAATCTATTTGTCACATCCACTGTGTATTCATAAGGAATTTGATTTAGGTCATACCTGAGTGGCCTAGTGGTTTTCCCTACTTTCCTTAGTATAAGTCTGAATTTGGCAATAAGGAGTTCATGATCTGAGCCACAGTCAAATCTCAGTCTTGTTTTTGCTGACTGTATAGAGCTTCTCCATCTTTGGCTGCAAAGAATATAATCAATCTGATTTTGGTATTGACCATCTGGTGATATCCATGTGTAGAGTCATCTTGTTGTTATAAGACGGTATTTGCTATGACCCTCTTGGCAAAACCGTTAGTGTCTGCCCTGCTTCATTCTGTACTCCAACCCCAAACTTGCCTGTTATTTTGGGTATCTTGATTTCCTACTTTTGCATTACAGTCCCCCATGATGAAAAGGACATCTTTTTTGGTGTTAGTTCTAGAAGATCTTGTAGGTCTTTATAGAACCATTCAACTTCAGCTTCTTCAGCATTACTGGTTGGGACATAGACTTGGACTACTATGATATTGACTGGTTTGCCTTGGAAACAAACCAAGATCATTCTGTCATTTTTGAGATTGCTCCCAAGTACTGTATTTTGGACTCTTTTCTTGACTATGAGGGCTACTCCATTTCTTCTAAGGGATTATGGCCCACAGTAGTAGATATAACGGTGATCTGAATTACAGAGATGAGAAAGTCACAATCCCATTCTGCAAGAAGCTCATAGTCTATTGGGGAGTAGAAATACAACCACATTGTTCCTGTATACTAAGATATTAGAAATAAGTATAAAGGACTATGAGAGAACTGAGGAGAGGTCTATTTCTCATCATGAAGAGAAGGAAGGTTAGAGACATGTGAATTTGTCTTTTAAGGGTTAGGAGAGGAGTGGGAGCATCATCTCGAACTATGGGATCCAAAATGGTAGCCACTAGCCTCATGTGGCTATTTACATTAATTAAAATAAAATTAAAAACTTAGTTTATTAGTTGTGCCACATTTCAAGTCCTCAGAAGCCAGCTATGGCTAGTGGCTACTGCCCTGAACAGTGCAGATACAGGATATTTCCATCACTGCAGAAAGAGGGAAAAAAGTGTATGTCAAAAATGACTCAGGAGCCAACCTGAAAGAGCTCCAATGGCTAGATCTAGAAAAACTTAAGCAAAGAAAAAATTTGATAAAATAAAACAATAGTAACTTTGTAGAGAAATCTTGCAGACACCAAGTGATGAGATTTAACACACTAGTGATGGGTATTGCATGCATTTGGTATAATAATGAGAAGGCACCACACCTCTGTAGTATTATTTCCAAATTCCCAAGTCCCAGTCTAGGCAAGAAAACCCATCAGACAGACCCACAATAGAGGATATTCTACAAAGTATCTGACCAGTATTCCTCAAAAGTGTCAAGGTCACAAAGAACAATGATAGACTGAGAAACTGTCATAGCCGGGTGATACTAAGGGGACATGATGACTAAATACAATGTGATATCCTGGGTTGGATCCTGGGCTAGAAAGAGATCATAAATGGAAAAGCTGATAAAATCCAAATAAAATTGAAGTGTGATAATAGTGTTGTACCAATACTAATTTCTCGGTTTTGATAAATGCACTAGGTCACATAAGATGTTAATATTGGGAGAGGCCAGGTGAAAGGTACACAGGAACTCTCTGTTATACTATTGTAATAATAGTCTAAATAATAATAATAAGTCTAATAGTAATAAGAAAGTCTAAAATTATTCAGATTAAAAATGTATGGAAAAATAAAGATAGCTTGGTGAAAATGTGTGGTGTAAGCCCCCCAAATTAAGGCCCAGTATTATGTGTTACCTTGACATCAGGTGAAACTGGTAGAGTCTTAAATGGCCTAACTGCAAATTCCCCTCCCCACTCTGCTCCCGCAGATGAGGCCTCATACCCAAACCACCCTCCTTACCCAGTAAACGAGGTACGCTTCCTGCTTACCGCCGAGTTCCCAAGTGCAGCTCCTGGGTGGTTCTTTGTGGTATGCGGTGTCCTTCCTTCCAGGACCATGAGGGTATGTGATTAATAAACTACCTCATCTGCCCAGTATCAGCTCTCATATGTTCAGTCACCCCTGCAGCCCGGGCGGACTCCTCCCTTGCCAGCAGGGCAGATAAGAGGAGATGATCACAGATGTCTAACCTCTCACCCGGTTCCCAGGGGTGCTGCAGGATTCTCTCCTCAGAGCTGCTCTCTGATTGGGATTTCTCTCCTCCTCTTGCTCAGGATTTGGAGATCTGGGCAGGGAGAGGACAATGCGATGATAATCAGAGAAGACGAAGAAGAATACAGTGATGAGGAGACAAAAGAAGAGAAGCCAGGGAAAGAGTTAAAGAAAGAGATGACATACTTCTAAGATTCCACCCAAGGCTGGGGTATGCCCCAGGAACTTTAGGAAAAAATTGACCACCTGGACCTGCAATGGGCATTGAGTTGAGTGTCACAAGCTTGGAACCTGGTTCCCACCCCACCATGCAGCTGTATGGCCTTGGACAAGTCCTCCAACTTCTCTGACTCTAGACATTCTTAACCATAAATGAGACTAATAGGACTTGTGTGTCTAATACTTCTCTGGTGGCTTAGTGGTAAGGAATCCCCCTGCCAATGCAGAAGACTTGGGTTTGATCCCTGTGTTAAGAAGATCCCCTGGAGAAGGAAGCGGCAACCCACTCCAGTATTCTTGCCTGAGAAATCCCATGAACAGAGGAGCCTGGTAGGCTACAGTCCTTGTGGTCGCAAAGAGTTGGGCAAGGACTTAGTGACTAAACAACAAGAAACAGTATGAGAGTCAAATGTAGTATTCTATGTGAGAGTGTGTAAAAAGTGTGAAATTATGTATATTTTATAAACATACTGAGCTCATTACTTTAGGAATAAGGATGAAAAGATATGGCTCCTGCTCTCAAGAAAGTTGTGACCCAGTAGGAAGTTGCAGTACATACAGTGGTAATAGCAGTTTCCACGCTCATAGTTTCCATGGGGGAGATGTAAGCAAAATGCTATCGCAGGGACAATTTGACTGGAGAGTTGGAGAGATTCCATGGAAGAGGTATGATTTGCACTTGGCCTTGAAACACAAGTTGTTGTAAAATGTTACAAGGAGTGATGGCAATGGGTGGGGAACAGTAGTATTTAGTGTCTACAGTTAGTAGTTCTATGGCTGTGGGCACGTTTAAAGCTTTCTCAGCCTTAGTTGCCTTGTCTTCACAATGGGGATCATACCTACAGTTGCGATACAGTATACTAACACATATATACGGAATTTAGAAAGATGGTAACGATGGCCCTATATGCAGGGCAGAAGAAGAGACGCAGAAGTACAGAACAGACTTTTGAACTCTGTGGGAGAAGGGGAGGGTGGGATGTTTCGAAAGAACAGCATGTATATTATCTGTGGTGAAACAGACCACCAGCCCAGGTGGGAGGCATGAGTCAAGTGCTTGGGCCTGTTGGGCTGGGAAGATCCAGAGGAATCGGGTGGAGAGGGAGGTGGGATGGGAGACCGGGATGGGGAATTCGTGTAACTCTATGGCTGATTCATATCAATGTATGACAAAACCCACTGGAAAATAAAAAAAAAAAATAAAGAATGGAATACAGTCCTCATCAAAAAAAAAAAAAAAAAAAAAAAAAAAGAATCAAATGGAGATTAGATGGGAAAGCGCTCCACAGAGTGCCCGGCATGTAGCGGCCACTCAGTCAGTGTTGACTGAGTCTGAAGTACGTATTGTCTTAAGGCTGGGACCTGGTTTTGCTGGGCAGGAGTTGCATCCAAGGTGTGGATAGGAATTTGACCAGCCCTTGATGATTTACAAGGCACCAATAGCCTTAGTTTGAAAATGCTTCCCTGAGGCTGTTTTTGTGCATGAGCCTTGCAACCTTCAGTCATATTGTAGATAGAGTGGTACATGGGGCGGGGCCCAGGCAGCTGGGTACCCAGTGACTTTAGCAGGAGGCTTCTGGGTAGCCCCTCCTCTTGGGTCATCTACTCCGGGGGCTGAGTAGTGAGGGTGGCACTGTTTCGGTGGCCTGGCAGGTATTGACAAGGATACCCCAGCTGGCTTGGGTGGCTTGCTACCTCAACATCTCCACTTGGATGTATAACCAACATCTAAACTCGGTATCTCCAAACCCGAGCTCTTGAACTCCACACCCACCGGCTCCACCTTCAGGTTATAGCATCTCCATTCTTCCAGTTGCTCAAGCCCAAATCTTACAAGTTGCCTTGACTCCTCTCTTCTTCTCTCAGCTCCTATTCTGCCATCCAACTTCTCAGAAAATCCTATTGCCTCTACCTTTAGAATGAAGCCAGTATCAACCACATATTACCACCTCCACTGCTGACCCTGGTTGGGGAATTCCACTTTTCACCTGAAATACTGCCGCAGCCTCTCTGGTTTCTCTCAGTTTTTGTTCTTGCCACTCCCTCCCACCCCCATACAGTCTATCCCCAGTAGGGCATAATGCTAAAAGTTAGATCATTTCATTCCTCACTTAAAATTCTTTAAATGCCCCTGTTTCTCTCAGAGTAAAGTTTAGGGTCCCTAAAATGCCCTACAAGACTGTTTGTGAGCCCAGGACCGGGCTCCTCTTTCCTCTCTGACTTCGTCTCCTATTACCCCTCTTGCCCTCTGCTCCAGCCACTTGGGCCTTCCCCTGTTCCCTAGAGCCTTCGCTCTGGCTGGAAAGCATTTCTTCCAGATCGCACTATGTTAACTCCCTCATTCCTTCAAATCTTTGCTCGAATGTCAACTTCTCAACAAAGCTTGTGACAATGCTATATTTAAAATAGGAACCGCACACCTCCCTGTCTTCGCCCACCGTGCTCTGTCCCCGATACCCTGCAATACTCACACTCATCACCCACCTTATCGCTTCATTTATTTCTTATTTTAAAAAAATATTCTCCTTTATTTATTCTTTGGGCTGTGCCATACAGCCTGCGAGATCTTAGTTCCCTGACCAAATATTGGACCTGTGTCCCCTGCGGTGAAAGCACAGTATCTTAACCACTGGACCACCAGGGGAGTCCCTACTTCTTGATTATGTCCACTTCTGCTTTTCTGTCTCCCTTGACTAGAAATATAAGCCAAAAGAAAGCAAGTGACTCTCTCGGTTGTGTGCACGAGGAACCCAGGTGCCTGGAACACTTCCTGGCAGCTGAGAAGTATTCGTTTGCTGTTCTCAGCCTCAGCCCCTCTCTGCTGCTGGATGGCACAGCAGAGGAGATCTGCCAACAGAGGGACCCATCAGTGGTCTGGGTTGCAGCCCCCCGCTTTGCTTGAGGTAGGTTCCAGGAGTGAACTGACTTCTCCAAATTCTCAAGCTGAAATTGAAGGCTCAGACCAGTATGGACCTCAGGTGAGCTGCTGCCAAATGAACCTTTCACTTCTCTGAGGCCCCCAGGTTGAAGGAGGGCTGGTGGGAAAGGTGGTTGGAGCAGCAAGGAAGGGCTCCTGGGTGGGTGGGTGGTTTAGGGACCCCCGCTTGCCCTGAGTAGTGAGTTCATCACATCTGTAGGATGTGCCCAGGGTAGCTCTCTCTTTTGAAAACCCATCCCCCATCCATACCCACTTGTTGTATGAGTCTCTGGGGGACATCCCTGGTGATTCCGTGGCTAAGCAGTGTGGGGGAGGATTTAAAACATCAGAGCTGAGCTTGTCCATGGATGGGTCTGGGCTCTGAGTAGAGCACAGAGGAAGGGAGGGGAGAGGTCTGGGGCCCCTCACCCCCACTTCTAAGCTATGGATTTTCCATCTGTTCAAAGGGAACAGTAAAGCCTGCCTGTCACCCTTTCAGCATCTGAGGATCAAGTGAAATAATGTATATGAAAATGTTCCAAAAAGAATAAAGAGCTTTGCCAGGATAAAAAATTGTTTTTATTCCAAATGGTAAGTCAAGGGTGCGATTTCTAATAAGTCATTTGTGTGGGCTGTTCTTTTAAATCCTGTTTATTTATTTTTTTAAAATAAAAAACACTCCACACCTGCCCTGTCAGTGAAGGGTGGAAGTGTGATGCACAGCTTCAGGCCATCACTAGTCTCTCTGCAACTTGGCCCTTCTCTTCTGAAGCAGCTTTTTTTGCTCCCAGGTGGGACATGCTGTTTGGCAGAGCACCCTCCAGCTGGCATGACCCCTCGTGTGGCTGTAATGGGGTTGTAGCCTTGCTGAACCCAGGATCCACACCCCTTGGGCATGAGGTTGAAATCACTTACCTCCAGAGCTTCACCGACACCACTGGGAAATAGAAGGAAGTTGGGTCAATAACGCAGTTTGTTCGGGATCTGAGTGGGCAGCAGTAGAAAAGAGGAAGGAAACTCATATTGGTAAGACTTCTCTTTAGGCCATCATTACTTTGACCATCATTACTTTAGGCCTCAAGACATACTCGTGTCTTTCTAAGGTATGTTATTCTTATTTTAGAAAGGAGAAAACTGAGGTTCAGAGAGGTTAATAACCTGTCCCAGGCCACACAGCTTACTAGTAACTAGCAGAACCTGCATTGGAACTCAGATCTGCCTGGTTTAAAAAGCCATGCCCTTCCCATGACATAACAGAATAGTAGATGAGGCTCTAGCTTTAGCTCCTTGCATTAGATGTGTGCTCTTAGGCAAGTCATTTAAACTTCTCCCACCTGTTTTCTCAGCCACAGAAGGCAATGATAACTCTATCCCTCACTGGAAGTTGTGAGATTCAAGTGAAATAATATATGTGGAGTGATCTGAATATTGCAGGTTATTCCATACCAGTGAGGAATTACTGTTACAGTTTAAAAGGCGTTGGTTTTATCCTGTGACTCCCTTGCTCAAGAACTTTCAGTGAGTTATTCGTCCCTGACCCCAGTGAAGGCTCTGGCCTCCCAAGATCCATCGTTTGTGTTATCTGTTATTACTACCCTCTACAGCTAGCCTTGTTTTTGATCTTATAAATGGCACATTCATTATCTGAAATGTCCTCTGTGCCGCCTCTCTGCCAATCTGGCTCTTTCCCCTCCTTTAAAATGTGTTTGCCTCCTCCAGGAAGCCCTCCTTTGCAGCCTCACCTGGCCATGCCATGTGGATTCCAACATGCTACTGGGCTGCTGGGGCTAAGTCATTTCATAAGCTTGAGCACTTCTCTTCAAGGAGGTTTTGGAGTCCTGCAGGCAGAGGTCATGGTTTTGTGTTCTTTGTCCTCACAGTACCTTGTGCAGGACTTAGGACCCACGAGTTCTACACTCAGAAAATGTTGACTGATGGACTGATCCAGGGCACTGGACCTATGCCTCTGTTTTCTCTTGTGACAGGTCATGGGAAGGTCTGGCAGCTCTTCCAGTCATCCTCCCGCAGCTCCCAGCTATTTTCTGGGAGCGCTCACACCATACTTGCCTGGAGCTGTCACCCCCTCCCTTCTGTCTGGCCAGACCACTCTGTTCTTGCAGGGCCAACCCCCAGCAGAGCTCCTTACCCAAGGACTCTGTCCAAGTCATCTGCCCTACTCTGCACTCCTTTCCAGGCCATATCTGAGCACTGGGTTATGTTTTGGCTTATCTTCCAAAAACCTTGAGAAGATAGAACAGCCTTGATCATTCATGGGCATGTAGTAGCTGCTTATTATACTTAACCAGGACTGCATATTGATCTCAAAGAAGAAGAGTCAGTTGATTTCTTCACACTTAGGTTCCAGAGTTTCCCAAGTGCCTTTTATTTTTTCAGAATGAAGGCACAAGTACCCCAAAAGAGGGGCGGCATCAGAGAAAGTATGGCTCTGATGTCAAACATGCTACTGGGTATGTTACCTTATCTCTTGGAGCCTTGATTTCTTAATGTGTATATTGTGGATGACAATAACCCAGACATTCCTAGGTTGTAGTAAGCATGGCTTTAAATTTCATCTTGAGTTCTCTCTTCAACCCCATTGTTCGGGGCTCTACTTCAATGACCCCTTCTTAAAGAGAGTTTCCCTATACCCCAAAGAAATCTCTGGTCTTGTCATAAACCACCACGCCCTGTTAATTACCTCCCTAGCCCTTCCATCTACAGGGGCTCTATTTGTGTATATGCACAGTGTCTGCCTCCCTGGTAGAACGTAAGCCCCATGAGGGCAGTGTGAATCTCATTCACCATTGTGTCCCTAACTCATAGGTAAATGCACTTCGTAGAAGTTTAGTCAATTTTGATTTCTTTTCTTTCCCTTTCTCAGTAAATAGCATGTTGTTGGTCTCCGAGTCAGGAAGATAAAGGCTCTTTTTAACCTCTAAGAAAGCTCCTGCAATGACATGAAGGTCCAAACAGGCACATATCAAGAAGAGACTCCTACACTGTAAAACCTTTCCTACAGAAAGAGGAGGATCAGTGGATGGCAGGGAGGGGCAGGTGCCAGTGACCTGTTCATCTGAAGCAGCAGAACAAATGCCCCACTTCCATCTAATGAATTGGTATGGGGTTATCCTCTGCCTCAGCAGCTGGTCATTTGGCATTTCCAGGCCCTAGGACAAGTCTGGGCTGTGCCCATCTGGCAACAGGAGAGTGGCATTTCTGGGGACAGGAGCCCGGTCTTGCCTCCCCCTGCGCCCACCTCTGTCTTCCCAGGGTCTGGTGAGCACCAGACTTCACCCCTCTTGGGTCTGTCTTGGTCACGGCCAGCTCAGTGGCCCCCGAGGAAACTGTGGAAGCTGTGGCCGTTCTTGCCCAGTGTAGGCACAAGAAGTACGGACATGGTGTGAGTATGAGGGTGGGAGAGAGTGTTCATTAAAAATTTTTTTGAGAGAAGGAAAGCGGGAGAAGACAGAACAGAAAAGAGAGGGAAGGGCAAAGCCAGAGGGAGGACAGAGGGGGGCGGTGAGGAAGGAAGAGAGAAGTGTGGGGACAAAGGACTTTTTATTTTTATTAGATCTGAGGAAGCTTTGAACTGGTAGAGAGGGAGAGTTTGAAAAATACAGAAACACAGGCCAAAAAAAGGCTACTAACTAGAGCAGAGTCCATGCTGACCCCAGCCCCAATTTGTGCAGGATGAAGGGGTGCCCAGGGCTGTGGGGAGACACGCACGAGGCACTTCCTCCAGGATGTCCAGCAGGGCCAGCCAGGCAGTGGCCGAGAGGGGCTTTGCTGCAGGCCTAGAACACGTTACCCAGAGCCCAGCACGATGGGAACCCAGACCACACCCCACGGCAGCGCCACCCCAACAAGAGCGCACGCTCCATACTGAAGGTGTGAGGGGGCAGTGACCTGACCATGCCCGTTTTCCTCACATGAGAAACACCGGTGGTGGGTTGGATGATGTGTGAGGGGCTCTTGAGCCCACCGAGCACTGTGAGGCAATGGTATAGCTGCTTCTGCTGGGCTGAGTGGCCTGGCTGAGGTCTGCTGGCAGGACAAAGCATCAGGGACTCCAGGGGAAAATCTCCAGGCAGAGCTGCCTCTGGCTGTCCGCGGAAGCCTCTTCCCATCCTGCTGTGGAGGACAGGGCTTTGGGACAGGGATCCATGTGCGAGTGTAAATGGACCAGCGAGTCGGCGCCCTCAGGAAACCCTGCTGCCCCCGCGGTCCGGGCTAGCCCAGTGCTGGCACAAAAGCATCCATCATCACAGCACCGTGTGACGGGGCTTGAAGTGACAACAGCAGGAAACGAGGGGGAGGAGGGGGCTGGGGGGCTGATCAGGTTTCTCAACTATTCTTTACACTAACCAGTTCGGGCTTAGTGAGCACCTGGGGCTCTTTAGTTTGGGTGGGGGAGGAGGTCCCAAGAGAGATGCTATTGGTCATCCTTCAATTTGGGCAGGTGGGGACCTCAGTGATGTATGCGCAGATAAGAAACAGATGTAACTTTATTTTCCAAGCTGGTGGTACAGGTCATGCCAATTGCATGAGGTTTTAAAAGGAAGCAAAGAGACAATAAATAAGATGCATGGATCTGTGGTAGTGTCCATGTGTGTTGTATGTTGGAGGAGGTGACTGAAACCCCCAATCAATAAGGTAATTGAGTTATTTCCGTCAAGTGTTTAAGGCTATTACTTTGAGTGGACACAGGACTGTTGGCTGTGTTTGCTGTAATCAGCTTTGGACTCATTGGGCATATTGATCATCCAGCACTACCTGGTGTTCTTAAAACATGGGCGAAACTCTTCCCCTCCACCTCTCCTCCACCCTTCTCTCCCTCCCAAGGCTTCTTAAAAGCAAAAGCACACTTCTCTCTGCTGGCTGGGCTGCAAGTTTTCCACTCCACATCATCATCATTTGTTCTAAAAGCAAAATGCAATTTTCTGAGGGTCTTTACACTTCTGTGCACACACACATACACACGCACACACAGCCTCTGTACTCAACAATGTGCTTTTTAGTCTAGAAAAGGAGCAGAGACAACAGGTCCACTATAGTCCTGCAATATCCCAGGGCAGGGGAACCATTCCCAGTCCAGCCAGAGACATTGTCCCCATTGAGGCGCCTCTCCAGCTCTGGGCGGCTCACAATCCCAACCTTTGTGACCACCAGAGAATCGCGGCCTGTGCCCGTCCCCTCGGACTCCGCCCTGCTGGCCTCCAAAGGTCACTGACAGTGATGTCACGGAAAAGCATGTGGCCAAGAGCGTCTGTCTTCGGAAGGAGTGCTGGAAACTGTTGGGCGATCCCTATCTGCCCAACCCCCAGCCTCGGGCCCTGGAGAGCTTCTGCAGCTTGGAGGCAGTGCCCCGGGGACACACCCCCTGAGTGGCTGGAGTGGGGTAGCCCACTGAAGGGCCTGGCATTCTGCCATCATCTCCACTCCCCACGTACGCCCACCCAGGTCAGCAAAGTGGAGCACCGAGCAGACTGGACCCCAGGGCCCTCTCCTCAGACCTCCAGCCTCTTAGCCACTCTAACTCTCTTCTTCTACAGCTGGGTTTGGCACCACTTCTTCATGTTCATTGCCTTTTTGATTCTCTTTCCCTTGTATCACCAGCAGGACTGAAATACACAGATTCACCTGTACACACACACACACACACACACACACACACACTCTGATCGTCCCATAAGCCCACCCTGTGTCAGCCTCATCTAACCCAGTCCAGAGGATGCACTTCCGGGGGCTCTCTGCAGAGCTTCAGGTTAACTAGAGCTGTGCGCATCTCCCTGAAAATCTGGGGACCCAGGACTCATGAGTGCTCTGGGGGAATTTTAGAGAGGACCCCCAAAGAAAATAGCAAAATGTATATTAAAATTGCATTTACTGGGCTCTGTGTGTCCTAAGTATTTCACATACATCATTTTCTATGACCTTCTTAGCCATGCCAGGAAGGAGGTGTTACTGTTGTATTTGAGTGTTGAAGAGGCTGGGGCTCTGTGGTGACCTCCTATGTCCCAATCTGTGACATTTTCCCTAACCTCCATTGCCCTGTCTTCCCCGAACACTTTGCACCTCTAACTTTTGCATTCTAAGCATGACCAGAGCTGCATTTTAGAACAGTCACTGAACTGGTGGCATGGAGATGGGTTGGATGAGAGACGAAAGCCTCAGAGAACATTAGGAGTTTGCTTTAACTGTTCCAGAGAGAAACTCAGGTGGTGATGCAAAGAAGGGTTCTGAGACAGGGTCTGGGGGCCAAGACCACCAGATGTGCAGCTGAGTTTGACTCCAGGGTCTGATTAGGGGAGGTCAGCAGCAAGGGAAGTTTTGCCTCCTGGCAGGGGACTTTCCTAAATGACCTTTAGAAGACCCTTTCAACCCTTTAACCGATTCGGTTGTGGTGCAGGAATTCTTCGGGTTGCTCAGAAGGCAGAAGCTCTAAAATTAGAAAACCTTATTATTACCGATTAAATTTCTTTCCACCTACAGGATTTTCTGAAAGTAATCAGAAGAGGAAGCCTGAGTCTGTGCTGAAGGGTTCAGGGAGCAGAGATGTATTGAGAGGTGATGAGAGAGAGGGATGGTGGGGAGAAGGTGAGGCCAGGCAGGTAAGGAGGGGGTGAAGCTAAAAGACATCCTTGGCTGAAGGGAACTTGCATTGTGTATCGGTGTTCAGGAGAGGTACACGCGGGGAAATAAAACATTAGGGCTTCTACTGAGGCCACTGCCTCACTGTAGGAGGACAGAGGCCAAGGGATTCAGGGCTCTGGGCTTGCCTCTGCTTCAGGGAGAGGCACGAATGTCTGCCTGCTCTGACCGGTGTTGCAGTTCCTACCCCCTTTATTCTTCTGCCTCCTGATGTATGTCACGCTCATAAAAATTCTGAGGAGGGCACCCATGGTGATTAGGCATCTATAAAGTCATATGCAGAGATGAGTTTAAAGGGAAGAAATGGAAAATACTATATTTGTACATTTTAGTGATTTATTTTTGTAATTTTTTTTCCAGCTGGGACAAATGAAACAACAGAAAATGAAATCAACATGCCAGTTCATGGCCCATGAGGGGTGTGCATCACTCAAGCCCAGTTCTGTTCCTGCTGAGGGAGATTCTAAGTACAGAACAGTAAGCACTTTGATGGGAGCTGGAAAACAGAAAAAGTATAGTGTGATTTCTAAAATGTCCTTGAATATCTGAATCACTTAATAAACTGATCTTTTTGTTTATATTAAAAAATAAAAAGATGGTCCCCTCAACTGAATCAGCATCAGGTCCTACAAACGTGGATCTCTGCCTTAGAATAATTTAGAATGCTATTAATGCCTCTTTGTAATGACGTGAACAGTCCGAGTCCGTGTATTTCCTGTGTTTTCTCCTGTGTAACTTGGTTCATTGCCCTGAGTCCTCTCCTCTGTCATCCCTCTAGAAGTATTCTTATCAGCTTGGAAGACATCAGCCTTCAAAGTCAGGCTAGAAAGCTGGCTCTTCTCATAGCCGGCTTGGGCTACTGATCTCTTAAATGGAATTATCCCAAATTGCCATTGACTCATAGGTAAAAAGTGATGGGATACCAGCATTTTCACACGATTTGACATAACAAATCCTCTGAGTTTCTTCTCCAAAATGCAGATGATGAAGGAGTTGTTGTTTAAAAGAGCGTAGAGTTTCAATTTTACAAAATGAGAAGGATTCTGGGGATTAGTTGCCTGACAATGTGAATGTACTGTTGAACAAACTTCAACAGAGTGTTAAAGATCTTATTGGCTTTGTTCAGTGATTCACGGATCAGGCAGCACCCAGTTGAGTAGGCAGAAAGGAGCTCTGAGCTGCCATACAAGATGAAGGACTATAGGTAGAAGGGGACAGGAATGAGAAAGTTATACTAGGCAGAAAGCAGACTGATTATAGTGAGGCTACTTTCCCTACAGGGGGTGGCAGGGGTTCATAAGGCAGATTACCCACTTAATGCCAATCAGGTTGGGTGGTTTAAGATTCCATTTCTGGGACAGTGGAAGCTGTAATCGAGTAAAGTCTGGGTTGGTGACATGGGGCTTAGCATTAGCAGCTTCATTTGGGGCCTTTTGTCTTGTCTTAGCAGTGCACAGCACGGCCAGGCTGTACACTTGAAGTGGTATATTTTGTTATTGTGTATTTCACTGCAAAAAAAAAAAAAATCCAGAAACCTCCCACTAGCTATCTATCTTACATATGGTGGCCTGTGCTCTGTGACAACCTGGAGGCTGGGTGGGGTGGGGTGGGGAATGGGACGGAGGCTCAAGAGGGAGGGCACGTATGTATACTTATGCCTGATTGATGTTGTATGGCAGAAACCAACTCAACTTTGTAAAACAATTATCCTCCAATTAAAACTAAATTTAAAAAAACAGATAACAAAGTCTGTCTCACCCGATGGTGGTGAAGATGGACTAAGATGAGGTGTATAAAGTGCTTTTCTGGCACAGAGTAAACACTCAGCTCAATAAATGTTAGCTTTTATTAGTACTAATGCTTTGTCATTCCCAAGATTGGCATTCTCTTTCCCTAGGCTAAAATCGAGTTATCCCTCTAGTAGTTTGGGAAGGAAAAAGCTATAAGGAATCGTTACCTAAGAGAATGACCAAGATATTCATTACCAACATTAGGGTTTCCCTTAAGCTAGAATCTGCACCTCTTTATAATAGTAACAGCTAACTATCTTAACCTAAATGAGTCCATTTTAGCCAAACAAAACTCTAGGGAATGGATATAATTATTTTCATCACTTGTGTGAAGTCAGACAGCTAGTAAGTGACAGTCCAGATAAGGCTGTCTCTAATCTTTTTTTCTTATTTCTTAATTTTTATTGGAGTATAGTTGATTTGGCAGGCTTCCCAGGTAGCTCAGATGGTAAAGTATTTGCCCGAAATGCGAGAGACCCAGGTTCAATTCCTGGGTCAGGAAGATCCCCTGAAGAAGGAGATGGCAACCCACTCCAGTATTCTTGCCTAGAGAATCCCATGGACAGAGGAGCCTGGTAGGCTACAGTCCATGAGGTTGAAAAGAGTCACACATGACTGAGCAACTAACACATACTTGATTATAATGTTGTTAATTCCTGTTATACAGCAAAGTGATTCAGTTATATATATACATACATACATACATATATATATATTTAATATTTTTTCCCATTGTGGTTTATCATAGGATATGTTTTTAATTGGAGGACAATTGCTTTGCAACATTGTGACCACTAAATCACATGGCCTACGCCCAGCCTGCCGTTGCTTTAGAGTCTTCAGTTTAGAGACACTTTTCATGATTGGTTCCTCTTTACCTGTGGCTGGCTAAAATCATTAGGCCTTCTTCTCCTGCAATGCCAGATTTGCAAGACGCTTGCATTTCAGATGTGAGAAGGGCACAGCTGGAGGGGTGCTCACATTGAGAGGAGACTGAAGGTGCTCCCCCAGTGGCTCATTCCTCGTAAGACTGCTCTGTTCCATATGCCTTCCCCCAGAGCTCTGCGCTCAGCTTTCTTATCCCAGAAGTCCTATGTGTTTAGCTTTGCATGTTCTTCACCCACTGATATAAACCCTCGAGCAATATAGAACAACTGAGGATGAAGAGAGAGTACTCCTCCCCTGCCTCACTTATGCCCACACTCAAGTACTTGTTTCTAGTTCTTCTGTGATTATTTCCAAACTTTAAATGCCTTTTATGTCTTTTTCTTGTTTTCTTTTTCAACTTGAAATAATATTCCCTGATTTTTCACTATGATAGAGGAAAAACACAACTCATTTGTAGTAATTATATCTCTTCCAAATTTTGCTTTTTTGAAGTTTTTTATGTATGTAATTTGAAATAATAAATTTAAGTTTATGTTTTTAAAAGATTATGATTCAGTATATCTCGATTTCAGATGATATTTCCTGATTCTAAACTGTAAAATAAGGACTTCAGTGCCCGCCACATTCTAATTTCTGTGTTTTATCACTTTTACATTGCTGACATGAAACATTTACATTGTTCTGTAACTACCATTAGGGCCTCTGTGTCTTGTTTATATGTTGATTTCATAAATTAAAATCAACTAGTATTTCCATGATAATTTGCATGGGTGTTCAGCTGTGTCTGATTCTTTGAGACTCCATGGACTGTGCAGCCCACCAGTCTCCATGGAATTTTTCAGGCAAGAATACTGGATTGAGTTGCCATTTCCTTCTCCAGGGGATCTTCCCAACCCACAGATAGAACCGCATCTCTTACATCTCCTGCATTGGCAGGCAGATTCTTTACCACTAAGCCATCTGGGAAGCTCATTCCATGATGATTATGTAATTATTATTTTCTTCAGGTATTTGTGATTGGATCCATAGAAAAGATGCAGTTCTATCTATTGGTGAAGTAACTGAACAAAGAGGCATTAGATTGAGGTGACCCTAAAGCTTTGGCAGCCTACTAAACAAACCGAAATTAAGCCAGAGTCAACCCCTGTAAGTGCGCCTGTATCTGAGAAAGTGAAAGTCAAGGACAGCAATCACAGTTAACTAGGCTTTCCCAAATAAGTCAACTGTTCAAGCCTTAGCCAGTCAAATCATTTCCTTGCTTCTGTGTCAGCCCTATAAAAGCCTTTCCCATAGTTCCTGTCAGCCCTGCACCCCAGACCATTCTCAGTTTATCTCTGCCTGATTCAAATTTATATTTGCTCAAATAAACTCTTCAAAAATTTAACGTGCCTCAGTTCATTTTTTTAACACTATGTTATTGAACCTCCTCCATTCAAAAGTGACTGATCCCAGAATCAGTCAGATGCATTCTGTTTTCATACATTCTGTTTTTAAAAGTTAATTTATTTATTTTAGGATCCACCTGCGATACATGAGACCAGGATTCGATCCCTGGGTCGGGAAGATCCCTAGAGAAGGGAGTGGCTTACCCACTCCAGTATTCTATCCTGGAGCATCTCGTAGACAGAGGAGCCTGGTGTGTTACAGTCCATGGAGTCACAAAGAGTCAGACACTAACTGAGCAACTAAGCTCACATACACATTGGAGTGTGCCAGGTCCTAGTTGCAGCATGTGGGATCTTTTTTAGTTGTGGTATGCAAGCTTAGTTGCAGCTTGTGAGGTCTAGTTCCCCGATCAGGGATCAAACCCAGCCTCTCTGCATTGGGGCCCAGAGTCCCAGCCACTGGACCACCAGAGAAGTTCCTGTCTTCATACATTCTGTCCACGCTCAGAATCATAACATTTTCATTTTTGTATATTTGGATTGTGACTTTCTTAGACAGTTCTTTGCTAATTTTATTTTTTCTGGCATTTCTAATTACTTCTCTTGTTATTCAGTGATATTCTTTTACCTTCTCAATAAGATTATCCAACTTCTAATTCCAATGATTTGTTACAGGACATTTCCTTGATTCTTTAAGATATTTCCAAAGCTCTATCCTTCATTTCTAATGTGCTTCATTACTTTTTAGATCCTCTGAAGAACTGTCACTCTAGGATTTCCTTTCATTTCACATTCTATGTCCACTCTTTCTGGGTCCCACGTTCGCCACTCTTAGATTTCTGCTCTGCTTGGCTGAGGTATGTTTTCCAATGATTGTTACAGAAAGCTGCACTGCATGCCAGCTCTCAGAGTCTTTGTTTGTCCCCCTACCCCCACCCCTAGTCCTTGTCCCCCCACCTCCACCCCTAGTCCCCAGTTTGTTTGGCTAGAATTCTAGGTTAAAGATGATTTTTCTCTCTGCTGTAACCTCTAGTACACAATTTTAGTGATGACAAGCTGTTACATGTTGTTCTATAGATAACCAATTTTTTCCTAACCTATTAGGATCTTTTTTGTCCTTGGAATGTCTAAATTTTAACTGGGACACATCTGGGCGGTGGATCTAGTTTCTGGTTTTTGTAAGTTCCAGGCATTTGTCCTCTTTTCTGTCTTTTACTATTTTTTCCCTTCTATTTTCTCTGTATTCATTTTCTGGAGTTCTCACCAAATGGATGGTTTTCTTTCTGGATTGAGTGATGAAGACCCTTGATTTTTCTCTGATATCTTCCATCTCTTTGTCTTTTTAAATCTATGGTCTAGAGGATTTCTTTGAATTTGTCTTCCACCTACTCTATTGACCTTTTCTCTTTAGCAATTGTCTTTAATTTCCAATAATTATTTCTTGCTCTGCGAAGGTTTTATTTTTATGGGAACTGTTTTTGCTTTATGAATGATATCTTCCTGAGTCTCTCTAAGCATACTAGTTAGAACTGTTTTAAAAGTTTCTATTTTGTTTCCTCTGGGGTTTTTAATTTATCAAGATTCTTTTGTGATGCTGATTTTTTCAAATACCTAGTGATCCTTGGAAGTCTACTCATATTTTTTGAATGAAAGAGTAAATTTAATTTCTGAAGCCAGCATGAACTTCCTAGGTGAATGTAGGATCCTGTTTTCTTATCAGGCTTCTTTATTAAACAGAAAACAGGGTTCTGCCTAAGACTCAAAACAGACTTGACAAACCGGTCATAAAATGGACGTAGAAAAGACCCAGCCAATGACTCCAATCAACCAGTGACTCCACCCATATGCCACCTCCCTGGAACCCTCATACCCTGGGAAGGAGGGAAAACTAATGAACATTTCTTTAGGTTATGAAGTCCTTCCTTTGTGTATGGGCCCAGCAAAATTATGCGTAAACGTCGGCCGACAAACTTGGGCTTTCGTCCTGCCTCCAAATGAAGACTTGCAGACATTGCTGCCCTTTTTCTGTCTGTGAACCATGTTTACTACTGAAACTTTAGGGAAAGAACAAAAAAGATTATGTAAAAGGTTACTAACACAGCGTTGAAACATTACCATGACAAAGGACTTCTTGTCTGGCAGACAGTGGAATGACACCCTCCTCCTCCTCGAATCATCCTCGATAAACAAATTGGGCCTGAACTACAGACATATAAAACATATAGAAACTTCTTCGAGCACCAAAGAACTTGGGACTCAGACCGGACATTTCACAGGGACCAGTCGTGGTCATGGTAACTATTTCTTTCGCTATAATCAGTCATATTTTATACAGGTCTGTGTCCCACTTCCTTTCGTTATAGCCATAAGAAATTTACAATTTAATAAGACTGAAGGAAATGGCAACCCACTCCAGTATTCTTGCCTGGAGAGTCCCATGGACAGAGGAGCCTGGCGGTCTACAGCCCACGGGGTCGCAAAGAGTTGGACACGACTGAGCGACTTCACTTCACTATGTTCTGTAACTTGTATTAATTGCCAATTTTGTGTTACTCCTGTTCATTTCAATCATAGTACCTACTGCTGGGAACAAATCAAATTTCATTTACTTGATAATGCCTCTCTGAATGTACAATTACTGCAAAAGGAAATCTTTGAAACTTTTTCTAAACGTCTGCCCTCTTCCACTAATTTGGAAACTTTAGCTAAACAAATTATCTGGGCTAGACCCACAAGGATGGTTTCAAAGTATTACCCACAGCATCAGGTCTAGAACTGTAACTTTGGTGATTCTCTTGATAATTGTATTTGTTGTTGCCTTTCTATAAGATTGGTCAATACTAACCAAACTCGTTTGGTCAAGACCTTTTTTTTTTTTTTTAAACAGATAAAATAAAATAGGGGGAATTGTCAAGAAACATTTAACAAAAGGCTTCCTGTGTGCTGTTTTGGATCTTCTAGGAACCCTCTGGCTCTTATTAATTTCTTAATATATTCAGGAATTAAGAGGAGAGGCATGCCTTTCCCAGGGCTGAGGAATCCAAGCACTTCTCATTACGGTGATAAGTGCCCTCTTCCTTTTTATGAACCATACGGTGAAAGGTGATTATTTGCAACTCTCTCTTTGCTAAGGATCAAGTTATGTTTTGTAACTCTGTAATCTTTATCTTTGCTGAGAATAACTACCTTATATATGCCCACACCTTGTTGATTAAAACACCTTTGCTCCATCAAAAAAAAAAAAAAAAAAAAAACCAGAAAGCAATTAAGGTCAGAGACAAAGTGCTGCCCTCATGTTATCATCTTAGGAATTATATATCATCATATACATAATGAGATAAGTAAATATAATTTTTTAAATAATATTTGATGAGAATAACAGGGCTTTATGAAGGAACATAGCTGGGAGATCTAATTTTGGTTGGAAAAGTTTTAGGGAAGGGTTTGTTTGAGGAGGTAACATCCATACTGGGCTCTGAAATGTGGATTGGAGTTTTAGCCAGGCAGAGTGGATATAAAAGCCTTCCAAGCAGAGGAAACAGCATGTTTAAAGGCCCTGGGAGCAGGAACAGATATGACATATTTTGAGCATTGAAAGGAGAGCTGTATATCTATGAGACACACAGTGATCAAGGGCAGGAATCTATTATTTTAGGGTAAAGAAGTAGCCAGAGGCTTGGTCATGGGGACCTTGAAGATCAAGTTATAGTAGGAGGTTATTTTTCAGTGCAATGATAAATCAGTGACTGAGTTTAAGCATGGTAGTAATCTGATCAGACTCGTGTTAAAAACATCCTGGCTGTTGCGTAGCTAATGGAATAGAGGGGCTAACAGTGGAAACAGGGGAAGAAGTAAGGACATGTTTGTAGTGGTCCAGGCAGAAGGAGATGGTAGACCACCATGGGTACGTTAGAGAAGAGGAGAAAAACTGACAGGGTTAGATGGTGAAAGAGTGATAAGGAGCAAGGAGGGAAGCAGTTGTGGATGACTGTTGGACTTCTGGCATGAGCAAAGTGGTACATAGAGATGCTGTGTGGGAAGGAAGACCCTGGAAGAGAGGCAGATTTGGACAGAAGATCATGAGTTTAGTTGGGTTATGTCAGGTGTGAGATTGTTGTGAGATACCCAAGTGTTAATGTCCAGTAGGCTTCTGAATACTTGAATTGGAGAAAATGGTGCCATGGAGGCCCAAAGAGCATGCTTCAAGAAGGGAGGAGAAAGGTCAGCACATAGAATGCTCTCCAAGAAACAGCTGAGACATGTTAATTCTTGAAACAGATTTTTGATGACCTTAGAAAGAGTGATCTTATTAGAGGGGTGGCCAGACTCAGGTGGATTGAGAAGCAAGTGAAGGAGAGCAGATAGACAGGGTAGGAGTGGAGAAAGGGTGCTTAGACAACCCCTTGGAGGAGACTGGCTGTGACGGGTAAGAGAGGATGACAGCTAAAGGAATGCAGCATAATACATGTTTCCACATCAGTAGATTGAACTCTACAAGGGCAGGGACAGTTCCTCTTTATACTTCTTTCTCTCCTCTGTCCCAATAGTGGAACATGGTAGTTGATCAAACCAAGTTTATCAAATCTATTTTAATATACAAAGACTTTCTAAGAAGAACCACTCTAAAACAACCTAAGTGTCCATCAACAGATGAATAAAGATGATGTGGTACATACATACAACAGAATACTACTCAGCCATAAAAAAGAAACAGTATTTTGCCATTTGCCGCAACATGACGGACTTGGAGGGCTATGTTAATGAAATAAGTCAGACAGAGATCGGTAAACACTTTATGGTATTGCTTATATGGGTAACCTGAAAAGTACAATGAAGTAGTGAATATAACATAAAAGAGGCAGACACAGATATAGAGAACAAATGAGGGGTTATCAGTGGGCAGGGGAGGAGGAATACACGGGCAGGGGAGTGAGAGGCACAAGCTGTTGGGTATAAGATAGGCTCAAGGATGTATTGTACAACACGGGGAATATAGCCAGTATTTTATAATAATTGCAAATGGAAAGTGACCTTTTAAAGTTGTATAAAAATTAAAAAAATTTAAAAAGAGAGCCATTCTACTGTTTCACGGCAGGCAGACTGGCTCAGTGCTTAGCCCGCAGTACTGTTGCTGAGACCGATCACAGGTCCGCCTAATAGCGGGCTGTTGATAGCTATGACTTGTGTAAATTGTCTTGGTCAGCCTGGTCTCTTGGGGATTAAGCTGCTGAAGCTTCTATGAATACTTGGAGAAGATGAAAAAAATCGCCCGGGCCTGCTGGGTAACCCCAGGTACTGGATTTGGAGTTGAATGGTCCTCTCAGGATAAAAACAGGGCTCCCTTATTTTTACTGATTGCCCGTATGCAATGGCTACTGTGCCGTATGTTTTCATACGTTCTCTCATCTTTTCACGACTCTCTCATTTGTCACAACTATCCTTTACCTTTCATAGATAAGAACAGGAAGACTCAGACAGAGTAAGTGTATTTTCTAAGATCATATAGCAAAGTTAGGATTTGAACCTACGTCTTCTGATTTCATAAGATACACACCTTATAAGGGCATATGGAAAATCAGCAGGATAGAAAGGAAATGAGATGGGTTTTAATTGTTCATGAATCTTGCTGGTGTATCTTTTAGTTGACTTTCGAGGGACATGAAAAACAGATGGTAATTAAATAATCATGAATGGGGGGAGAGTGGAAGAGAGATGGGGGAGGGGCAACAGAAGAGATTGATTCATTGATGGGATGAGATAGTCTAATATAATTCAGGTGAGGGGACCCTCAGAGGTTGTGCCAAGGGCATGCTCATAAAATGTTGCTTTTTGTATGCAACCTTGTGGCTTTTTTAGGAAGGTAAGTCTTTCAGGCTCCTTTTGTTCATGTGTTCTGTTGTTCCTTAGCTATTTGCCTTATGAAATCAAATGTAAGGAGCAAAGAGGCTGTGATTTGTTACATACCAATGGCAAAAGCAAGCAATTCTGAAGACCGAAGAATACTTGAAGAATACTTTTGCTCAAAATGTTAAATATTTTAACTATTCTTCTCATTGTAAATATAATAGGTAATAGGCAAGGTTAATAGGTTTGCAGAAGAGAATAGAAGTCATCTCGAAATTCCATGATCCAAAGTTAATCATTGTTCAAATTCTGCTCTATTTCAGGCTAAAGAATATTTTTTGTAAAAATCCAAAGCTCTTTTAAATTCATCTAAAATCTTTAAAGAAAACAGTAGGCAGTTCCTTCTTTTTCCTGCAGGCACATTTGATCTCATACTGCTGCAGGACAAGAAATCTAATTTTTCTTAAAAATTCATAGAAAAAAATGTTCTTAGCCAGCCATGGTACTGGGACCCTGATACCATTCCTGTGGACCCCACATCCTACATCCTAGTAGCCAGGGAGCTCTTTCAGCTCCCCCATCTAAATCTCTCCACTTTCTCCTACCCATCTCCTTTAGTCCTGGCGACAATACAAACATCTATGTAAACACAAAAATAGCAACACTCAGTTTGCCACTGAGGCAGCTAATATTTCAGCCATAAGATGAGATAAAATCAAGAAGGGACTAAGCTCTCTTCACCATCATGACTGTCTCAGGCTCTCAGTTATAAGTGAGGAACTAGCAAGAGGTAAAGAGAAAGCAAAGGTTAAATAGCAGATATTTAGGGACCCCCGGAAGAGGAAGCTCTTTTAAGAACTAGATCATAAAAGTGTCTGTGAGCAGATGTTCTTCTCTTTGAGAAAACCCAATGATCTCACAGCTGGCTAGTGCCAAGCTGGGCCCAGAACCCGAGATATCAGACTCCCTGGCAGAAGCTAGTGCGGATAAAGTATCCTGTCCAGCGCCTGCGGCATAGACGACTCATTAGGCGTGGATCTCCTTCCTTGCCCATCTAATATGCTTTCCATTGCACTGGCAGCCTTCCATGCTGTGCAGACTCCTCAGTGGACAGGGTAATTAAGTTTGATGATTTGGACTTCAGCATTGCAATTGATCTATTAACAATGTACAAGCTTTCTAGCCCCGCAAGTTACTAGGACTCATGGAGAACATCAACAACCAAGAGGTCATGCCAAACAGAGTCATAAGAAAACTTCTTAAAGCCATCTGCTGGTGAATTAAAAACAACCCCAAACAAAAAACTCATGTTTCTAATTTTTTGGTAAAATCACCAAAAGTCTGATTTTACCTGCAATTATGCATGTATTCATATCTTTTTAAAAAATATCAGGACTACCCACTTAAGTACATGGGGAGATCATAAACTGCAATATCAGCAGACAATCTGGAGATGCTCAAGATACTCTTCAGCTCGCAGGGCCCAGACAGGAGAAGCTGCCTGAGAGGCAGGAACCTCAATACAGTTTGTTCCTTCCCTTTGGTGCCTGCTCTGTGTCTATCTACATTTGCATTTACCTCCACCCCCATACTGCGTGCATCCCCCCGCACCCTGGTTCACAACTGCAGGCTCCCTATTCTTATCAAAAGCTATTCCACTTCTCCAGATCATGTAATGTCCGTTACCATAGCACCCAGTACCTCACATTATTGAAAAATCTCTTTATTAGGAAGCCTGCTCCTCCCTGGAAGCTGGGCGTCTTGGAGCCCATTTGACAAGATGATGGACCTGTGTCTCAGGAGGCTTAAGGGTTTGTCAGGGGGTAGGACAGAGGGGTCCCAGAGAGCTCAGACCTCACGCCCTACTCCTGGCTTGTACTTTGCTGTCTACAGATGCTCCCAGCCAAGTCTCATTTCATTGCCTTTTCCTTTTCATCATGCACTTATAATAATTATACATGTTATCACATGTCACATTTTACAAAAGGCTTTCAAACACATCCCTTCTTTCAATCCTCACTATATCTCTGTGAGCTCAGAATTTTGTGTTCATTTTTAAAGGCTGTGTGTGGATGCTCAGTTGCTAAATCATGTCTGACTCTTTGTGACCCCATGGACTGCAGCCCGCCAGGCTCCTCTGTCCATGGGGTTTCCCAGGCAAGAATACAGGAGTGGGTTGCCATTTCCTTCTCCAGGGGATCTTCCCAACCCAGGGACTGAACCCACATCTCCTGCATTGCAGGCAGATTCTTTACCACTGAGCCACCTGGGAATCCCTTTAAAGGCTGAGGGTACTGGAAACTGACATTTCAGCGCAGTCTGACTGTCGCGGTTTGTACAGACTCTCAGGGGCAAAGCGAGGACTCAAAACCTGATTCTTTGCTGTCTCTACAACTGCTTCTCTTCTAGGGGATCAGCAGATAGACAAATATTCTAAGTCTTTTTGCAGAAAAGATGCTTAGCAACTATTTGTTGACTTTTTGACTAATGTGTTTGCTTTTGATTCAAATGTGATGCTACTGACCCACCATCACTTTCTTCCTCTCCTCTCCTCTCCTTTCCTTTCCTCCCCTCCCCTCCGTTCCCTTCCTTTCCCCTCTCATCTTTATCCCTTTTCCTTCCTTTTCCTTTCTCTTTCTTTTCTTTGGCACATACTATGAACAAGGCACTAGTGGAAGTGTTGGGAAAGGATAAAGCGTGTCCTCCATCTCCTTACTCTTAGACAGTGAAGAGGGGATGCGATATGTTGTCATCCAGCATAGCTTGTAATAAAAGCCATTCATCCATTCACCAGCTATTTTTTGTCTATCAACTTTGTCCTAGAGTTCACTGGTGTAAAAACAAAAACAGATGTGGGCCTTGCCCTCTTGGAGCTTCTGTCTGTGAAGAAAGCAGGTGTTAAACAGACAATTATGCAATTATTTAATAATAATCATGATATGTGCTAGAGAAGAAGAATGGGTGCACAACAAGAGCATAGAAATGAGGCTCTGACTTGGCTGGGTGGAAGGACTGGAGGTTGCAACATGGAAAACTTCCTAAGGAAAAGAATTCAATCCAAAGAGGTGGGGTGGTATGCCTTGCCCCTGCCCCATCTTTGCCCCAAAAGGAAAGTGAGATCCTGGTCTCATCAAAATTAGGCCGAATCTGTGGTAGAGGCTCAGGAGACAGCGTGAATTAAAAAGGTGAAAGCAAAGGGCAGGAGGGATGGGTTTTTAGTAGCAGCAAGTTCCATGATATCAGTTGGTAGGAATGCTTCATACTGAGAAGATCCAAAGGTCACATGACTGAGCTGGTTATGGGTCAGAACCGAGAAGTCCAAAAGGCTGGGAGTTGGGGGTGGGAGGTGGAAGCTTCAAGGGCAGGGAGAGAGAGAAAGAGCTACAGAGAGCCACACAGAAGAGGGGGAGAGACCATGAGCTGGGGAGGATCAGCAAGAGGCAGCATTTAGGATAAGCTAGGATTCAGCTAAAGGGGATAGGTAGTAGAGACGACGTTATCCCAGAGAGTGAAGCAGTTTAAGCAAAAGTCTGGGGGCAAAGGAGCGTGCAAGGTGTGTTTGAGGAAAGAGCACGCTGTGTTTTTCCAGAGTTTGGCATGTGCTCATGCAAGAGGAGGCTGGAGGTGCTGGAGAGGTGGGATGGAACTCAGTGTAGATACCTTTGTGGGCAAGGTGGAGCTGTTCAGAGTGTTTGGTCTGAGGAGTCACCTTGGCACTGTGCATTAGGATGATTAATCTGCGAGGAGAGCACAGGATGGATGGACAGGGGGCTGGGGGGAGGGTGGCAGCTTCCTCTCCACCTCACTTACAGTGTCTTCCTGGTCTACCCTGGCAAACTGATCAATAAATGGAAGTTTTAAAGCAGTCCTCTGCCCACCCTCCAATGGGAAAAGGGTGATTCATTTTTAGCACTCATCATGATTGCTTTTCTTAATTGCAAGGCATGACGGATCCCTCCCTGAAGTATTGAGAGGGTATATCACTGGCCTTCAAACAGCTGGGGAAATAATGGATGTTCAAGAACTACTTGTTGGATTTATTGAGTTTCCTCCCTTTTTGATTTTGCTTTCTGTGGCCTGAAGTCCTTGGGAATTATTTTTACCTGCCAGGATGTCAAGGGGAAGTCCTCTCTGCTGCAGCTGCCTTCTCTGTCTCTGATTTCACAATCCTTCCAGTCTTGGCTGCCGGAGGCCAGCGAAGGGCTACATAGACCCAGTGCATCACCCCAGGCCACAGGGGGAGGGGAAGATAGCAGCTCATACACAGGTCTTGACTTGGCATCAGAAAGGCTCCAGTCCCTAAACATCTGTGCCCCAGGCTGCTGATGGTGCTGAAATTCCACCTTGAGAGTCATTAATGTTTGGGTGATTTCAGAAATAGTGTTGCGTCCTTAACAGCTGCTCCTGGACGAAGTCACAGGCAGCCAGCATGGCCTTCCACTTTGCATGCCATTTAGCCTTCCACTTTGCATGCCGTTGCATCAGCAAACTGCTTCTCTATCTGTCCCAGTCCCTGCCAACCCTTCAGTTCCTCTAAGTCAGTCTCTTTAACTGGAGATCTTCTGGGACTGCTCTCTGTATAATACATGCTTCAAAATATTTCTTGTCTCTTGGGCTTATTTCTCCCAACCAAATCTTTCCAAGACCTGTAGCTGCAGGCCGGCACCACCTCACTCCCACCTTACCCCCACACACAACCTGTTTTTCAGAAACTTTCTCTGACCAGAGGCTGGGCTTCCTGCTTGCCAGGGACAGAAATTGGGACAGTTCAAGAGCTGCATCCCAAAGGTGAAGTGAAGCATAGGGGAAAGTGCACAGAATTTAGAATCAAAAGAATTGGTTCTCGAGTTTGATTCCACTACTTTAAAACTGTGTCTTCAGGAAACCAGTTTGGTTGTGAAAAGGCAATCATGCTGGCCTATGAAGTACCCAGGAGGGGCGCATGAATAATCTCTAATGCTAAAAGATAGCACACACACCCAGTCAAGATTCGTCCTTCTTCAACACCATTCTGTAAGGCTGTGATTCTCAAATATCACTGCTCATAGGACTCACTTGTGAATCTTGTTAAAGAGACACATCCAGGTCTTCCCTAGTAGTCCAACAGATAAGACTCTATGCTTCCACTGTAGCAGGCACCGGTTCGATGCCTGGTCAGGGAACTAGGATCCTGCATACTGCACGGCCAAAAAGAGAATAAATAAATACATGGATAAATGAAAATGTATTTTTTTAAAAAGAGAGACACATGTCCAGGTCTCAAAGATTCTAATTCTGAGCAAGCAGGCTCAGAAGTCTCTGTATTCAACAGGCTGCCTCCCTGACACCCCACGTGAATCTGATGCCGATGTGCCCGGACCCTCTGAGCAGCCCCGCCACAGCTTCTTCTCTCCTGGGAGTCCCATGGTTGACACTAGCGAAACTGGCACCGCAGTCTCCTCTAAGGCTAATGTGTGTGTGCACTTAGTTGCTCGGTCATGTCTGATTCTCTGTGACCCCATGGCTCCAGGCTCTTCTGTTCATGGGGACTCTCCAGGCAAGAATACTGGAGCAGGTTGCCATGCCCTCCTCCAGGGGTTTTTCCCAACCCAGGGATCAAACCCAGGTCTTCCACATTGCAGGCAGATTCTTTGCCATCTGAGCCCCCAGGGAAGCCCCTAAGGCCAACGTGATACTCTAAATACAGCGATTACTCAAACTCCGCCTGATATTGCTCAACACTCTGACTTTAAGACCTTCCTTGTGCCTCAACCCAGTGGCCTCCCTGCTCCCAACCCCAATCAACCATCTTTCTGTCTTTAGCTGTTTCTATTCATTTTTGCTACTGAGCAGAGTTACCTGAATCCTGGTGGTTAATGCGGTTCTCATACAATTCCTTCTGAAATTAACTTCTTTCTGGCCTTTTGGGAACAGCTGCCTGGAAACAAAGGTGGTTATAGTGTGTTTGGCTTCTGGCAGGAAGAGGACTACTTCTCAGCTGACCACTAACTTAGAAGGCCTTCCCCACCATGGAAAAAACCATTACAGCAAGATTCAGTCTCACGTTTTAATATCCAGCATTCTTTCTGACTGCAGTTCCCTCAGATTTTGCTTTTAATAATATTTTGTGCTTGTTTTTAAATAAACTATAAAAGCGCATTGTAGAGTGTCAGGTGTTATACGCATGGGAATTTCATTACTGCTGTAATGAAGTAATGAATTTCATTGCTGTAATGAAGTAATGAATTTCATTACTACTGCTTATATAATTGTAAGACCCTCCTATGATATGAATGCCTGAACAGATCAGTGTCAGTTTCACCTAAACCCTCCTTTGCTGCCTCTTACACGTTTTGCTCAGTGGATCTTGGAGAGGGCAAAAGAGAGATTTTTACTGCCATACCAAACCTATGCCTGCTGCTGCTGCTGCTAAGTCGCTTCAGATGTGTCCAACTCTGTGCGACCCCATAGACAGCAGCCCACCAGGCTCCCCCATCCCTGGGATTCTCCAGGCAAGAACGCTGGAGTGGGCTGCCATTTCCTTCTCCAATGCGTGAAAGTGAAAGTGAAGTCACTCAGTCGCATCTCTTTGCGACCCCATGGACTACAGCCTACCAGGCTCCTCTGTCCATGGGATTTTCCAGGCAAGAGTACTGGCGTGGGGTGCCATTGCCTTCTCCGAACCTATGCCTAGGCACTCCTAAATGAAAACCCAGTCAAATATAACAGACACTTGCCCTTCTGTAAATATAGCTCTACAAGTGTTGGGGCCTTTGGGCTGTGCCAAGGTTAATGGTGAGCTTCCTAACGTCCCTGTCTGCCCCACCCTGCTCAGCTGCTAGCAGTGATCGTCTGCCTCCAGCAGTCACTGGACGGTATATTTAGAGCCTCTTCCCCAAGAGTAAGTGTGATCTGAAAATAGATTGCTTGGCTTGTATGTGATTGGGTTGCAGCCTCCAGCTCTACACCTGAATACACGTAGGTGGTAGCCAGCTCAACACACGTGGATTCAATAGAATCCAAGTGACAGTGGCCTGGTCTTGGGGGCTGGGCTCTGGTCAAGTATTTTTCCTCCCTCAAAGGGACTTAAACTGGCCTTTCTGAGGTCTGGGGCTGACGTCCACCTCTTTGGCTGGGACTCCTTGGATCTGGACCCAGTCTGGATTAGAGTGTCCCATATTTGCATGGCTGGCCTCTCTCTGCAAGGGACCAGATGTTTCCCTCTGGTCTCAGCCCTATTCTTCTCTCAGTGGGATCACAGTTGTTCTGTATCCCGAGAGCTCCCATGTGCTTTGCAGCTGTGGTTGAGTTGTTTATGACAGGGAGGGTTTTATGATCATCATTTGACTGGGAACCAAGAGATGGAGGCATATCCATAAATGTGCCTTCTACCTTGAAATTTTTATGACAGTGTTATTTAGTTTGGAGTTGAGGGTCATTATAAGTTACCCTTAAACTCTCAGTTCATAGCTCCATGCGAGCAGGGAGAGAGTCTGTTATGTTCATAGTTATAATCTCAGCATCCATTCAATAAGTATTTATCAAACTCTTACTGTGTACAAAGTAAAATGCTAGATTCTTTGATAATATAAAGATGGATAAGAGGTTCTCCCTACACTCAGGAAGAAGATTCCACTTTAACGAGTTATGATACAAAAGGAAATTCAGCTAGTGCTGTAATAAATATTTAAGCAGTTTTTTTTGGAAAGCAGTGGAAGTACTATTTGCAAAGGAAGATTGACAGAGAAAACGGCCTTTAGATAGTGCCTTTAACAAGTAAGATTTTGACAGCAGACAGGGTGGGGTGTGAGCATGTCATGCTGAGAACACAGTGCCAGCAACCCTCAAGTCAGTATATGCAAGTCTACACAGCAGATGGCCTCAGCCACCACATCTCCTGCTAAGCAAGCGCTCCTTGGGTTCATAAGCCCCAATTGTATGTACTAGCAGATGGGCAAAGTGGATCTTATTGGTTCCTTGGAACTATCTTGGGAAGTGGTTTCTCATTTTCTGCTGATGGGTCCTTCTTAGCCTCTTGTTGTGGAAAGGTTCTCTTTCCTTAAGTCAATAGTTCCCAAGCTCATCTGCATGTTAGAATCTCCTGGCATTCTTTTAACAGTTCCAAAGCACAGACCATAGCCCCAAACCAACTAAATAATCTCTGGAGGTAGACTGTCTAAGTATCTAATTTTTCAAGCTTCCTGGGTGATTCCAATGCACAGACAAGTTTGGGAATACATCTCTTAAGGCACATTTAACTCAGCTCATTTTATCAATGATCAGAATAGTTAGCTACAATACAAACGTGGCTGGTTGTAGAGCCATGGATGACACCTTGTAAATATAGTGTGTACTTTTGGACACATTTCAGGCCTTAGGGAAATGGTCCCATTTTTTATGATAACTGATATGGTTCTAATTTAAAGCTAATCATCACTGTTTCTGAATTAGGTACCTCATTTCTCTCCTCAAAGGATCTCAGTCATCGAGACTGACGTCCTGTGCTAATGCCATTATGGAGCCTGTCCACACATGAACCTGTGATTCCAGAAAAAGGAACTCATGAAAATGAAATTTGGGCTGTAAAGACTGTTGGGGTGTAGGAACACTGGCCTCCTTTTGTCCAATGCCCTGGAGATCTCAGCGTCATCAATAAACTTAATTATTCACTAGTCTCACATGTACTAGATTTCTTTTATGTGTTAGACTCTGTTGTAAAGACTTATGAGGCTACAAAAATGACTCAGACCAAGTTGACAGTTATTTAAGCTTTGCTTCTAGTAGGACAGGTTCTCAGCTGCATTCATGATTATAATAACATGAGAAGTTAATAATAATGTCTGGTGACACAAGAGTGGTTCCAACCCAACCATAGACTACAGGAGTCTAGGATAGAGAGGGGTTCAACCAAAGAGCACCCAAAAGGTCCCATGAGAATGGCCTGGGGGGATGGGTGGTATTTGGATAGAGAACAGAAAGAGAGGAAGGCTATTCTACACAGCAGAGCAGAATGAAGATGGATTACTGGGGTGGTGCCTTGGCAAAATGGCAAGTCATCTGAATTTGTCCAGCATGTGGAGGAGAGAAAAGACAAGAAGGGAGGCTGTCAGTAGTAATCAGCTGACATGGCGTGTCGAACATCGGATTGTGGGTAAGACAATGGGATGATGGAAATCTTGACAGCTAGGCCATCTAAAGGTGAGACCTGAACATTTTCAGTCCTTAGCTTCTTGAATGCACCAAGCTCACCCTGTCAGGGCTCTTGGATCCTCTCTTTCCTCTGTCTGGTACACCCTCCCCACCCACTGCTCTTTTTTTTCACCTTGGCTGAATCCTACTCATCCTTCAGGTCTGAGTATAACTGTCATTTTCTCAAAGAAGTCTGCCCTGACCTTTCAACTGAAATTAGATTCCTCTGCTATAGTCTCTCATCTCATCCAATTATTTTCCTTCCTTGTACTTATCACAGATTATAATGATATATTTATGTCTGTGACCATTTGTTTGACATCCACCTCTCCCATCAGCTGGCATAAGCTCCATGAGGTCAGGGACTTTATCCATCTTGTCCCTTAGTGTATCCCCAGTGAGTGACAAGCGAAAAGGTCTCGATAAGTGTTGGCTAAATGATAAGCAAATGAATGAGGGACAGCAAAGAGAAAAAACAATATATATGGAAATCCCCTTACACACACAGAGAGACACGTAAAATAGAAACATCATTAATAAGAGAAAGATGTGGTCTGGTGCAAGATACACTGGCTAGGAGTCAGAGTTGGGGGCCCAGTGTTTATACTCATTTCTGTCGCTACCTAATTGTGAGACCACGTCCAAAATCCAATTTGTTAGAGTAGCTATTTTTCCTTCTCTGCTGTCACAGCCTTGATCTCAAACTCCTCATTTATAAAACTGGGATAATACAACCTGCCCTATTTATCTTCAGTATTGAGGAAAATAACTGTAACGATATACAATCATTTAGGTAAAGTACTACACAAATATAAAAATATTAGTCCAAAACATCAGTGTGGAGATATTTGTGTCTCAATCTCATATTTAATGTCTATTGGCAGTTGGCAAATAAGTAACTTTGGCTTTTCATTTGTGTTCACTGCAAAATATTATTTCTATCACCATTTACTTAAAAGCAAAAAAGAGAAAAATTAACACCAGTGTTAAATCTATATTCTTTCATTACCAGAGTGAATATAAGATGTTATATTGAGTCTGTGTTGAACATACTAGTGAAAACACACACCCTTTTCATTTATCCAAAGGCACAAGTGGCTTTCATAAAAGCAGAACATATCATTTAAGGGGAAAAAATATTTAGCCTTAACAAGAAGTAAGCTCAGAATTCTCATGAATGGATTTGGTGATTCCCACTATGGACACTGAGTATTTGGTTTTTAATTTGACATCCTAGTGAAAATTCAGGACCAGCTGGAGACACTGGAGTGAGTGAGACACAGGGTTATCTGAGAAGGGCTTAGCTCAGGATAAAGTTGTTATATCAATAACAATCTTAAACAAGGCACAGTGGTGCCAAGCAAAAAATGTGGATTAGAAAGAAAAGCTACATTCATATTTTTTGTGCTTTAGGCTTAGTACTCTATGGCTTGTTATGGAATGTTAAACCAGATGGAAGGTAACCCATAAGGACAGCAGGCTGGGATATTTGGGGTCTAATCATATCAAGCACTTTTTTAATGCAAAAATAGTTATTGAGCACCTATTGTGTGTTTTAGTGTTTATGTGGAAGAATTTTGTTGGGAGATGGTAACTTAGTATGAACAATGAACTAGAAGTTGGAATGAGCATATTGGGCTCCCATAGTGAGTAAGCAGGTTAGCCAGAGCAGAAGGGACCATCAGAGAAAGAGATGAAAGAAAAGCAGGAAAACATGACTTCCTTGTTTGCAAAGAACTTCTTAGTATAAAACAAACAGACAAAACCCCAAACTAAACCAAAACGCATGCACAGCTCTCATCACATTTGATCCATAAAACAAAACCAAACCCAGAAACCTCAGTGAGGTTGGCAGTGTGGGTGTTTTCCAAGAGAGTAAATGAGCTTGCCGGAGACCACACATCTGGACAGTGGGGGCCTCACATAACTGAACCAGCACACTTTCCCTCTGTAAATCCCAAAAGGTAGGATGAGACGTCATGGTGAGGTCTTTCCATGTCAGACTAAGGAATCTGGTCTTTCTTCCGGGAGGAAAGGAAATAGACAGTACACCTAATTTAGCACAAGGGGAAGAAAGCAGAGTCCACCACAAACTGCAAACAGATCATCCTGACACTGACCTTGGGCAAGGCTCTGTAGAGAGCTTGCTAAAGGATGGCTTTGGAGGACTTGGAAGAGCCCTTGCCAGCACCTGTTCACCGAAAAGCCAATTATGTTGGAGCAACTCATTTCCTTCTCTGACAGGAGTACCATAGGAAATTTAGTTGGTACTTCAGTGAAATGCTTCCTTCAGATACCTCTCTGGAGAAAATGGACAATAATGGATGGGTGGTTAATTAATTTGCATTGAATTTCTATACTTTATTTTACAAATTTTACTTGATTTATTATTTTTTTATTGAAATATAGTTGAATTACAATGTTGCTGCTGCTGCTAAGTCGCTTCAGCTGTGTCCAACTCTGTGTGACCCCACAGACAACAGTCCACCAGGGTCCCCCATCCCTGGGATTCTCCAGGCAAGAACACTGGAGTGGGGTGCCATTGCCTTCTCTGTACAATGTTGTATTAGGTTCAAATGTACAGTAAAGTAAGTCAGTTTTATATTCTTTTCAGATTATTTTCTACCATGGTTTATTAAAAGGTATTGAGTATATAGTTCCCTGTGTTATACAATAGATCCTTGTTGGTTATCTATTTTAAACATAGTGGTGTGTATATAATATAGTTTGCACTGAATTTTAAAGTTGAAGAGAATTTTAGAACATATCTAACCCTGCTCCATTATTTTATAGATGAGGAAAGGGAAACAAGGGGTTAATCAACTTGCTTTGAGCTATATCATCATTATAATCATCATTATCATTCTCATCATCAAAATAGCTTACACACATAGCTTGCACATTTACTATGTATCTGGCATATTCTAAGTGTTCAATGCATATTGGCTTGATAGATGTCTCAGTGGTAAAGAATCCACCTGCCAAACAGGAGATGTGAGTTCGATTCCTGGGTCTGAAGATCCCCTGGAGGAGGAGCTCACGCCAGTATTCTTGCCTGGAGACTCCCATGGACAGAGGAGCCTGGAGGGCTACAGTCCATAGGGTTACAAAGATTCAGACATGACTGGGTGTCTGAGCACTCATGCATGGCTGGTTTAACCCTCACAACAATCCTACGTGGTAACGGAGGCTCAGAGAGATTTAGTAACTTGCCAATATCATGAGGTTATAAGCAATGGACCTGGGATTTGTACCCAGCAGGACTGGCTCCTGAATTAGGTACAGCCTCTCCAGGCTGTAAAACTAGCAAGTGACAGAACAAAGTGTCAATAGCACTAATGAATGGACTTTCTAGTGGTATGCTGTAAGATGTCCTTGTTATGTTCTTTTCACCGTTGTTATCCATGAGTTGGATAAAATATGGAAAGCGGTTCATCAGATCTTCAGAAGTCATTATATGGGGAGAGGATTAAAAAATACATTGGACAAAGGAAGCAGGATCTCAAAAATTCTGGGATGATAAATCTAAACATTTTCATTTCAGAGGAACATAAAAAGATACTGCTTGTTGATTCTCAAACCAATTGCCCAAGAATGGAATGGGGAACGTGCATAAAATACAACTTGAGGGGAGGGATTTATCAACTCCTACATGAGTAAGCATGTGAGGCTGCCCAGAGCTAATGCAATTTAGCAAATGATATTCCATGTATGTTTTTCACTGGTCACGTCCATGCGGGTCTCAGCTGATGTTCTGAGACCAGAGACCTGCTAGGGGAGCTCTGGGCAACAAGACTCGTCACAGGGCTGGCCTGATCTTTCTTCCTCCTTCCTGACCTGCTTTTGCTCTGACCCTCCATCTTGGCCTCCTCCCCTCTTGCCATCCCAACTGTTCCTTCCTCTAGCCCTTTATTCTTAGCTTTTGTTCTGGGTTCTCCTACCATGCGAACCTTCTTTCTTATTTCCCCACCATGGGACTCTGATTTGACTGCCTCTATGGCTGTCTACGTGCAGTGCTGCATCTGAAGAAAACCCTCAGAGCTCAGATCATGGCCTGACCTCTGGTGGGTGTGCTGAGAGCACCCCCATTGCCCTCCCAATACAAACATCACGAGGACAAAATTTGGACCATATATGGAGTATTGTATCCCAGTCTGGCTGACCCCTTTCCCTACCATAAGGGTATCTATGTAAATTGAAGTACATTCATAGAAAAAGGATAGGTTGTGAACAGACTTGAACAGTTGGTGATATATGTGAAATGAATAAAAGAGACAAGAATGCCTAGAGAATGTAGATTATGGCCTTGGGAGATTTATCTCTGAATTTGCAGATGATCCTACTGTGAAAGACCGCACAGGCTTCTCCTGTGTGGCCCCAGGGAGTAGCCTAGAACCTGTGGCAGAAGCAGCAGGGAGGAGATGGATTTTAGCTCAGTGAAAACGTTCTCCTGAGCTGTTCAGAAATGGGATGGAATGACAGTGAGCTTCCCATCACTGGAGGTGTGCAGGTATAGGTGGGGCAGTGGTTTGTCAGAAAAACTGTATAGCAGATCCAAACATCGAAGGGGATGCATAGACCTTATGATCTGCGGGTCGGTCCCTCCAAAGAAGCTCTGTGCCAGTGAGGACTCAGGGGCACTTTCTGAACGGGCGGCCTGATGACAGTGGTGTATAAGGCGACTGCCTCCCCTCAATGACGCATCAGAGAAGGACCACCTGTCCGTCTTCCCTACCTGTACTGTGTTCTGTGTGAGTGAGCTCTGGCTCCTAACTGCCCTTCTCAAGCTTCTACCATTAGAGCACAGACCAGTGCCTCCCGCCACCAGAGCAGGGGGTGCTTGCCCCAAGTCTAAGGGCCACTCTGGATTAGTTTTCCAAAGTTGGGGAGGATCTCTCACTCTTGGCTAATCTTGGGTTTATGAAGGGGTCTGTTCTCTCTTCACCCCATCCCCACCTCCTTTCCCAGATCAAACACCAAGTGCATTGGATAGCTAGAAGCCATAGGGAAGAAACCCATTTTAATTAAACCCCATTGATTTTTTTGGGGGGGGTGCAAGTCAAAGAAAAGACATCCAAAGAGCTCCCCGCCACTTCCCCCTCCTCTGCCCTGACCTACTCTGGGTCAGTCACACATCGATTGGCTTCCTAGATAACAGATCGTGCCACCGCCGGGGACCTCTGGGGACCAGCCGGGAGCGCCAAGAGTCGCGCGCAGCAGCCCTGCCCCGACTTAATCAAACTAGCAACAGGATCTGCCTCCCGCGGCAGCGCGGCGGTGGCAGGGTGGCAGCGGCGGCGGCGGCATTATGCGTGATTACTGACAGGCACCAGCTGCTGCCGCCACCGCCGGCTCGACGCACGATGTGGACGCTCAGATCGAGAGGCAGATTCCTGACTAATCCCAGAGGGCTGGCCCAGCCCGAGCTGCCCGGGCTGCTAGGAAGCGATGACCACTCTTGTTAGCCCAAGTTGAAGGGAGCCCGGCTGCGCTTGGGAGCAGGCAGAGGCCGAGCCACTGAGCAGACGCGCCCGGGAGGACTATGAACTGAAGAGTCAACATGTATGGAAATTATTCTCACTTCATGAAGTTTCCCACAGGCTTTGGAGGTGAGTGTTTCACACGGCTTCAACGCCGGGACCGTCTGGAGAGACCGAGCGGAGATGGGGAGATCCGGATAACTGGATTAGGATTGAATTGGGAAGGAGGGCATCTGTGTTTATCGGCGTCTAGAGTGTGTTTCCCTGCGAGTGTGTGTGTGAGCGCGCGGGCAGGAGTGAGGGGCAAGGATGGGGAGAGGGAGGGAGGGAGAGTGGGAGAGAACGGTCCGTAGGTGAGGATCTGTTTGCACATTCGAATGAGTGAACAGATGGGAGGATCTGGGGATATTCTAAGGAGAGCCTGAGCCAACATGCTTGGGAGTCTGTCTGAGACAAAGGTAGACTGAGAGCTTTGTTCTAACTCAGTGGGCTTGTGGGGGTGTGAAGAATGGAAGAGGTAAGAGGAAATTACTGGGATGAACCTAGTACCCAGCTTGCCATGAGAAAAAAAAAATGACGGAAAAGGTTTTGCCAATATTAAGGGTACCTGGGATACTTCATAACAACAGACTGATTATTTTATTTAAAAGCAGATCTCCCTAGAGTTGAATTTTTTAAAAAAGAAAACAGTGCTTTAATTTGCTGCGGTGTTTTCCTTCCTCCGTTTCCTCCCCTCTTGATTTGCTAATAGCCTCTTGTCCCCTCCCCTGCGGCTGTCCCCAATTCCACTTCCAGGGTCACCACCCCCACCTCCACTCTGAGGGTCTCGATCTGGGCGTGATGGGGGGTCCGGGCTCTCAGAGCGGAGCGCAGGCAGCTGGAGCTCCAGGTTGCCAAACCAGGCAGGGCAGCCAGGTGGCACTTCCCAGGGCTGCCCTCACACCCAGGCCCTTTGGTCCCGAGGCTCCTTTGACTCAGGGACAGAAGCAGCCCGGTGGCCCAGCTTCGGGTAAATGGGCCCAACAGCTGACCAACTGCCTCTGACTTGTCAGCTGGTGGCCGGAGGTTTGGGTTCTTAGGAGCCAAAGGGGAGAGCAGACGCTGGCAGGCTCGACAAAGCAGAAATTCTTGTTAGGTTTTGAGAACTGAAAAGTCCCTGCCCTCCCCACCTCCTGTGAGGACAGATAGGCAATTCATCTCAAGGCTTGGGAGCAAAGCTTGCCTATTCCCCTGGGCATGCCCCTCCATAAGGTGTGGTGGGACACTGAAAGCGGATGGGGTCCCTGTCCTGGAGACGTTAAGCCAGGGGGGGTTGCTTATTTATTCGGGCTGCATTGGGCAGTTTTTATGGACCAAGCATGCAGTTAGGTGCCGATAATACAGACGTTCATGAGATACAGTCTGTACTATTTGTACCGGGCAGGCTTGTTACTACCCAGACTCATCGTAATCCTGCATGGTGTGTGCACTCCTGGTTGCAGAAGGAGGCTGCTGCTTGGATCCAATGGGTGAGGGACCCTGGACACATGTTCTGGGAGAGATAATGTTGAAGCTACTGGGGCCAGTCTTGTGACGTGACCCAGTGAGTATGGTGGCCAAAGCTGTGAAGTGGACATCTGATCTTCAGTATACAGTTGGGTGCTGTGAAAAGCCTCCTTGACTCCCATGTGGTTCCATTCTCAGCTGAGAAGCGCTTTTTCCTTTTCCTTCTGAGTTCAGTTGTCTGAAGAACATGCTTATCCATGAGATTCTTGGGACCCTTGAAGTCTGTGAGGTTATGACTTCTTAGCTGCCAAGGAGACCCTCTGAGATGGTTGGGGTAAACAAAAGGGTTGAAGGTGGACAGGTGTAGGAAGAGACAGTCTGGAGAAAGAAGATCTAGTCCAAAATTCACTGGAAGCTGCTGTCTGGAATATTGGGATTGTAACATCCTGAGACCTCAAAGAGCACCTTAGTCCTCTCTTAATATAGATGTGTAAACTGAGGCCTCAAGGAAGGCAGTACCAGTCTAAGGTTATATGGGGTTGAGCAGGAGAGCCCTTCTAGAAAAGCCCCTGAGTCCAACTTCTAATAGCATTCCTCCTATCTCATACAGTGAAAAGAGCATGAAAGATATCTATCTATCTATCTAGAGAGAGAGAGAACTGAGTTTGGTTCCTAGATTTTTACTTACTAGCTTTGTGACCTTAGGCAAGATATTGAACCTCTCTGAGCCTCATCTCTAAAATGTAGTTTAAAATCCTATCTCAGACTATGGTTGTGAGCATTAAACGTGCAAATGCTTGAAAAAGCAGATACAAAGAGTTGTCTATATATTTGGTGTTTAATAAAAGTTAATATTTTTGTCCCCTCTATTCTGCCCAAGTACTAACATGCAAATTAATTTAAAAATCAAAAATTACTGTAGAATAATGAATTAGGAATCTGGGGAAATAAAATTAAATTCGTAAAGACCCACATACGTTGCTGGTTTAAATTTTCATAATTGTGGGAGCTCTGGTATTTAGTGTAATTAGGTTTCAGATAAAAGGAAACACAATGGCTGGGCCATGCAAGAGTAGGCTGATATAACTGTGGGGGGGAGGGGAAAAGATTGTCTAGGCTGTCTGCCCTAATGCTCCTCTTCCTCCCCATTCCTGGGGGAGGAGAACAATTATTTGGTTTAGTTATACTGATGTTTTCCATTGTGCTTGTATTTGCCAGCTAAGAGGCAGAAACATTGAGCAAAGGCAAGGACCCCATCTGTAGGAAGGTCTGCCTGAGAGCTTGCAGAGGTGAGAGAGGGAGGGAGGGAGGGAGAAGGACCTGCCTGCAGGAGCTGGGGAGACCTGAAGTCTGAAGCAGATGTAGCCTACTTGGGGTAAAAGGAGTGAGGCTCCTTTTACCCCAGTGAGGCGAGTTGCACCACACATATAAATGCTTTAGTGTATAACCTCTGTCCTTTCATATATTAGCAAGTGGAACCACAGAGGGCTCCTGTGATTTCTGAGAATCTCTAGGGAAGCAATGTCACCCTTGGGAAATAACACCTGGGATTTGTGTCTGGGCTGTGCTTACCAGATATTAGACCATCCTCCCATAAGTGAACAAGACACTGGGCATACTGGCCACAGGGTGGGGACTACCTGGGTTGCAGTGGCCCCACCAAGGTGCCCACTTGCCCAGCTCTGGTCTCTCCCACGTGATGAGGTAAGAACCTTTCTCTTCTTTTTTTTCTGCCAGCTGCCCAATAAGAGATTTGTTTGCCTGGATGAGACAGTTGCAGCCTCTAAGAAGATGGCAGAACAAATCCTGTAATCCCCCTTCCAATTGTGCAGTAATCCTCAGGGTGAAAAGGAGATCAGGGGAGAGGGCACTTGTCTCATTTCATTTAACAAGCAGACAGTAGCACTTACTAAGTGCCCACTACCATTGTAAGCACGTCACCATTATCATCTTATTTAATCCTCATGACAACTCCTTGAGTGGGTATTACTACCATCATTATTGCACTCCTTTTATAGATGAGGAAACTGAGGCATTGTAAGCTGCAATAACTCATTCTAAGGTCCCAGAGCTGGAAAATGGCACAGCCAAGGCTTTGAACCCAGGCAGTCTGGTCCTGAGTCCTAGCAGTGCTGAGATGCCTCTTACAACTTCTGTGGGCCACAGAGTTGGCACAGGAAGCTAAGGCAGCAGCACATCCCTTGAAGGGCTGAGGAAGCCCAAGCCAGTCACGTCACTGCCGAGCAGCTGTAGATGCAGGAGCCTGGCCTCGAGGAGTAAAGTACACGGTAAGTCAGCAGTCACGCAGGTGCAATGGTGGCCTCTGGAGAACTAGTTGCCGGCTTCTTCTGGGGGCCTGGGTCTTCCCCGGTGGCTCAAATGGTAAAGAATCTGGCTGCAATGCAGGAGATCTTCCCTGGGTCAGGAAGATCCCCTGGAGAAGGGAATGGTTATCCACTCCAGTATTTTTGCCTGGAGAATCCCATGGACAGAGGAGCCTGGTGGGCTACAGTCAGTCCATGGGGTTGCAAAGAGTCGGACTCAACTGAGCAACTGACACTTTCACTTTTTCTCTGGGGGCTACTGATTTGTAAGAGCCCTACCCTACTGAGTCTGAGTACTTGTGTAGAAGAGTCCCCTTCTTACGTAAGGATAGCCACAGAGGAGGGGCTGAGTTGGAGGTGTGTGTGTGTATGTGTGTGTCTGTGTGTGGAGGGCAATATGAGGATGTGGGAGGAGGGTGTGTGTGTGTTTATGTGTATGCCAGAACATATTTTTCCCCTCCACAAACGTGTGGGTGGCTAATAGGGACTTACCATGGAGGTAAGTGGTTAGGGTTTATGTAGGAAGGAATAAATGTTTATGAGATTTAGGAAGGAGTATATTTAGTATAAACTATTTTCTGAAACATTTACAATCTTACCAAGAGATAGAGAGCTGAATAGCAACTGGGGGAAGAAATTATGCAAAGAGTAATCAAAATTCTCCACCTCTTCCTTCCCCTCATTATGTCGCTTCTGTATCTGCAGAGAACTTAGCCACCAGAGTTGGGTGGCTGGGGTGCCGGGGGCTCCCGGAGGAAGCTGCTATTTTTTTCTCTTATTTGAAAGTAGAAAACACAGAGGCCCAGGGAATCTAAGGAGCAAACGTTCTAGAAGGCCTGCGTTTGGGTGGCTTTCTTGAGACTGACCCAGGTCTTGGTTCAGTGGCTGGTTATGGCCTCTGTCACAACTGCTCAGCTCTTCTGTTGTGATGGGGAAGTGGTTGTGGTCAAATGTATAAGCCAATGCATGGGGATGTGCTGCATTGCGTATGTTGGCCCACCCCTAGGGGATTATTCCAGAGAAGTTTTGGTACTATTTTGATTGTCTCCCAGTTAGCAGTGAATAACAACACTAGCTCTAAACAGTTCTTCACCCCTCCTCTACCCCCTACTCCCACCCCAGCTTCCCTGCAAGAGCTGAATCTTTAAAGCCAGAAAAAGACTTGTAGCTCATCTGAACTGACCCATCAGTTAGGGATGAGGACACTAGGGGAAGCAGGTGGGGTTTGCCTGCGACCTATGGCTAATTATGCTCTACAAACTGGGTTCTCCTGAGCGCCCTTGGGGGCCACCTGCAGTGGCAGAAAGAAATGTGGAGGGAGGCTAAGCCACAGAGAGCCCTCCCCTCCTGTCTTTGTACAATAACAATACTACCAACTTTACAGGGTCAAGGGTTAACATTCCACAGTGTAGGGATTCAATCAAACAAAGGCTGGAAAATTGTAAACACACAATAAAAGTTTATTTCTCTTTCCTACTTCAGAGAACTTGGAGACTGTGGTAGTACATTCAGCTTAAATTTTGTATGTAGGTTTTTCTTAGAGGAGGCATGCCTGTTCTTCACGTGTCAGACTGTGCACTGAGAGGCTGACAAGGTGAAGTAAATAAGGCATCAATTCTGGGTCAGTTACAGAAAATTATATTTTAGCAAATCATTCCAGGACAGACACTGGCAGATGAGATCTGGCAGAAAGAGGGCTGTGACCTGGGACATCCCATTCCTATAATCATCGGGATACCCTCACCCCAGGCCAGTGTCCTGAGTGAGTCATATTCCCCTGAGTTTTCTCAACTTTAAATTGTGCAGCCTGGGGCTGTTGGCTCCTTTTATCAGATAATGTAACTGAGAAAGGAGGACGGGAGAGGCAAGAGTTTGCACGTTCAAGACCAAGCTCAGATTTCTATTGGGATTTTAGAATTCAGCATCTGAACTTAAAAAATGGAAAAGCTTGTGATCTTTTACTCAAAACACATTTACAAGAAGTCAGAGGAGCAGCAAAGAGAGTGCTTAATAAATATGTTGGGATGTTCCTTCTAGGCTGGTTGCCTGGGTTGTGTTTCTGTGACTCAGCATCTCTTTGGTCTCTGCTTTCGTTGGTCCCTAATGTCATGGGGAAGCAGTCTCTTGGAAAGCTTGGGGCTCATGATACCTGTGTTTTCTCAGTCCCAGTGACATAGGGAACAGAGCAAAAGTTAGACGTCACCAGGAGGGAAAGAATATTTCAGACTGCTCCAGGAGGGCCTTTCAATCTTTCAGTGAGCACACTTTGGCTCAGCCTCTGGTTTGTGCAGGGGTTGTGTAGGACACCAAGAATGAAGACCCATCCTCTGCCCTGAAGGAGTATATAAACCAGTTACAAGCTCTGAAGTCTGTAGGACAGTTGGAGATGATTTATTCCTAGAAATGTTTTTTGGGGCTGAGGTTAAGAGAATGGTCCAAGGAATTTAGGTATTTAGGACCTGAGAACAAATACTACCATGTCCATTACCCAATGGTAACACTGCACTAAGGGTATGGTTCTCCGTATTTTTAAACTAATTTTTATTAAAGTATAGTTGCTTTATAATGCTGTGTTAGTTTCTGCTGCAGAAGAAAATGGCTATCTGTAAACACATACCCCTTCTTTCTGGACTTCCTTCCCTGTTAGGTCGCCACAGTGCATCAGGTTGAGTCCCCTGTGCTATGCAGTACATTCTCATTAGTTTTCTGTTTTATACACAGTATCAGCAGTTTATATAAGGCAGTTCCAATCTCCCAATTCTTCCCACCCCATCCGTTTCCCCTTGATATCCATACATTTGTTTTCTATGTCTCTATTTCTGCTTATGGTTCACAATATTTTAAAATACCTACAATCTATAGAAGACAGTCCATATTGAGAGGCTAGGGAGAGCATGGGCTTTGCAATGGCCAAGTCATTAAGGAGTCTGCCTGCAATGCAGGAGACACAGGAGATGCAGGTTTGATCCCTGGGTCAGGAAGATACCCTGGAGGAGGAAAGCACAACCTGCTCTAATATTCCTGCCTGAAAAATCCCACGGACAGAGGAGCCTGGCAGGATACAGTCTGCTGCTGTTGCTGCTAAGTTGCTTCAGTCGTGTCCGACTCTGTGCGACCCCATAGACGGCAGCCCACCAAGCTCCCCTGTCCCTGGGATTCTCCAGGCAAGAACACTGGAGTGGGTTGCCATTTCCTTCTCCAATGTGTGAAAGTGAAAAGTGAAAGTGAAGTTGCTCAATGGTCCATGGGATTTTCCAGGCAAGAGTACTGGAGTGGGGTGCCATTGCCTTCTCCAGTCTAAAGGGTCACAAAAAGTTGGACCTGACGGAGCGACTAAGCATGCACTAATGACACGCTGAAATGATGATTTGTTTGGGGCTTCCCTCTTGGCTCAGACACTGAAGAATCTGCCTGCAATGCAGGAGACCAGGGTTTGATCCCTGGGTAAGGAAGATCCCCTCAGAATGTGAACAAGAAGCCTACAGAGACAGAGAAAGAGATGGAAGTCATGAATTCAAGAGCTGGGTGTGGGCAGAATTGGTGTTCAAGGATTTCAGGAACAAGGGGCTGGGGGGGGGGGCACTGTAAGTCAACGCCGGGAGCACTTCCTGGCATTTGTCTTGATGGGCTGGTACATGGCATACCAGTGCATGGGTTTGGTTTAAAGGGACAGACAGCTGGTCCTGTTTGGTGGAGCCCCTACTCTCCAGTAAACCCTTGTGCCTCCAAAACGTTGGGGATGGCACAATATCCATCTGTACCCGCTGCTGCTGCTAAGTCGCTTCAGTCGTGTCCGATTCTGTGTGACCCCATAGACGGCAGCCCACCTGGCTCCCCCATCCCTGGGATTCCCCAGGCATTCCACTGGAGTGGGCTGTCATTTCCTTCTCCAATGCATGAAAGTGAAAAGTGAAACTGAAGTCACTCAGTCGTGTCCCACTCTTCGAGACCGCATGGACTGTAGCCTACCAGGCTCCTCCGTCCATGGGATGTTCCAGACAAGAGTACTGGAGTGAGGTGCCATTGCCTTCTCCATCTGTACCAACAAGGTTCAAATTTGGTCCTGGGTGGGAAGGGTGGTATGTAAGCAAAACGCCATTAATTACACGCAGAGAGGCTGACAGAAATTGTGCCAGACTAAACTCAGATTCTAGGTCTTTAATAATTCACAACAAATACTTGAAAGGGTCCCTTTATCATTCTAAACCTCAGTTTTCTAATCTGTCTAATGAGAATAATTTCTTCCTTTCCAACTACTCTGAGCCAGTTTGAAGCTTGGAGGGCCTGCTCTATGTGTAGCACCTAGCAGGGAGGATGAGATGGCTGAATGGCATCATTGACTCAATGGACATGAGTCTGAGCAAACTCTGGGCCGTGGTGAAGGACAGGGAAGCCTGGCGTGTTGCAGCCCATGGGGTCGCAGAGTCGGACACGACTGAGGGACGCGACAGCAGCATGGAGCCTCGTCCACAGTTAGGAGCCCTCAACAAACATTTTTTGACTGACGGAACCAATAATTGATGTGGGAATACACAGCAGACAATTATAAAGAGTTTTACAAATGTAAGGCAGTATGTACTGGATGGAATAAGCTTTGACGTGGGAGCAGAAGACCCAGGGTTTTGTCCTGACTGCACGACCAATTCAGGCAACTTCTCTAGAAAATGAAGTGGTTCCTCAAGTCCTGAAAGTCTGATTGCTACCCCAAACAACATGGCCTTACTAATTTGTGATATTATTAATTTGGAATGGTGGTTAAATTGATCATGACAGGAACTAGTCTGTATTTGCACATTCATGAAAAATAGCAACAAAAATGTTTGTTAAGCAAGTAAGGCTGTGGAAGACTTGAACCTCTTTAAGTTACATTGGTTTCTAAGCAATTTAAAAAGAAAGCATAGTAGAAATCTCATTAGCATATTAACCGGGTGTTAATTACAAAAGAATCTTTTAAAGCAGATTTTATAAAATCCCCACTTAATAACCATTAGCTTGTGGTACTTGAAACACAAACTCTTCACGTGTGTTACTTAGAAGTAATAAAATTGTAATTTAAAAGTAATCTGCCAACTTGTCACGAATTTAGACTGATTTTTCTCTCAATTGATCCAAATGAGTGAGGTTTTGCTATAATTATATATAATGCTGGTAATAATGAGGCTGATTATCAATCTTTGCTGCTTTTCACTACCTCCATCATTGCAGGTTTTAGGGAAAGGGGTGGGGATGGAGGGAGAAGGAGGGATGGAGGGGAGAGTGGAGGCAGAGAGGGAGGAGGGGCTGCCAATCTCGCCCTCCCCCTCATCCCAGCCCTGGAAGAAGCAAGCCCCCGCCCCCACCCCGGCAGCCCGCCAGCCCGCCAGCCCTCCTGAGGGGCCTACAGGAGTCGGGCTGTGTGGACTCAGGCTGGCAGGCTGGTTGGAGCTGCGGCAGTTCATCAGCTGTTGCATTTTGTGTCCTCAGATTCCAGCTGAGAGGCCAAGGAGGCTGAGCCCCAGGGCCCGAGGGAGCATCTCTTCTCCCACACGCTTGCCACCCCCATCATATTTCTTCACTTTCCCCACTGAGAAAGCCAGAAAGGACGTTGGTAGCAGAGAAGGCTTCCCATTAAAAAAATGCAGTTTCTCCTTGTGCTCAGTAAGAATCCAGCTAATGATGTGATGTCCACATCTGTTAAAAGGGGAGTTCAATGCCTGTACAATACTTTCCCGTCCAGTCTCAGAGTGGCGGTACAGCTCAGACGAGTATGTGAAAGTGCTTTTGAAAATGCCACAGCAGTTTAAATATAAGAAATGCATATCAGCCAGGCCTGGGCATCTGAGTGCCCCTTCTGTGGAAGAAAGAGAGAGGAAAAAGCTGAGTTGAACTGAGGACTGAGTTTCCAACCTGATGAAGGAAACCAGAGCTTGGGTTTGATATGAGGGGCTGGAGTGTCTTAGTCAGAAAGTGCCAGGTCACGTACACACTACTGTGTATAAAATGGGTAACTAATAGTACCTCCTGTATAGTACAGGGTACTCTGCTCAGTACTCTGTAATGGCCCATGTGGGAAAAGAATCTAAAAAGAGTGAATATATGTACAGTTGACTCACTTTGCTCTACACCTGAAACTAAGCATTGTAAATCAATTCTACTCCAATAAAAATCTAAAACTGAGAATACCAAGTCAGAATCCTGAGAGAGGCCACAGTTGGGTTAGGAAGGGCAGAGTTGGGGACAAAAACTGGGCCCGGGGAAGCTAGAGGAAGGAGGAATCCTGAGTAACTCTTATAAGGAGCCACTCAGCCAGTATAGTATATGGTGCGGCTGGGATTAAAACCCAGGTCTGCTGCCTTTCCCCTAGAATCAAGTGCTACTTGTATAAGGTACTAGCCATGTTCTCTTGGGCCAGTTGTTTAATTTCTCTGTCCCCCCGTTTTTCATTTGTACAATAGGAATGAAAGTTGGTAACCTTAAAGGGGTTTGTAGGGATGAATTAAGTCAGTATATGTAAAGTGTTTAGATCTATATCTGGTTCATGGCAATTGCTTAATAAATATTATCTGTTGTTTTTACTTAGCAGAGGAGATGACATTTAAGTGTCAGTTGAGTGTCTTCATATTGCAGGCCTCCCTACCTCCCTTGCAGCCTGTCTGTATATTATGAGCCAAGCAGGGAAAAGATGTGTGAACAAGTTTCCCTTTGACTAGGAAGCACAAGCCAGGTTTCTGAATATTCTAGGACTGGTAGGCTTATGTAGCACATCCCTCCATTAGTGAAAAGGAGGCAGGTTGTTGTGAGATTGTGTCCATCATGACAGAAAGTAAATTGAGATAGGGCCCTGTGATGTTTCTAATGGAGAGTCCTGACTCTTAGAAATAGCAAGTTGTTTTTTTTTTTTTTTTTAACCTCTGTCCCCTTCCCTGTGGCTGGATGTTACCATTATTGATAATTCATCCCAAGTTTCCATTCCATCCTGAGGATGGGACAGTGAACTCTCTACCCAGGCACAGCAGTTAAGGGGTGGAAACGGCAAGCCATTTGTTCCCTTGTCTGGCCAATCAGAAAGACTCATGCTTGACATTTTATGTTTACCGGCTGAGGATGAGGTTGCTAAGCAACTTCCTTGCCTTGGTTGAATTCTGTAGTTCTAAGTACCTGGGCTTTTCTTTCTCAATAAGTGTCCCCTCAACACACACATGCAATTTGTTATCTAGAGATTTCAGAGATTTTCATTTTGGTAAACATAAGGAACACAGATTTCTCATGCAAATGATTTCTATTGATGAACTCCCTACATGGTTGTATCAGTTAACAAAGGAACTATTCCATTCATTGAAAAAGAAAGTGTTAGTTTCTCAGTAGTGTCCGACTCTTTGACCCATGGACTATAGCTCGCTAGGCTCCTCTGTCCATGGAGTTCTCCAGGCAATAATACTGGAGTGGGTTGCCATTTGCTTCTCCAGGGGATCTTCCCAACCCAGGGATCAAATCTACATCTCCCACATTGTAGGCAGATTCTTTACTCTCTGAGCCACCAGGGAAGCTCATTCACTGATCACTCAACAAATATTTTTTGACCATCTACTGTGTTCCAGGCACAGTACTAGACACCACAAAGATAATTGTGGTGAAATTTAGAATGTGTGATAGCCAGTAGGGTACCAGGTATTCAGAAAGAAAGCATAGAGGAAATTTCCATGTTGTGATGGATAATGGGGAGATCTGGAGGGTCCAAGGGGAAGGGTTGAGGTTGCTGGGATGATGGAGGGGCACTCTGGGCTCAGAGGAGTGGTTAATATTATAAATAACTGGTATGTTCGGACTAGTGCCTGATGGTAGCTGTTCTTAATAGAACATTTGCTATTGGTGTGGCTTGGGTTAAACTCTATTTACATAACCTTCTACAGCAGTATTCAAGCCAGACATAGGTCTCTCTCACCAATCTTATAGCACGGTAAGTAATTGTAACTGCTACCCCTGAGCTAGTGGTCTCAAATGGTTTGAGCACCTCTGACCTAGGTATGTATACCTCCATTTATGGCTGAGGAAACTAGATCAGAGAGGTCAAGTTCCTGGCCCAGGTTTACATGACTGGAAAGTGATGTAACCTCCATCCAACCTAGGACATTTGGGCAGCTTCAGAGTCTTGTATTCCACATACATGTCACCCTGGATGCCCGTACGATGCACTCATGGACTTCAAAAATCAGACACTTTGCAGATTCCATAACCTCTTTGGCTCCTGGTGACACTGTCAGCATCTCAAACTGCAATCTGGAATCCAAACAGCCTGAAGGGTTAACACGGTCCAGCTGATGACGGGCGCCTTGGCACGTGGTCTATACTCAGACCGTTCCAGACCACCACCACCTGCACGTCCTTCTTTTAGATGCCAGTGAGCTATGTCCTACCCACCTCAGTGTTCATGGAACAGCATTGGAGGGGATCTTAGAAGCCACTAGGTGTTGCCTTCTTACTGGGGAGAGTGAGTCCTGGAAAGATGAAAGGCATTTCTTTGGTATGTTGCCAGGAGAGAAGAGAAGGTCCAGAGAAAGGCAGCTATCCCTCTCCCATCAGATGAATTAATTTCTATAAAAATAATTGCTCTGCAAAAAGAATGAACTCTGCAGACTAGAGATTTTGTGCATTTCCCAGGCATCTGAGAGTGGTCACAGTATGAGGGGCTATGAGGATCTAGAGGGCATGTGGTCAGGGAGAAAATTGGGCTCCCAGCCTCTGCACAGTAGCCAAATAGAAGCTTTAGAGAAAATCTTCACTTTGGATTTGGACTAGAAACCAAACTTCTGGAAAACTTGTACTAGCTGTAGTTCCCACATGGCTATGGAAAAAAAAAAAAAAAAGAAGTGAGAGCCGAAGAAACTGATAAAAAGTGTCCTAGATAGGAATGTTTTAGTGTCTATTTGGGAGAGTGGATTAATTTCCATTGAACAACACTTATTATTTTCCACCTTTTCTAAAAGCAAAGCTATTTATTTCTAAGCAATAGTGGTCATTCATTGTGAAAGGCAAAGAATAAAAATGCATTTGTGAAGATGTGTTTAATTTTTTATTTTTTCTTATAAAAATATGGCCCATCTCTTCTAGGCCATTGACTCAGCAGACATTTTAAAGGCCATGGTAAACCAGACTTTAATTGGCTGTTGCATTCTGTCTCAATGTGCCATTGCCATCACTGAGTAATTGAGGAATATTCTGATTGTCTTCATTTGTATTATTATTAACTATAATAAAAATAATGTAGTTTAAATTTCAAATCTCTCTCACATCCTCTCATTTTATTCTGGAAATAATTTGTGAGTTTCCTCAAGTCCATATTTTCATATTTTTTGTATAGCTCATGTTTCTTTTTTTTTTAAGTAAATGATCAAGCTAGTCAATACTTTATTTTTATATGTGGAATGAAAGCTAAATTCCATATCTGTCTATATATATTAGCTGTTACAAATAGCTACATATAATAAATAATAGCTGCAAAAACATTAAATCAGTGTCTATAACTGAATCACTTAACTGTACATCTGAAACAAACACATTATAAATCAACTATACTTCAATATAAAATAAAATTTAAAAAGAGTAAACTCAATTCATAAACACAAAACAAAACAGAACTGGAAATTTTGTTATATTCTCCATTTCTCCCTCCTTATCAATAGCAAATTACAGTCCATGTTTCTTAAACATCATTCCTTTGCATACTGTTTTCATGATATTCAACATATCACATGTTCTTCTACATAGAAATTTTCTGAGGTCAGTTTACTTTTTGGGGAAAACTTAAAATAGTGATTTTTAGGAAGATAATTTTATATAAAAGATGGAAGCAGAGTCACTTGCAATAAACAGAAGGAAACAGTAAAAATGAATATAAAACTATTAATATATTTTAAACGTTTGCCTACATATCACTTAAAACACCACCTGAGATGTTCCATATCACCAGTGTTAAAGGCTGCATACCTTGGTAACCCTCAGATTGATGACTGTGTGAAGGAAGATCTTGTTCTTGCCTGTCCCATAGCTCTGGGATAGTGTGAAGCACTGGACATCACCCTGGGGATGTAGAAGTGAAAGGCACAGTCCCTGCGACCCACTTCAAGTAGAATATGCAGGGTCCTTGGGTCAGTTTTGGAAAGCCCACTCAGGGAAGGGAAAGTCGGTTTTCCTCAGATGGCTTGGGGAAGGACAGCTGTCATCCCAGCCAAGTTCACGGCTCCTCACCCATCAGGTTGGGCTGGCTCCTAACTCACCTGTCACATGCTATCTTAGTGGCAGGCTCAAGGTGCGCATTGGCTTCTTTAAATGTCACAGCCTTCCGGGGCTGCTGAAGAGGCTAAAATTGTTCTTTCTAATCAGTGACCGTCTGAGAAGGTTTTTGGTTTTTCTGGCTTGAGCTCTTGGAAGTTGCCCCCTTCTCTCTCCTTCAGATGAACTTTCAGCTTGAGATCACTTCATAATTGAGTCATCTTGTACTTTGTGATGTGGTGGCTCTCCAAATCATCTCTGCTGTCCTTGACAGAGTACACGGGAGACAGCATGGGCTTCAGATTGACAGTGTGAATCTGGAATCTGGCACTTGCTACCTGGCTAATGCCAGGTAACGTGCTAGCGGTAAGGATACAAAAACAGACCAGTTCTCCCTTTCAGTTTAATGGAAAATACAAGGAAATAAACAAGCTGTTACTACCAAAACAGAAAAGGGCATCAAACCAGATTAAGAATATCAGGGAAGACTTCCTAGAGGAGGTGATACTTGAGTTAGACTTTGAAGGAGAAATAAAAACTTCTAGACAAAGGAGGTGGGGGCAAGTCATCCCAGCACTTGGAGCAGCATGGGGGTGAGGCTAAGCCCAAGCTGTCATTCATCTATAAAAGGCTGAGATGGTCTTCATGCCCTGTTGTCAAGATGGTAGAATGAGTTAATGTACGGAAATTGCCTGATGCTACTTAGGGCACACAAGAAGTGTCTCGCCCATCCCTTTGAGCCCTTTAGCCACTTCTCTGTGGACCCACAGCGTGTGGTTCACCTCAGTTGTGGTCCTTAGAACATGGCAATTGGGATTCATCTGTTTATGAGACAAGTGTCCCTCATAGACTGAAACTCCTGGAAGGTTCCGGCCTCCTCAGACACAGGAGTGACTGTTCTTGCTACAAGTAGACCTTAACTAAGCTAGAAGAGTGGGCTTCCCTGATGGCTCAGCAGGTAAAGAATCCGCCTTCCAATGCAGGACATGCGAGTTTGATCCCTGGGTTGGGAAGATCCCCTGGAGAAGGAAATGGCAACCCACTCCAGTATTCTTGCCTGGGAAATCTCATAAACAGAGGAGCCTGGTGCGCTACAGTCCATGGGGTCTCAAGAGTTGGACACCACTTGGAAACGAAACAGCAAGAAAGCTAGGTGAAGCTCCAAGGGCAACTCCAGGGTGACATTTTTCTAGTGAGATATTTATGTTTAAGAATCGCTGCACGGTTACACCTCCGATGCTTCACGTTCCCCTCCAGAATGTGAAGAGAGTACCCCCTCTCTGCATCCTAGTCCTAATACTATGTAAGTATCACTAAGGTCTCTGAAAGACTTAAGACTGCCCTATAGTTTGGCTCCAGTAGAAGTGTGTCTGGCTCCAGTAGAAAGTGGAGAACTGGATGACTTCTCCTGCAGGCCATGCTTACTGACCACCTCTCTGCATAACCCTCTCATGTTCCATCCATGAGGACAACATGGGTGCCGTGGTGAAACCTAGCATCTGCTCATTCAGAATCTGTTCTTGCACTTTCTAACACCATACACAAAAATAAACTCAAAATGGATTAAAGATCTAAATGTAACACCAGAAACTATAAAACTCCTAGAGGAGAACATAGGCAAAGCACTCTCCGACATAAATCACAGCAGGATCCTCTATGACCCACTTCCCAGAATATTGGAAATAAGAGCAAAAATAAACAAATGGGACCTAATGAAATTTAAAAGCTTTTGCACAACAAAGGAAACTATAAGCAAGGTGAAAAGACAACCCTCAGATTGGGAGAAAATAATAGCAAACGAAGCAACAGACAAAGGATTAATCTCAAAAATATAAAGCAAAAAAAAAAAAAAAAATATATATATATATATATATATATATATATATATATATAAAGCAACTCCTGCAGCTCAATTCCAGAAAAATAAATGACCCAATCAAAAAATGGACCAAAGAACTAAACAGACATTTCTCCAAAGAAGACATACAGATGGCTAACAAACACATGAAAAGATGCTCAACATCACGCATTATCAGAGAAATGCAAATCAAAACCACAATGAGGTACCATTACACGCCAGTCAGGATGGCTGCTATCCAAAAGTCTACAAGCAATAAATGCTGGAGAGGGTGTGGAGAAAAGGGAACCCTCTTACACTGTTGGTGGGAATGCAAACTAGTACAGCCGCTATGGAGAACAGTGTGGAGATTTCTTAAAAAACTGGAAATAGTACTGCCATATGACCCAGCAATCCCACTCCTGGGCATACACACTGAGGAAACCAGATCTGAAAGAGACACATGCACCCCAATGTTCATCGCAGCACTGTTTATAATAGCCAGGACATGGAAGCAACCTAGATGCCCATCAGCAGACGAATGGATAAGGAAGCTGTGGTACATATACACCATGGAATATTACCCAGCCATTAAAAAGAATTCATTTGAATCAGTTCTAATGAGATGGATGAAACTGGAGCCCATTATACAGAGTGAAGTAAGCCAGAAAGATAAAGAACATTACAGCATACTAACACATATATATGGAATTTAGAAAGATGGTAATGATAACCCTATAGGCAAAACAGAAAAAGAGACACAGATGTACAGAACAGACTTTTGGACTCTGTGGGAGAAGGCGAGGGTGGGATGTTTCAAGAGAACAGCATCAAAACATGTATATTATCTAGGGTGAAACAGATCACCAGCCCAGGTTGGATGCATGAGACAAGTGCTCAGGCCTGGTGCACTGGGAAGACCCAGAGGGATGGGATGGGGAGGGAGGTGGGAGGGGGGATCGGGATGGGGAACACATGTAACTTCACGGCTGATTCATGTCAATGTATGACAAAACCACTACAATATTATAAAGTAATTAGCCTCCAACTAATAAAAATAAATGGAAACTATATATATATAAAATTATGATGCAGAATCTGTCTTGCATGCCGGCCACACAGGGAGCTGGGACTGTGATTCTCGGTGGGCTGCTCTGTTGCTCTCCCGAGTCTCTGCCCTGCTGCTGGGACCCTAAAGTTCACAGCTCCTCTCTTCTGGAGAGGGCGCTCCATGCTGGGCTCCTGAGATGGAAGTTGGGTATGCTTCTTTTCATTTATCTTGAGTTGCATCTAGGAGGGAACTTGGGCTCAACTTTTCTAGGAAAAAGGTACCAGATGCCATCTGTCCAGAGCCCATTTCACAGACACTTATGGCCACAGCTTCCTATCCCCAGCGGAGAAACAGTCTGGGCAGGCCAGGTCACACTTGCCTTCTGGGGCCTCTGCGGCCGCTGAGCCATACCCAGCCATCCTGAGTCTTCTTCCCTAAGTGCTGATTAAGCCTACACTCTAGAGATTGGATAAGAACCTTATGGGACGAAAATGCAAAAGCTACAGACAGTGAAAGGCATGCTAACAGCCTCTGCCTTCCCCATGATCATAATGGAATGTGTTCCCAACAGCAAGCACAGTGTTCCCTTCAGTTCTGAATCGCTAGCATCTAATGTGGTACCTGCACCATAATAGATGCTCATTACATGTGAATGAATGACTCCTGACTATATAGAGGCTCAGCCCTACCCGTGGTCTCAGAGCAAAATGAGTTTGAGCAGGGAATTCTGGGAGCAGCCAGACACCTGCTCACTCCATCCCCCACCTGGGAGCTTGGTATGGACTCACCTTCCCAGTCTCACCGGCTCAGGTCACAGTCCCCCAGGCCTGGGGACTTGTGGGTTATGTCCCTGTGGCCCTGATTGTTGTTCTGATACAGTTCAAGGTGAATTCCATGTGGCGTACCAGAGGACCTGTCCGATAGCAAGTCCTTTCTCCTTCCTGGTCTTTGCTGGCCTTTATTCTGCCAGCTGTGAGTTCACAGGTGTGCGGCTGTGGCTGGAAGCAGGGGAATGATACAGGAGACAAAAGGAGGGGACTCTGTCCTCACACATCAACCCTCCCATCACCTTGACTTTTTTCTCCTTGCAGGTTCTCCCGGCCATACTGGCTCCACGTCCATGAGTCCATCGGCAGCTTTGTCCACAGGGAAGCCCGTGGACAGCCGCCCCAGCTACACCGACACCCCAGTGAGTGCCCCGCGAACTCTGGGTGCAGTGGGGGCCCCCCTCAACGCCCTGGGCTCTCCATATCGTGTCATCACTTCTGCCATGGGCCCACCCTCGGGGGCACTGGCAGCCCCCCCAGGGATCAATCTGGTGGCCCCGCCTAGCTCTCAGGTAGGTGTGCGTCCATCATCTTCAACGTCCTTCCAGACGTCTTTAACAGGTTCATCCTGCTGCTGAGCCAGCGATCAGTAGGTGCTTAACGCGTGCTGGGGAAGGAACTCGGCTGTCTGTGTAGGCTTCCCTCCTGCACGGCCTTCACGGAGTGTGTCCTCAGGCGGCCGCAGAGAACTGACAATGCCTCATGGCCCAGGCGTTTTGATGGTTCAGTCCTGGCTGTAATTTCAACATCTCTTAGGCCTGTTTGTCTTCCAAGGGGTGGACCCCCTTGATCCTTCTCAACTCAATACTAGGTATTTTTCAAGTCAGTGAAGTGCCTGGTCCTTTTCCACATCCTGTAGGTGATACTGAAATGATCAGGATGTGGTCTTGGCTCTCCAGGAGTTTACCATTGAGAAGCAGGTGTTGCACATGGATAAATCTAAAACAAGGCAGACTGTGTTACATACATGTTATCTCTGAGATAGAGGCAAAGCTTGTGGAAACTCAGGGGGAAAAAACCTTCACTTTAGTTCCTAGTGCCTTTTGCTGCAACAGAGGCAAGGATGTATATGCGTGGTAGACATTGCTTTAGCTGCTCTAAGAAAACTATAGGTTGGCCATATGCGGTTTATTTCCTTCTAGCAATGTCACACTGAGATCATTCACCTTCATTTCTTGTAGTGGTCAGCTATTGCTTCAATGATTCTGTATAACAGACAATCCCCAAATTGCCATGGCTTACAAAAACACACAATTATTTTCTTACAAGTTTATGTGTTGTCTAGGAAAGTTCTAGATCACCTGGTAGCTCAGGTAAAGAGTCTGCCTGCAATGCGGGAGATCTGGGTTCACTCTCTCGGTCGGGAAGACATCCTGGAGAAGGCAATGGCAATCTATTCCAGTACTCTTGCCTGGAAAATCCTATGGATGGAAGAGTCTGGCAGGCTACATACAGTACATGGGGTCACAAAGAGTTGGGCATGACTGAACCACTTCATTTTCCTTTTGGGCTTCCCTTGTGGATCAACTGGTAAAGAATCTGCCTGCAAAGCAGGAGACCTGGATTTGAACCCTGGGTTGGGAAGATCCCCTGGAGAAGGGAATGGCTACCCTCTCCAGTATTCTGGTCTGTAGAACTCCATGGCTTGTATAGTCCGTAGGAATGAAAACCACAATCACAGAAAACTAATCAAACTGATCATATGGACCACAATCTTGCCTAATTCAATGAAACCATGAGCCATGCCGTATAGGACCACCCAAGACAGACGGGTCATGGTGGAGAGTTCTGACCAAACGTGGTCCACTGGAGAAGGGAATGACAAACCACTTCAGTATTCTTGCCTTGAGAACCCCATAAACAGTATGAAAAGGCAAAAAGATAGGACACAGAAAGATGAACTCCCCAGGTTGATAGGTGCCCAATATGCTACTGAAGAACAGTGGAGAAATAACTCCAGAAAGAATGAAGAGATGGAGCCAAAGCAAAAACAACACCCAGTTGTGGATGTGACTGGTGATGGAAGTAAAGTCCAATGCTGTAAAGAGCAATATTGCATAGGAACCTAGAATGTTAGGTACATGAATCAAGGCAAATTGGAAGGGGTCAAACAGGAGATGGCAAGAGTGAACATTGACATTTTAGGAAACAGTGAACTAAAATGGACTGGAATGGGTGACTTTAACTCAGATGACCATTATATCTACTACTGTGGGCAAGAATCCCTTAGAAGAAATGGAGTAGCCCTCATAGTTAACCAAAGAGTCCAAAATGCAGTACTTGGGTGCAGTCTCAAAAATGACAAAATGATCTCTGTTCATTTCCAAGGCAAACCAGTCACTATCACAGTAATCTAATGCCCCAATCAGTAATGTTGAAGAAGCTGAAGTTGAATGGTTCTGTGAAGACCTACAAGACCTTTTAGAACTAATACCCCCAAAAGATGTCCTTTTCATTATAGGGGACTGGAATGCAAAAGTAGGAAGTCAAGAGATACCTGGAAATAACAAGCAAATTTGGCCTTGGAGTACAGAATGAAGCAGGGCAAAGACTAACAGAGTTTTGCCGAGAGAATGCACTGGTCATAGTAAACACCCTCTTCCAACAAAACAAGAGAAGACTCTACACATGGATATCAATAGATGGTCAATGCTGAAATCAGGTTGATTATTTGCTTTGCAGGCGAAGATGGAGAAGCTCTATACAGTCAGCAAAAACAAGACTGGGAGCTGACTGTGGCTCAGATCATGAACTCCTTATTACCAAATTCAGACTTAAATTGAAGAAAGTAGGGAAAAATCACTAGACCATTTAGGCATGACCTAAATCAAATCCCTTATGATTATACAGTGGAAGTGACAAATAGATTCAAAGGATTAGATCTGATAGACAGAGAGCCTGATGAACCATGGACGGAGGCTCATGACACTGTACAAGAGGCAGTGATCAAGACCATCCCCAAGAAAAAGAAATGCAAAAAGCAAAATGGCTGTCTGAGGAGGCCTTACAAATAGCTAAGAAAAGAAGAGAAGCGAAAAGCAAAGGAGAAAAGGAAAGATATTCCCATTTGAATGCAGAGTTCCAAAGAATAGCAAGGAGAGATAAGAAAGCCTTCCTCAGTGATCAGTGCAAAGAAATAGAGGAAAACAACAGAATGGGAAAGACTAGAGATCTTCTCAAGAAAATTAGAGATAGCAAGGGAACATTTCATGCAAAAATGGGTTCAATAAAGGACAGAAATGGTACGGACCTAACAGAAGCAGAAGATATTAAGAAGAGGTGGCAAGAATACACAGAAAAACTGTACAAAAAAGATCTTCATGACCCAGATAATCACGATGGTGTGATCACTCACCTAGAGCCAGATATCCTGGAATGTGAAGTCAAGTGGGCCTTAGAAAGCATCACTACGAACAAAGCTAGCAGAGGTGATGGAATTCCAGTTGAGCTATTTCAAATCCTAAAAGATGATGCTGTGAAAGTGCTGCACTCAATATGCCAGCAAATTTGGAAAACTCAGCAATGGCCACAGGACTGGAAAAGGTCAGTTTTCATTCTAATTCCAAAGAAAGGCAATGCCAAAGAATGTTCAAACTACAGCACAATTGCGCTCATCTCACATGCTAGCAAAGTAATGTTCAAAATTCTCCAAGCCAGGTTTCAGCAATATGTGAACCGTGAACTTCCAGATGTTCAAGCTGGATTTAGAAAAGGCAGAGGAACCAGAGATCAAATTGCCAACATCTGCTGGATCATCGAAAAAGCAAGAGAGCTCCAGAAAAACATCTATTTCTGTTTTATTGACTATGCCAAAGCCTTTGATTGTGTGGATCACAATAAACTGTGGGAAATTCTGAAAGAGATGGGTATACCAGACCACCTTACCTGCCTCCTGAGAAATCTGTATACAGGTCAGGAAGCAACAGTTAGAACTGGACATGGAACAACAGACTGGTTCCAAATAGGAAAAGGCTGTATATTGTCAAGGCTGTATATTGTCACCCTGCTTATTTAGCTTATATGAAGAATACATCATTTGAAATGCCAGGCTGGATGATGCACAAACTGGAATCAAGATTGCTGGGAGAAAAAAAAAAAAGATTGCTGGAAGAAATATCAATAACCTCAGATATGCTGATGATACCACCCTTATGGCAGAAAGCAAAGAGGAACTAAAGAACCTCTTGAAGAAAGTGAAAGAGGAGAGTGAAAAAGCTGGCTTAAAACTCAACACTCAGAAAACTAAGATCATGGCATCTGGTTCCATCACTTCATGGCAAATAGATGGTGAAACAGTGGGAACAGTGACAGACTTTATTTTTTGGGCTCCAAAATCACTGCAGATGGTGACTGCAGCCATGAAATTAAAAGGCACTTGCTCTTTGGAAGAAATGCTCTGACCAAACTAGACAGCATATTAAAAAACAGAAGCATTACTTTGCCAACAAAGGTCCATCTAGTCAAAGCTACGGTTATTCCAATAGTCATGTATAGGTATGAGAGTTGGACCATAAAGAAAACTGAGCACCAAACAGTTGATGCTTTTGAGCTGTGGTGTTGAAGAAGACTCTTGAGAGTCCCTTGGACTACAAAGAGATCAAATCAGTCAATCTTAAAGGAAATCAGTCCTGAATATTCATTGGAAGGACTGATGCTGAAGCTGAAGCTCCAGTGCTTTGGTTACCTGATGCGAAGAACTGACTCACTTGAAAAGATCCTGATTATGGGAAAGATTGAAGGAAGGAGGAGAAGGGGACGACAGAGGATGAGATGGTTGGATGGCATCACATATTCGATGGACATGGGTTTGAGTAAACTCTGGGAGTTGGTGATGGACAGGGAAACCTGTCATACTGCAGTCCACGGGGTCACAAAGAGCTGGACCACTGAGTGAGTGAACTGAACTGAGGAAGGTTCTGTTTCAGTTGGTGGGGGAGCTGGTCTAGGCTGCAGCCTGGGTGCAGGTCAGCTCTTCATGTCCCGACTACAGGAGCAGCAGCTTCTTGGGTCATGCTTTTCTCAAGGTATCGCTCAGGAGTGGGAAAGTCTAAACCAAATCAGGAAAATACAGTGAAGTCTCTGCTCACATCATGTCCCTTGATATTCCATTGGTCTAAGGAAACTGTATGACTGACTCCAACATTGGTGGGACAGGGGAATAATTTGTGCCTTTTAGTGTAAGAAACTACAAAGACACAATGCAAAGGATATGAAGAATTAGCAGGAGTGAAGCATTAGGAATAGTGACCCTGTCTACCACACTCTCTCACTGTGTTGGTATCTCACAACTGAGGTCAGTTTTCCAACCACCAGCACATCTAGCAGTAGAGTTAGTAGGTCTTATAGTCTCTTTTGAATTTATAGCTTGAAGAAGAGACAAGGCCCCTATTGGTTTAGCATTTTTTACTTCTACAAAGAGAATTTCAGAGACTCTCCCTAGAGAGAGAGTGTGCTCAGAGTCTAAAAGCAAAGCCATGTGGAGTCATAGAATTTCATAGCCAGTAAGGACTTCAGAAAGTTTTTCATCTGTGGATTAAAGAATCTGGAGAAGACCTTATCAGTTCTCTAGTGCAGGGATTACAGGAGTCAGGGGCCATACAGGTAACACAGGAGGGTGAATGAGTCTGGTGGGGGCTGTAGAGAGCTGCTCTCCCCACTTGAAGCCATTCAAATTCAGAGGCTTGAAGTATTTCATGGCCAAGCAGAGTACTTCTGTGGGTCCCATTTGGCCAGTCCTTTTAACTCTAATTTGTAATCTAATGGCCCTCACCTTTAGGGTCTTTCTCAGCATACACAGTTCTCCCTCATCCCATATTTTGGCCCTTGTGTGAGTTGTAAAAGCCCCACAGAGGATTCTAACTGCCCCGCCCCTGCCCAGCTGAGAACCACTAATTCCGTCCAGGCCCCTCATCCCACACAGGCCCAGTGGGCTCAGGTGATGTGTCCGACTTCACACAGCTAGTCACAGCGGAGCCAGGGTTAGACCCCAAGTCTCCACAGCCCACTCAGACTCCATGATGCTGCATTCACTCACAGCCATGGTGTCTTCTGTCTTAACAGTGACCCCAGGATCTTCCTGTTGTCTGCCAAGGATGAAAAGATGAATATCACGCAGATAAATTGCAACATTGTGTAGGTGTAGGGACAGAACCGAAGGGAGCATAGCAAAGAGACCTGAGAACTTCCAGTCTTGTGTTCCATGGGAGTGTCAGCCTCTCAGAGAAGTGGAGGCCGGACAGCAGTGGGAGGGGACGTGGATTTATGCCACTCTCTCCCTCTGTCGTCAGCAGAGCTGGTGACACTCTACCCTTTAGAATGCGGGACCTTGAAGAGATTTGTTTATTCATTTTCATTCATGTGAATGGATTCCAGGAGGGCAGGTCGAAGTCAATAGATTAGAGACAGAAAGAGAGATTGAAGTTCTGGAAGTAAAATTTTGCAAAGGACACTCACATTTATTCAAATAACTATTTAGCAGGACCTACTCTGTGTCACTATCTGACACTGTCCTAGGTTCCAGGGATAAGCACTGAATAAGTCTTTACTTTAATGGCAATTATACTGCAGCAGGCAAGACAGACAAAAACCAAATGAATGAACCAGATAGTTTCAAATGACCATGACTATACTCACGAAGATATAAAACAGGGTGAGGTGATGACCAGTGACAGGGTGTGTGGGTGGGGAGGGGGCAAGCCACCGGCCCTCCAAGCCTGCTTTTAGACACACTCCAGTCTCACTGAGCCAAATCTGGCCAACAGATTCAGCTCCACAGCCGTGTGAGTGGCAGGGCCGCTCTTCCTGGACCATGTGTCTGTACAGAGGGATTGGGGTTGAAAGGTCAGCTGGAAGCTCTGGTTCTGGCCAACTGGGTTGTGTGCAGAGGCCGAAGCCAACTTTGGCTCTGAGAGCTGTGTTCAGTTTGCCAAGCACTGGTGAAGCTCAGCAGCCCCAGACGCAGAGCTGCGTTTGGGGTTTGGTTTCTGGAGCCACGGGGCAGTGACACTTTGCCCAATTAACTAGGTGACTCGGGACATTCAGTGCCTGCAGTGTTAGCCACTGTGGGCTGGGCTCTGAACGCTCCAGATAGACGGTTCCTATGCATCCCTGCTTTCTCACCCAGGACTGAGGCTGAGTGGAGTTCATGTGGGAACATGTGTCTTCTGTGACCTGAGTCTCGGGTGAGTGTGATTTAGGGGTGAGGGGAGGAAGGAGGTGCTCGGGGTGAGAGCAGGCGCGGAGTCCTATTCTGTGCTCTGCCTTTCTGGTGTTTGAGCTTCTCTTTTTGCTCTTGTTGGATTTTCAGTCTTGAGAAGTAAGAAAACTGAACTGATTACTCCGGAGGCAAGGACCGTGTAACCTTTGCAAATCATCACTTTGAACTTACATTTATCTCAGTTCCTTTTTCTCTATTGTGGGGTAACACACTTTGCCCTGATTACCCTACAGAGACTTTTTGGGTATATCAAACAAGATGTGGACTTAAGAAATTACTTCTTAGGTGCTTATGATGCTCTATGGACATAAGGTGGTATTATTTTTACTATTAGTACTATTATACCCAGGTGGTATATCAGGCACCAAGGTAATAAATATTTTATACCTACGTGATCATTAGTCCAAGTGTGTGTTCTTTGTTGTCGAAAGGTTCCAGAGAAGTTCATTTCGACAAGCATTCATTACACCAAGGACTGGAAATTTTAAAAATATACAAGACTCAGTCCCTGGCCTGGGGAGGATCTAAGTGGAGTGAGTTGTTTCCCAAAACAACATGTATATAATTGAGGAGATATTTATGCAGCGTTCTGACAGATGATCTAGATTACATTTTACAGTGTGTGTGTGTGTGATGCTGTATTTTTGTAAGTTTGATGTCTGTTGGCTGGACTCCGAAGCAGGACCTGCAAGTCTTTGGAAGGCCCCCACCTCATTAGCCTGTCCCAACCCTGCTGCCTGACCTGGGTTCTGTCACTGATAATTCCCGCCTAGGTAGTGATTGATAACTGACTTGTTGCCCTTTCAGATGTTTGCATTTTTACAGAGATTACTTTGATAATAAAAGTTGCAAATGTAAGACTTCCCCAGTGGTCTAGTGGTTAAGACTCTGCACTCCCACTGCAGGGAATACACGTTTGATCCCTGATTGGGGAAATAAGATCTCACAGCTGTGTGGCATGACCGAAAATTTAAAAATAATAAAAATATAGTAAAAATTTTAAAATGTTAGAGCTAGAACAGATCTTGAATACCATCTTGTTTAATGATTTTTAAAAAGCCATAAAGTCTTCAAGTGAAAGCATGTTTGGAAGCCATTGCACGTTAAGTAAAAACAGGTCTGGTGAACTCGAGGTAGGAGATATGAAAACTTCTTGCTCAACCTCCCCACCCCCTGCCACACATGTTCTCAGCTTGGAAACCACTGCTTTAGTCTGTGCATAAGTTAGTGCAGTCTCTGAGTGATGTCATCCTGTCAAGACCTCACAGCAAGGGAGTGGCTAGTCCAGGCTCTGTACTTTTCACAGTGAAGACCCTCATTCGACTAAAGATATGGCCCTCTGAGGACCCCGCTCACTGGAAGAGGAGTGCCTGCCTGAATCCTGCCTGGCTGGCTGCGTATCTGCCTTGAATGGAATAATTTGGGCTGAAAGCAGCTCAGAAATGTGGGACCCGATGTTTGGTGATGGCTCCAGGGCATCTAGGATGCATTCGGTCCTTGGCTGAGAGTCTGCAAATGGAAGACAGGTCAGCCAAGTGTGTGTCTCTCCTTTTTCTCAGGATTAGCCAGCCACCTGGTAAATCCCAGCTCTGGAGTGCTCACTTCAGCAGAGCGGCTTCTAATGGAACAAGACAGCTGGGGAGCTGTGGGACTGGGACCAGGCAGCTAATGGGTTTGAGCTCTGGTGGCTGCCTTCAATATCATCTACCATTGCTCTTAGCCCACACAAACCCCAAGCCAGCAAAGAGACGAACAGAGGAGAGGGTATCAATCCACCTGTCCCCACCACTGCCTCCCACCACCATCCAACCCAGGAAGAGGAAGGGTTTTGGAGAGGGGCTGCCAGGAGACAGTGACCAGATGCAAGTCTACTCCTCCAGGGGCTCATTGCCTAGGGGGTGGGGGCTGGAAGCAGCCAAAGCAGGGGTGGTCTGGGGGCTCCTGCCCCACAAGACAGACAAGGTGGGGAAAGAAGAATGATAAGCTGGGATCCAGAAGCTCAGGGTTCCAGCTCCAATATGTTAGATCTGGGAAGATGCCTAACCTGGTACATGCTGCTGCTGCTGCTAAGTGGCTTCAGTCGTGTCCAACTCTGTTCGACCCCATAGACGGCAGCCCACCAAGCTCCCCCATTCTCCAGGCAAGAGTACTGGAGTGGGGTGCCATTGCCTTCTCCGAACCTGGTACATGGGCAACTGCAATAGCCTCAGGTGTCTCTCTTCTCTTCCTTGTGCTGCTGCCCCATACTTAAAGGGCTTTTTTCCTTTGCTGGAAACCTTGTGGCTCCTCATGGCCTCTCAGATTAAATTCACTTGCTTTCCCTGGGCGATCAAGCCTCAGGCTTGGTTACAGTCCACCTCTTGGTCTTGTCTCCCATACATCCACCGGACACGAATAGTTGGGTTTCTCTCCAGGCCTTTGTTGTCAAAACCTTTCACCCACTGGCTCATTCAAATACCATTCTTTTTTTAAAGTTGTCAGGTCCCAGATCAAATGCTCCTTCCTTCAAGACACCTTCCCTAATCTTGCCTGTGGTCTTTCTCTCCTAAATTATCCCAGCCGGCTTGTCTCACTGATGGCCGGTTTCCTGAGGCAATGCCCGAGACTTCTCTTTTGCATCCCAGGAGGACCTGTGAGTGAATGAATAAGTGAACCTCTTTATGGCTCAGTTTCCTCAGCTGGAAAATAGGAAAACCTCATAGGGTTGTTGTGAGGGTTAAAATAGTTGGCTCTGAGCAAACTTTCCTTGGATGGTAGCACTGAGTAGCAAGAACAATAATTACTGTTCTGTGATCACTGCAGACTGGAGAAGGTGGAGCTGGTCCTACTGGAGATGGGAGTGGGAAGGGAAGGTGGGTGAGGGTCTCCTGAGCCCCAGGTGATATTGTCTTCCTTCTTATTCCCTTGATCTTTCTTATCCATTTCAGGATTTGCAGACAAAGGTCAGTTAGAGAGCTCTCTAAAATATTTCCATTTCATGGGATGGATCTAACTTTCCTTGAGATGCTGCGAATTCCTAGCACATAGCAGAATGTTGGTTCATAATAAACATTCAAAATCTGAGTTAACCGGATTTTATTGGGATGATAATAGCTTCAATTTATGGAACATCTACTGTGTACCAGGCAATGTGACAGACATTTTACATTATCATCTCATCTAATCCTCCCAGTGACTCTGTAAGTTAGGTATTACTATGTTCATTTTACAGACAAGGAGACAGAAGGTCAAGGAAGATTAATAAGGAGGAATGTTGACCTGGAACCCAGGACTTCTTTGAAGTCATGCAGCTAATAAGGGCAGATGGGGAGTCAATCCCAGGGCTGTGTGATTTCAAAGCAAGTTTTCTCCTCTACATCAGTGTTTCGGAACCCTGGACTGCCATTAGCATTATCTGATCAACTTAAAGAAATGCCAGCATCAATGACCCTCACACCATTTCTTGGCGTGGGACTTTGGAATTAATTTTTTTCCAAAGCTCCCAGGAGTGTATTCGGTGATGAGAACCACTGTATTAAACCAAAAGAAAAAAAATCCTGAACATAAATTCTAGATATCTTGTCTTAGCCTTGTACAAAAAGGAGGGAGGAGGAGGAAGAGGAGGGAGAAGTCCCTCATCACATATGTGTTTTCATCTCTCACACAAATTAATTTTTAAAAATTCCTGGTGACTTTGGTTTCAAAGCAAGGCCCTGAATGCTATCTTTTCTTTTTCGCATCCCTTACAGCATTTAATCCAGAACCTCTGCCCACCTCCTGCTCAATAAATATTTGTTTAGTGAATTGAAAAGATAGTAAATCTTGAAGGAACCTAACTCAGGCTCTGTTATATTTTATGTTTTATTGATCATTTCTTCTGTTTCAAAGGCCTTAAGTAGAGAAGAAAATCCTACCTTTGGTTCAGTTTGGGAGCTGCAGTCACTTCGGTTGGGCAATGTGATTCAGAATTCATATAGACCATGCAAAAGTCAGTGGACCCTCCCTAAAATCCCCAGGTGTTCACCAGGTGCTGCTGCTGGACACTTGAACACATGCACACTCAGCATCACCTTTGTTTGAATTTACTCGGAAATGTTCTTAGTTTTTTGTGTGTTCTGACTCCTCACTGAGATTGTGGCCATTTTTGAGGAATGAGAGACAGATCTAGATGTTATATCTCCCTTGACAGTGTCTAGAATGTTGACCTGTACCCATGGGTACAGAAATGCTGCCGACTGGATGATGGACTCATGTTTATTTAACTTTTCTTTGATGAATAGGAAACAGGTAGCAGTGGCTTCTCGGTCACCTCCATTAGCGCACCAAGAGACATGGAGTTGGTGGTGGTGAGGAGCTAATGTTAACTGGTGCTAAGGGGTGAGGAAAGGCATCTCACAATGTTCCTTTTTTGAGCCATTCAGTTCTACCAATTCCCTACTGATCTCAGAGAGACAGCAGTGAGCGATCCTACAAAGAGATCTTAGCTCCCTGCCTAGGAACTGAACCCAGCTAACAGGATGAGATGGCTGGATGGCATCACCAACCCAATGGACATGGGTTTGAGTAGACTCCGGGAGTTGGTGATGAACAGGGAGGCCTGGAGTGCTGCGATTCATGGGGTCGCAAAGAGTCGGACACGACTGAGCGACTGAACTGAACTGAACTGAACCTGGATGAAAACCAGGAATCCTAGCCAGCCAGGGATGAGAGGTTAGAAGCAAAGTGGCCCTGGCTCTTTCCCCTGTTGGAAAGCAAGAATGTTTCATGGAGGGAAAAGCTGTAAAAATAAGTACAAAGTTTATTAGAGACAGAGCATAGTATGTATGGGAGAGCACACAGAGAAACAGTTTATTTAAGACAAAAGTACCAAAGAAACACACACACAGAAAGAAGGGTATGAGCATCCTCTCTAGTGGGGAGGAGCACAATAAGTCTGAAGCTAGGCAGAAATACACACCCCAAGAGGAGTGTGGGCATCCTGAACGAGAAGGAGAGCAGTAAAGAGGTGATTTAAATCACTTATGTAGGGCTGTCCTTCTGGTCTTTGTGTGTATGCTCAGATGCTCGGTCATGTCTGACTCTTTGCAACCTTATAGACTGTAGCCAGCCAGGCTCCTCTGTTCAAGGATTCTTCTAGCAAGAATACTGGTGTGAGGTGCCATTTCCTCCTCCAGGGGATCTTCCTGACCCAGGAATTGAACCGGCATCTCTCCTGTCTCCTGCATTGGCAGGATGATTCTTTACCACTAGCGCCACCTGGGAAGCTTGTCTTTGTTTACCCTGGCCAATTATCTTGCTACTTTCTTCATACCTGACTGTTCCTAGGACCCTTCCCAAGATGTGTTCGCAACGTTTTGCTAAGATGGATCCCACTGCAGAGGGCTGTGGGTGCATGTTCACACAACATTTTGCTAAGATGGATCCCACTGCAGAGGGCTGTGGGTGCATGTTCACACTTTTTATGGCATGGGACCCGTGGATTCCCCTCCTTTTTTGGCCCCAAGGAGGCTTCCTGCACGTGTGCAGACAGGGAAGTCTTCCTTGATCTCAAGAGTGAGCACCTTACCTCTCTACTTTAGCGGAGTTCAGCTTTTGCCATAGCTTTTTGCCCTTGGAGCCTGAGTGAGAACAATGCTTGATTTCTACCCCACTTGACAAAGGCCAGCTGTCCAGCCTAGAGGCCCGTCTTTCTCCTACCACACTACCACGTCCTGGGTTGATGTCAGGTACTGGGAAGTGCTGGTCTTTGGTGCAAAAGATTTTATATTTTCATGGAGGTTATTTTTTTCCTTATAGACAAGTTCAAAAGTATGATCAGGGGCTTTTAAGCTCATTTTTAGTGCTACTGCAATGATGTGGGCATTTGGCTTATTGTCTTGAGTAGGTTCACTGAGATGACCACTACACATTATCTCCTCTTCCATTTTACTGCAAACATCTTAAGTGTGCATTTTATTTACCTTTGTGCTACAGAGCCTGGCTTGATGCCTGACATAATGAGCACTTGTGAAGGTCTGCTGATTCACTAAACAAATGGATTTGCATAATTTGCTTGGTTCTTTCAGAGTCTAAGTCTTGCCTGAGGGCCATATCTCCTCTTGGAGCACTGCTGAATAGGCAAGAGGTAGTTAATAAAAAATTTAGAAATACACAGACTTGTTCTAAGTGTGCTGTTCAGTGTGGATTTCTAGCTCAAATAATACATGAGTAAAATGAGTTAAAGTTGAGAGCTCTGATGTAGATGTGTTGTGATTTTCAGTTTAGGTTTTGGCATTTAGAAATGACTTGGTTCCTCTATGTTACTCTTTTTCTCCCTTAAATTCACATCCTTCATAGGCAATTTTAGATACTCTGTACTTGGAAACTACTTCTTGAAATAGAACCTGCTTTTTTCCCCCACTGGAAGGCCTTGTTAGTTTCTGCCTTGGGGTTTGGGTTTACTCTGACTCTGTGTTTTATTGTATCTTTTTTTTTTTTGAAGCTAAATGTGGTCAACAGTGTCAGCATTTCAGAGGACATCAAGCCCTTACCAGGGCTTCCTGGCATTGGAAACATGAATTACCCATCCACCAGCCCAGGATCTCTGGTTAAACACATCTGTGCCATCTGTGGGGACAGATCCTCAGGTATGTACAGAGGCAGACACCCCTCCCAAGTGCCCCATGCAAGGGGGGTCCCAGGGAAGACACCTGTTCTACTTCCCACTTGGCTTCTTTGTACCCAATGAGAAAACAAGAGTCCTTGAGGATGATCCAAGTTGGGGCCCAGGCTGTAGATTTCTGTCACCACAGGCTTGATGAGTTTAAAGCATGACTTCACTTGAGGTGGTTAGATTTATAAGAAACATTTCAGGAAGCTTCTCTGGAGTTACCATGTTGCGTGTGTATCTGGGATAAAGAAATGGTTGTGATGAGCAAGTATTTCAATCTAGAGTCTCTTTAATTTTTAAAAAATTATTTTTATAATTCTAAAAATAATATCCTAATGTACAAAATATGGGAGAACTAGAAAGTTATCAGTGAAAACTAAAAAAGTTATCTATAATATTCCCAACAAAGACAAATCCTTTGGTATTTTAGCAAATTTCCTTCTACAACCTTCTAGGCTTTTAACATGTTTCCCTGGGTGGAAACTATTGTTTTTCCTGATTTTATTCTCTTTATCTTCTTCCACTTTTGCCCAAATTATTTCTTTCCTGACTTCTTTCCCTACCTCTCCAAAATTTCTGCCCCTCTACTCCCCATCTCAACAATTTTGATGATAATCGAATCTCTGATTTGATGAAAGAGAAGCTGAGGAAGATTTCTATGTCTGTGTATGATGGCTGACAATATTTTCTCTGCTTTTTATTGCCACTGAAGTCACTGCAAAATGTCACTCCATTGAAAGTTCCCAGTGCCTGGAACTTAGCTACATGGCTAGTGTTTGCTTGTTCTCAAAAAGTTGTTCCCAAATTGTGCAGATTTGGCCATTGCCATAGCAACAGAATTCCAGCCACACCCTGATAGAGAGTTTTTTCTGCTATGGTTTAATTGAAGTTGGGCGGTTCATTCATATATGGGAGAATCATGGAAATGATAAATTCTTAATGACAAATACTTCAGAGCTGAGAGCATTATTTGTTGTTCTATGAGTTCAGTAAATTGGTGTATTCAGCTGATTAGACACAGACTAACTTCATCAAGCAGGCTATCTCTAGCCACCATTGCACCTTAAAGTGTCTTCCTCTGAAATATAAGCTCCTGGGATCCAGATATTAACATTGATTAGTTCTCAGGGACAACTTCATCAAGCAGGCTATCTCTAGCCACCATTGCACCTTAAAGTGTCTTCCTCTGAAATATAAGCTCCTGGGATCCAGATATTAACATTGATTAGTTCTCAGGGACTTCAGATTTACCAGATTAGAAAGTCATATCAGGTCTATAGCTAAACTGCATCACGTGTCACTCTCAAGAATCAGACTTAAATTTGTTTTGCATAATTTGTCTCATTATATTGTTCAAGTCTCAAAATTTCACAACTGAACGAAGCTGCCTGGTGTGTCGTATTGGGAAGATGTCTACCTAGAAAAACTACTTTTTAAAAATATTTATTTCTTTGGGTGTGCTGGGTCTTAATTGGGCATGTGGGGTCTTTTTAGTTGTGGTATGCAGGATCTTTTTTTAGTTGCAGCATATGGGATCTAGCTCCCTGACCAGGTATTGAACCCAAACCCCTTGCATTTGGGGTACAGAGTCTTAAGCCACTGGGTCACCCAGGAAGTCCATGGTGACTGATTCTTGATGCCTGTGTGGTCATGTGTGAGGTGGCCCTCCTGACACAAATTAGCCATCTTTGGCTGGGTCATGGAAAACTGGAGGTGTGGGACAGGTAATAAGGACAATGGAACAGGTAACAGATTTTCCTGGACCAAGTAAAATCACCTTCCACCAGATCTTCTTGTCACATCTCAAGATTACATGTCATGTTGTGCCGTAAAGATCGTATAACAGTTTATCCCTCTGATAGGCAATAATATTTGAAAAATTTATAAGTTAGTTTCTTGCATGTAGTTTATTATAAAGCATAATAGTTCTAAGTGAGATTCTTGAGTCCTTGGACTTCAGTTATGGAGAAATATGAGTGAAACAGGTTATTTTCCTGCTAGACAATGCACAACAATCATAAATATTTTTATTTTTTATGTACACTAATGTCTTGAATGAAGGCAGAACATTTTGCTTAACTAAACATAAGAATTGCCCTATTAAATAAGTGGAAGCAAAGTCTTATATAAGGACGTTTTTAATAACATTCTCTGGAATTAGTGACTCCAGAGAATTGCTTCTAGGGGGTAGACACAAGAAAGGGCGTATTTACTCTCCCTTGGTTTGGTTCCTGTCGTCAAGCTTGTGTTCTGTGCTAGTTATCCTTCGCCTTTGCTCCCATTGCCGAAGTGAGGTGCTAGTTTTTCTGGGGAGAGCCCAGAGGTTCTTTTGAATGAAAGACCCAGATAAACACAAGAGCAACTTGTGGAATGTCCTTCTCTTGGGGCCAGGAAAGCACTATGGTGTGTACAGTTGTGAAGGCTGCAAAGGCTTCTTCAAGAGAACCATAAGGAAAGACCTCATCTACACGTGCCGGGATAACAAGGACTGCCTCATCGACAAGCGTCAGCGCAACCGCTGCCAGTACTGCCGCTATCAGAAGTGCCTGGTCATGGGCATGAAGAGAGAAGGTAAGGCCTCCTGCTACCCTGCTCTCTGCTCAGGGCAGAGAGCAGTTTGCATAGACATAATGGAAGCAAGTGCAGGACGTAGGAAAGAGTCCTGCTAGGCTGGACTATGTGAACAAGTTTGAAGAGGAGGAGGGAATGACTTTGGGTACCATGATTTATCAAGTGCTGCAACTGAATGCCTCCTGCCCTGGTAAGCGTGTATCCCTAAGCAAAGCGAGCAGGAGCGTCTTCCTTCACCATTCTCACCTGTCCTGGACCTCAGATGATGGTCCAAGAGGGACCGGCTCTCTTCCTCTTCCAATATCCAGGCAGTATTAGAGCTGAGGTCTCAGGGCGCTGGCCTACCATGGAGCATCAGACTGACCTTCTGGGCAGAGATGACTATCCCCTCTAATCCTCACCCTGGGGAAGCTTGCTGGTTTGATTAATCTCTCTGGGCTTTTCTAACCTTGGTCTGCTATAAATCCTCTGAGATTGGTGTATTCCAAAATCTTTAGGGATTATTGGCATTACCAATAATCAGACAGCCTTCTCATTCAGAGGGATCATCATCGTGTACTTTTAAAATGTTACATCTTTCAAATTTACAGGGTAGGTTAGCTGGGTTGTTGTAGGGAAAAAATATGAACATGCTCGCTATTTACAAGATCAAAAAGCCTTTCTGTTAAGTAACACAGATAAATCAAATCAAGAAGTTAATTAACTAATGAACTCAAGAGGTGCAGGCTGTAAATGGTAAATCTTAATAGATTTAAGAGTCAAGAGGTCTTGCCTCTCTCTCTCTCTCAACAAGGCGTTTTTGTATCTCCCAGGTGACTATTCTTAAAGAACTTCTTTTCTATGAGGAGGGGGGAGGCTGGCTAAAAGGAATAGTGAAAAAAGGGTTTGGACCCCTTGTAGGAGAGAATCCTACCAACAAGGAAAAAATGGCACTCTTAGAATGTTTGGGATGGAGGTGGCCCTTAAGAATAACTTAATAACCCTAACCATTCTGAAAGTGAAAGTGTTAGTCACTGACTTCTATCCAACTCTTTGTGACCCCATGGACTGTAGCCCACCAGACTCTTCTGTCCATGAAAATCTCCAGGTAAGAATACTGGTGTGGGTAGCCATTCCCTTCTCCAGGGGATCTTCCCAACCCAGAATTGGACCTGGGTCTCCTGCATTGCAGGCAGATTCTTTACCTAACCATTCTATAGCTGAGGATATAGACTTGGATTGGTGGAGTGAGTTTCCCAAGGTCCCAAGGATAGGTGATAAACAGAGACTGGAACTTCTTACTTCCAGGTCAGAGCTCATCACACATCTCTTCTCCTACCAGGGCAAGAAGGAACTGTGGAGCTAAGGATGGACTCTCACTCTGATATCTATCAAGAATCTCAGATTGATAGACCCAAACCTGCCCCTCAGCCTGTTCATCATATGGTTCTCCCCATTTTAGGAAATAGCCATTTTTCAGCTACTCAGATCAAAAGTCATTGAACAACTCTTTTTTTGCATGCACCACATTCAGTGGATGAGGAAATCTTGTCTCTTTCTCAAAATATGTTAAGAATCTTTCCGTGTCTCACCATTTTTACTGTTATTGCCAAGCCACTGTTTGTTTGGGGTTTTTTTGTAATAATGCAAATAGCCTCTTAAGAAGTTTGCCTGCTTCCATCTTTATCTTCCTTCAGTCTCTCCCTATCAAAGCAACCAGAGTGAGTCTTTGAACAAGTGGGTCAGGTGAAGCCTTTCTTTCACCAAAACCCTCTAGTGCCTTCACTTCTTACTCAAAAAAAGGCAGAATCCTGGTTATGACTTCAAGTATGTACGTGGTCCGGCTACCCCCGTCTTTCTACTCCAGCCTCAGGGCTTTACACTTACTGTTCTGTCTGCTCTCCCGGTGTCTGCATGGCTCACTTCTTCACATCTTTACAACTTCTTAAAGTTTTGCCTGACTACACTGACTCAAATCACATCAACCACCCCTAATACTTCCCAGTTTATTTCCTACAGCATTTATTACTATATAACACATATTTAAATGTTGTCTACTGCCTGTCTCCAAAAAGCCAGGGGCATTTTTCCTGCCTCCCTACCCCCCACCGCTTTATCACCAGGGACTAGCACATAGTAGATATTTAGGAAGCATTTGTTGAGAGAATCGATGAGTGGTTTAAACTAAATATTGGAGTCAGATGTTTTAGTAATTCAGGTGCTTCTAAATGATTCATTTGCTCAGTCATTCATTCATCATATATTAACCAGGTGTCTACTTTATGTTTGTGTCATACTTGCTGTAGAGGGGTCAACGATTTTCTAGACTGGAACATGTGATGCGAAAAATCAGATGGTAGAGACTGTCTTCTCTTCCCCAGGATAGAATTGATACTCACTTTTTGTAGCTCCCACCACTGTGATAGTCGAAACACTAAATTAATGACCCCGAAGTGTGTCTCCCGTAAGCATAGAGTGTGATTGCTACTGACTGAGAATCATCTATATTCGACTTTATTGCTTCACAGTCTAATTCTGTCTCTCAAAACTCAACCTGGATGTTTCCAGCTCAATTAGGGTCAGAGTGGTTCATGGAGAAAATTATGGGAAATGTGGTTCTTTATTTTAAAATGTAAGTCAAACAGGGACATGTGGATTATAACAGCCTGGGCTGTCCTGTTTTAAATATATATTTTTTTTAATTGGAGGATAATTACTTTACAATATCGTGATGGTTTTTGCCACCCATCAGCATGAATTGGCCATTGGTACACATGTGTCCCCCCCATCCTGAACCCTCCTCCCCCTCCCTCCCCACCCTATCCCTCTGTGTTCTCCCAGAGCACTGACTTTGGATGCCCTGTTTCATGCATCAAACTTGCACTGACCATCTGTTTTTCACATGGTAATGTATATGTTTCAATGCTATTCTCTCAAATCATTCCACGCTCTTCTCCCCCGAGTCCAAAAGTCTGTTCTTTACGTCTGTGTCTCCTTTGCTGCCCTGCATATAGGGTCATTGGTACCATCTTTCTCAATTCCATATATGTGCATTAATATATGGTATTTGTCTTTTTCTTTCTGACTTACTTCACTCTGTATAATAGGCTCTAGGTTTTTTTAAACCTAGTATTCTGATTCATTATTAGAAAATTGGGTCCAGTTTTGGTTCCTGAATTAAAAAAGAATCATGTGGTGAAACAAGAGTGATGAAAAGCTGAATCATTAAAAATCAGGAGTGGAAAAGGGCTCTTTGGGAAATTACTAAAGGAATTCATACTATTTACCCTGACAAAGAGAAGGCAAAGAAATGAATCAATTCCTCATCTCACTATATGAAATGTCACTTTTTAAAAGTGACTGGACAGCCTTCCCTTTGCCACTATCATTTCTGGTCTTTATTTGCAAAATTTAGGGCTCAGTTCATACACCTTCTTGTGGACAAGAATAATGAAATTCTGGAACAGATAACTGAGTGATACTATGGAATTTATATTACTAGAGAGTTGGACAGATAGAAAGAGATAAAACTGGAGTGGGCTCAGAAGTCACCTGTCTGGGATCAGGGTACATACTGGGGTGAAGCTGAAATGGACATTTGCTGTTGTCTGATATAACACATTTATTTTCTGAATGAAGAAGCGGATGTTCTGAGAGGCCAGAGTCTGGCCTGAGCTTACATAGCAAGCTAATGGCAGAGCTGCTCTAGGACTGGGACCCTCTGGCATCCAGGCCACCAAACAATCCTCAGGGTTCTGGGGTAGTCTGTTTCCACAATTTTGAGTCATAAAATGTGGTTTGGGTAGTAAGAGAATGGATTATTTTCAGGCAATTTAGGCAGCATTTGATATCCTTGTGGATTTATTAATCCAACCAGCCTACAGTCTTGGAGGTAGTAAAGAGGGGCTAGAGGGAGGCTCAGGAGACAGCCAGCCTGGGTCTATCTACGATGCTAACTTCATTATTTTCTAGCTCTGAGACCTCAGGCAGGTTACCTAACTTCTCTGTGGTTGATAGCTCTTCAGAGGGTTAAGGACCTGTAATCTATGGAAAATGTTGAGCACAATTCTGACATAGAGAAAGAGCTTGGTAAATTTTGGCTATTTTAGTACATCCCAATAGATATATGTTGGACTAAAGAATAATCCTGTTTTAGATTCCACTGTCCCCTAAATGTAGCCTGAGATATGGAGTCGCAGTAGCTCAAAATGTCTGTCCATAGCGAATTTCCTCCAACCAGGGATACTGGACTCCTATTGACGACAGTAAGATTCATGGCACAAAAAAAGAGGAGTGAATAGAAAAGGATCACTCAATTAATGACAGAATTGGAATTAGGATATAATTCCCTGAAGCTAAGGTTATTTTCTTTGAAATTGAAAGTTATTTTCCTTGAATGTTACAAATCTATAGAAGAAATCAATTGAGGACCGCAAAAGCAACTTATATTGCTTTCCCCATCTTTTCAAATTAAGACAAATAGAAGCCCATTAACCTGTATTAAAAAATTAATACAAGAAGCATTCAACTTTTACCAGCAAATCCAACTGAATATAAAGACGCATATGAGAGTTTCTGTATGTCGTCAGTGAATGAAGGCTAACAGAATGGACAGAAAGAAAGGAGGAGGGGGAAAGAGAAACAAGGAGAGAGAGGAAGAGGTCCAAAGAGGGGATGGAGAGAGGACCAGAGCAGAGTCCAAGAGTGTAGAGAGACCAAGGGGAGGGAAATTGCTACTTTTTTAACTTTTAAATTATTACTTCATTTAATCTTCAGAAAACAATCTAGGGTAAGTACTACAAGCCCCACCTTACATACAGGGAGGCTGAGGCTTTGTAGGCTGAGTAACATGTCTGATGCTGCTAGCTAGGAAATGGTCAGGCCCATTTTGAAAAAGATTTGACTCCGAGTACATGATTTTTGCTCTTCTGCTATTTTCTCATCTTTGTCCTCTTTCTCTCCTGGTTCTCCTTTTTCTTAGTCCCTTGCTTTAATCTCTCTTTCTTTTCTTTCTTTACTCCTTCCTTCCTTCTCAACCCCTGAGTATTATTCTCATCTTGAGGCTTCTTGGTCCATCTCTGTTCGAGACTGTGGTGTATCAGCTGTGTCTGTGAGGCAGACCCTTTTCTGACCTACTTTGACAGATCGATAATACCCCTTGCGTGAGAAACTAAATGTCCAGCATCCGGTCCCAGTTCATTCTGCAGTCTCTGTAGCTCCTTCTGCCCTCAGAAAGTAGGAGGTGCCTGGGAAAGTGGATGATGGGGAGGGAAAGACAGGGGGTGAGACGTAGAAGTCTCTGGTGGAGTAGTTTTCACTGAGGTCCTACTTAGCCACTGTTTAGAGTATAATTTCTTGATTCTTGGGATTTAAAAAGATGTGTGCTAATATTGAATTCTGTTTATTGCTACTAGGAATAAGATGAAAACTAGAGCTTTTGAGGAAATGGAAACTAACCCCATAGAGCCTGTCCTCCCAATGAAGAAGACAGAATTGGGGAAGGGGTCTGGCTGACATTCTCATGTACAAACCCAGAAGGTTCTAGATGAAAACCCTAAGTTTTGGGAATCTGAGAAAATTCCAGCCTCCACCTCTGCCTGTGTACCCTTCCTCACCCCCTAAATCATCTACTGATTCTGAAATGTCATCTAGGTGACATTCCTCCACCTTTCTGCTTACTAAATGCCTGCATGGTTCCCTAAAGATCTTCCCTGACAAGTCAGATCAGGTGATGTTGTGTTCAGGCTGGTGCACTAGGGGCAGACCTAATGGGACGTGAATGCCAAGGATGATGCATAGGATCTGACAGAGGGAGTTTTTAGAGTAATGTGCTTGTTACTTAACTATTGCGTGCTCATAGTTTATTAGAGGTAGCCGGTGGAGGAAGGACATGGCATACAGCATGCAAGGAGATAGTGGTTCATTTAAAGAAAGGGCAAAATTGGAGATAATTAAAGCTTAAAATGCATACTTCTTAGAGAGGTCACCATAATGAACTGGAAAGAATATGGACTAAAAAACCCACAGTTCTGCACAGGCATAAGCAAACGCTCTGCTTTCTTGGTTTCATCTGTTAAAAGACAGTGTCCTGATTCACTACCATGATGGTGTCCATTTTGCAGATGAGGAGATGGAGGCTTGGGGAGGTAACTAAATTTCCCACTGTTGTCCTGGGCACGTGGTAACGTCTGCACATCCTTGTCCTCACCAGCCGTGCAGGAAGAAAGGCAGAGAAGCCGGGAGCGGGCTGAGAGTGAGGCAGAGTGTGCCAGCAGTGGCCACGAAGACATGCCCGTGGAGAGGATTCTGGAGGCTGAGCTTGCTGTTGAACCAAAGACAGAATCCTATGGTGACATGAACACGGAAAATTCGGTAGGTGCTCTTAGATCTCCATCCAGCTGCCATATCTTAGATGGGGCTAGACATGGGCAAGGGATTTGTTTGAGTCTTAGAGTCTGTCCCTTCAGATTACTTTGTTCCTTTTTTAGACTAACGACCCTGTCACCAATATATGCCATGCTGCTGATAAGCAGCTTTTTACTCTCGTTGAATGGGCCAAGCGTATACCCCACTTCTCTGACCTCACCTTGGAGGACCAAGTCATTCTGCTCCGGGCAGGTAAGTGATACCAAGGATCCTTTCTTCTCGGGGCAAGCACTTGGGTTGCCGTTTTGCCCTTGGGATTCTAAAACAAGTGACCTGATGGCGTTGAACCCCTCCAAGCTGGTACATCTTGTTGAGACAGGATAACCCTATGTGAGATTGTTCTTTTTTATATTATTTACAGTCTCTTAAATTTGGATGGCCCTCTCCCAAACTTTTCATTCCCAAACAAAACAGTTTGTTAGTGGAGGAATAAGACTTTTTCTTTTTTTGATATTTAAATTTTTTTTTTTACACAATGAAATTTGTATTAGTTTCTACATGCATTTTATTATCAGAGAAAAATAACTTTTAAACACACATATAGCACTTCAAAAAGAGGCAAGTTATTAAGAAGCAGAGACTTTTCCGTCCATTGGGTTTCTTAAACTGCTTCCTAGAATCCTTATAGTGACCAGAAAAGGACTATTTTTCCATGCAAATGTTACACAGCCTTTATAATTTGCATTCAATTTTCAAAGAGAGTTAAATAGTTTTTTACTGAAGACAATCTGAAGCTCTGCCTCATTATTATTATGAAATTGGAAAATAGAGATATTCCCATTTCACAGATGAAGTAAGCAAAAGATTTTTGCTCAGGCTGGTACTAGATGGATTCCAGAGTCCCTTCCTATTTTAATATTCTACATGCTATAATTTCTCTCACCTCCCATTTCTGGGACACTGGCAGTTGACATATGCCAAAGCTTCTCTTTGTCACAGAGCCAGCAGAGAAATGTCATGAAGATTGGCTGAGCCTTGGAAGCCAGCGCCCTCATTTCATTCCTATCAAATAATGAGCGATCCCTGACTGGCGATGGAAAGCGTCATGCCACGCTGGGTGATACTGCTGCTGCTGCTGCTAAGTCACGTCAGTCGTGTCCAACTCTGTGTGACCCCATAGACGGCAGCCCATGCTAGACAATGCCAAAGAAATAAAACCAAGTTGTCAGGTCCTAGGGGCAGAGACTGCAAGGTATGCTTGCTTTATCCACCACGGCAGCTAACATAGTGACTATTACCCGTTAAGTGTTCAATCCACATCTGTTGATGGACTGGGGAATAAAGAGTTCTTGCTCTCAAGCTACCATTCTACGCAGCACAGGGGAGCCTGGGGGATGGGCACAGCCCCAGGTCCGGAGACCCCCGTTTTCTCGTTTGCTTCTTCACTCATTAGCAGTATTGTCTGGAACTGGATTCTGATTCTACTTTTATTCCAAAGGATAATAATGCCCGCCTTGGATGGCCGTCCATGAAGCACGGGTGTGGCAGGCCTCCCTCACGGCCACCTTCTCATCCTTGCAGGGTGGAACGAGCTGCTGATCGCCTCCTTCTCCCACCGCTCCGTCTCCGTGCAGGACGGCATTCTCCTGGCCACGGGGCTGCACGTCCACCGAAGCAGCGCCCACAGCGCTGGGGTTGGCTCCATCTTCGACAGGTGCATCTCTTCTGCTTGCAGCACGTGCGTGTGCACATGTGTGCACGTGTGCATTTAGAGTGGATAGCTCAATCAGCTGTACATTTATGGCTGGAGGCAGAGACCATTAAGCACATGAAAACATAAACCTGGGGAATGAGAAAGTGATTTAAAAAAATGTGGATTCGAGGAGACAGAGCCAGTCAGAGGCCAACAAAGTTTTTGGCAGATGAAAACCTATGGGTTTCCAAGGAAGAGACAGTGTTACTGACATTACCTAGTAAGATTGGACTTCCTTCGTAGCTCAGTTGGTAAAGAATCTGCCTGCAATGCAGGAGACCTGGGTTCTATTCCTGGGTCAGGAAGAGCCCTTGGAGAAGGAAATGACAACCCACTTCAGTATCATGCCTGGAAAATCCCATGGACACAGGAGCCTGGCGGGCTACAGTCTCTGGGGTTGGACATGACTGAACGATAAGTAGGGTGGGGAGTTTGAACTGTTTGTCCTGGAGGGCTGAGACAGGAATGAAGGCTTAGAATCTGACTTTAGGAGTCCAGGAAAGGTGAGCTAGGGTTTTTGCTGGACTCTGCATCAGGTTCTCTGGGGCAAGCCCGCTGAGGGAGCAATGGCCTCAGTCTGGGATTCTCTGCCCTCAGGGAAATTAAGCCAGGTGATTTAAGGCAACAAGAAATGAGTAGAGATGCATGACTTGGGGAGACAGGATGGAGATGCGCTAGGAAAGGGAAGGGTGAGCTAGAAGATGGTCTCTCTACCCAGTGCTGGGGACCTGTGGTCCCTTTCCAGCCCCAACATAAACGGTCTTCCAGGGCCGTGTGCATGTCCATCTAAGACGCCACTCCTCCTTCCCTGCCTTTTCCCACATGTTCCGCGCGTGGTTTTCAGCGGCCTTAGTCCTCCTGATGGTGCCTGCAGGCTTCTTCTGTGTCAGGGAACGCTGTCCTCCGCTGTGTTCTTCCCGAAAAGCGGTGCCCTCGGCCTGCTTCGCCTGTTGCATTTCTACCAGTTTCCAAAACCTCTTGGCTGCTTTTCCAGCCCCCTGTCTGAGCTCACCACCTCCTCCTGGGTGTCCCCTAGGACTTTGGTTATGTCGATCACTGGCTTTGCGTTGTTGCTATGAGCTGTTTCTGTCTGTTTCTTCAGTTAAACTGCGAGCTCCTTGAGATCAGGGACTGTGTCTGATTCATCTCTGTGCCCCCAGTACCTGGCGCAGTGACTGGAAAACGTGGAGTGGGGGGGTATATAATAAATATTGATTGCATTCATTTTATCAGCCTTTGGTCTGGTGCTCATGCTTTTCTCATTCCCTGTCATTGTTTCCTGTGAACAGAGTTCTGACTGAGCTGGTCTCCAAAATGAAGGACATGCAGATGGATAAGTCAGAGCTGGGGTGCCTGCGAGCCATCGTGTTGTTTAACCCAGGTGAGGGCGTCTTGCTTAGCCCCCCGCCATGGTCAGCCCCCAGTGCTCTGATGTTCTTTGGCCCTCTAGCTCAGCTGAGACAGAGAGGGGAGAAGGCAGGGCCAGGAGACCTGTCCGTGGGGAGGACGGAGTCACCTCTGCATGGCCTCTGCTCCTTGAGCCATCTTGAAAAGTGTCTCAAATGGGCGTGGAGTGCGCACGTTGGGGGTCAGTGGGGAAGGTGGGAGATGACAGAGGCCTAGGGTAGTAAAGGAGGTGGTAAAAAGTGGTCAGGTTCTCCAGGGGCTGACAGAAACTAGTGAATAAATAAGTGCTTCCATCTTCCTTCCCTAGGTGGACAATCCTGAGGTACATTCTACATACCTCCTTAGAGGGTCCCTGTGAGGTTGAATCCCGGTTGCCCATGGCCATGATCAGTCCAGTTATGTACTCTTGTGTTGGCTTTTCTTCCTTCCCTGCTTTTTCTTTTTTCGGTTCCTCCCTTCTCTTCCCTGGGTCACTGCCTCAGATAAACTACTTTCATGCAAAAAAAAAAAAAAAAAATAGGAGTCAGGTTCTGCATATATTTTTTGGCAGAACTTATGGGATTTTGCTGATGGATTGTACATAGGATATGAAAGAGAGGCATTAAGTATTTTTGTTTTCCTGAACAATTGGAAAACAATTTTCATTGACTGAAACGGAGGTTCTAAGGGTGGGTGGCTAGGAAGCAGGTCTTTGGATGTGAAACTCTGAGATGGATGTAGATGCCCAAGAGTGGCTGTCCAGGAAGCAATTATTCATGTGATTCTGGAGTTCAGGAGAGGGGCAGCACCAGAGATGTACATTTGGGAGCTGTCAGCCTATACCTAGCGTGGAGAGCTCTGAGGCTGAAGCGAGCTCATCCGGAGTGTAAGCAGACGCAGAGCACGGGGCTGAGGACTGGGTCCTGGGCATGGCCACATTTCGAAGTTGTGGAGAAGAGGAAGAAACAGCAAAGGTGCCTGCGAGGGAGCAGTGGGTCAGACCAGAGAATGAAGGACCTGCGAGGGAAGAACCAGAGAATGATGTCCTGGGGGCTCAAGGAGGAAAAGCATTGCAAGGAGGATTAAGAGCTCAGCTTTCACAAGAGGCTGCCATGGGTCAGGAAAGATGAGTATTCAGAATTACCTAGTAACCGGCGCATGCACTTCATCTCTGAGTTAGGTGGTCAGTTAGTTGAAGCAGGACATAGGTATGTCTGGTTTTTGTTCCCTGTCTTTTCATTCAGCCCACACTTAGCACAGAGTAAACACTCAATGAATGTGTAAAGGTAGTATACGTACAATGGCCCAGATAAAAGGAAACTCTCCTCCTTGCAGTCAGCAGTGGGTACCTTTGCTTCAGGAGTTTATTGGGTAGATTGGCAGGCGCAAAGCAGCAGCTCTGCGTATTTCACAATGTCCCGCACCCCGTGTGTCTCTAGCAACCCTACAGGAGGTGACCTATATGGATGGGGACGGCCTCTGAAACAGGGTGCCCCACAGAGGTGTGTAACCAGAGGTTTAATCGGCTGTCTTTTTCAGATGCCAAGGGTCTCTCCAACCCGTCTGAGGTAGAGACTCTGCGAGAGAAGGTCTATGCTACCCTCGAGGCCTACACCAAGCAGAAGTATCCAGAACAACCAGGCAGGTGAGGCAGTCCTGAAAGAGTGTTAACAACAGTGGCCATTAATGAATGGTGATGTTCAGCAGGCTCTGTCTAGATGTTTTCACAAGCAGCTCAACCTTCATGAAACTGGAGGTCTTGTCTCTCTTGTATATCCACCACTCACCACTCTAGCATCACTCTAGCACTCTAGAGCCTATCACCTCTCTTGGCAAATAATACTCATCTTTAAATGTTGAGTGAACATGCAAATGAGTGAATAATTGTGGAAGTCCTTATCTCTACTTTCTAAAGAGGTCTCAAGGCTCAGAAAGGGTAAGTAACTTGCCCAGGGTCACAGAGCTGACCCTGACTACATGGTGTAGTGAGATGTGAACACATGTGTGTTTGATTTCAAAGAGCTTGTGTTTTCCAATGTGACTGCACTGCTTTCTGCTTCGCCCCAATGGGAGCCCTACTGCAGTAGAAGATACAGGCGTTGGCAGCCACAAGAGGTGATCACTGGCCCTGAAGTCACCATCTGTAGGCTCTGGCAAGGTCCTGGGTCTGAACTTCTTGTCTGAAAAGGAGGACATGGGTCAGAAGATCTCTGAGGCCATCTGCCAGTATTCCTGAGTCGTTGAATACTTTTCCCAAATGTTTCCCCCAAGTACAACTGAATAAAAGTTTCCTTACTCTGCTAACTCTAGTTAAAAAGAGAGAAAAAGATCCACAAATCTCACAGAAAACTGAAAATGAAACTTAAATAAACTCCTTTAAAGGCATTAGTTTGTTTTTAGAATTAATTATATGTGTTCCCAGTTCTCACTGATGACTTTTATTCCCCTATGAAATCTAATTTCTATTCGCCATTTTTCCTGGATCATAAGCCACTATCAGTTGTCTAGAAGAGGCTGAGCTCTGCTTTTTTATCACAGGAAATGAATGCATCTGAGTGAGTGGGATCCAGCCTGTTGGTACAATAAATGTGCAGGCCTGGTGTGTTAGGGAGAGTAAGTTGTGACGACAGACTTCCCAATGTCAAGAGTTGAACACAAATTTATTTCCTCCTCACAAATCAATCCTGGGTGGATAATCGGTCTAGAGCACTGACTGTTTTCCACCATCACTCAGGAACCCAGGTGTCCCTCTCGGGGCTCCGTGGTCCCCGAGTCATGTTGTGTTTGTATGCTGATGGCTGGGGCGGCAGAGGAGGGGGGCACAGAGGTGTCTCTATGGGCAACGCCTTGACCTGGAGAGGGCCCGTCTGCCTTCACTCACTTCCGTTGGCTAAAACTCGGTCACATAGCTTATCTGGAGAATGTATGCAGCTAGATGCCAAGGAGGAAGGGGAGAGTGGATTTTGGTGGGTGCCTGGCAGCCTCTCCTATACCTGCAGTGGGTAAGATTGAAAAATCTCCACCCAGCAAGCAGGGCCTGGCTGCCAACATCAGCTCAGCCTCTGGCCCTTAGGAGCTGACTTAAAACCCTATGCTGGCGACACTCACTGACTCTCCCAGCGGTTAGGCAACGTTACACATGGTTTTCTGTGTGTGTGCACATGTTGTGTGCCAGGCGTTAGGACGAGGAAAGCTCATACTCATCCTTTTCCTCTTTAAAAAGCAAAACTCTTTTTTTAAAAAATCTTATTATAAAAGCCAAGCATGTTTTTATGAATAAGGAATGTATCTAAAATGTATTTTTTTTTTTTTTTGACAAAGCAAGAGATTTTATTGGGAAAGGGCACCCGGGTGGAGAGCAGGAGGGTAAGGGAACCCAGGAGAACTGCTCTGCCGCGTAGCTCACAGTCTTGGGTTTTATGGTGATGGGATTCATTTCCGGGTTAAAATGTATTTTTAAATGTATTTATTTTTATTATTAAAGATAAATGTATCTAAAAAATACATTAAATGTATTAAAATGAGTGTATTAAAAAAATTAAGCAGGTAATATTGATTGTAAATTTGAGAGGTATAGTTCTAGTAGCTCCATTTGTGAATATGTGTATACTTAGACATGTATAGTTACAGATCTGAAGTCATTTGGTTCAGTGTACTACTTTCCTCCCATAGCTATTTTAGACTTTTTTCAGATACTGAAAAGCACAAAATTCTTGTTTTCAGTGATTTTGTAATATTTCAGAGGATAGATGGATCCTAATGTATCCAGTCATTGCCCTGTGGTGGACCGTTAGGTTGCTTCTGATGAATATCACTTTGAAAACTTGGGAACGTGCCTGTTTTCCCAGGAAAGGGACTGCCAGGGGCTTGAGTTGCCTCCAGGCACGAGGGAAAAGTGTTGGCTGGCCTGAAGCAGGGCCTGGGGGTGCAGGAAGTGGGTGCAGAGGCTAACCTGGTGTGCCCAGCACAGCCTGGCAGACGGAGACCACCCCGGGACTGAGCAGGTCCGTCAGGATGCCACTCGGCTCAGCCAGGTGGGAAGCGTGTCCGAGGCTGCTCACCTCGGCTTTGTGAATCGGCAGGCGGTGCTCCTGGCACGCGGGGCCTGTCCAGGCCGTTTTCTCGGTGGTGGAGGGCTGCCCCTCCGTGGAGACTTTTCAGAAGTACACCTTGCGGGGCCGAGTTCTGCTTCCCCATCAGAAAGCAGAGATCAAAGCTCAGGAGGGGGCAGAGCGGCAGGGACATTCTCTCTCGCACACAGCAGGCGCCCTCGAAGGCCTTGCTGCCCAACACACCAGCGAGAGATGCGACTGCCACCGGCGGCTGCGTCTGTGAGAAAGTGTGTCCGTTTCTACAGGCTTGGTCTCAGCTTCTAAACCTGGGGCAGACAGCAAGGACGGCCGTGCTACGCCATGGTTAGCGTTCTTTAAAAATGTATTTTACTGATAACGCTGTGTTAATTTCTGCTGTACCGCACAGTGATTTTAGTTATACACGTGTGTGTGTGTATATATATACACGTTCTTTTTCTATATGATTTATCAGAAGATATTGAGTATAGTTACCTGTGCTAATCCGTAGGTTGCTTATCCATTCTGTGTATAATAGTTTGCATCTAAAATGGTTAGTATTTTACATATTGTTAAACTTTGGCATTTTTAGAGTGAAAAAAATACATTTTCAGAGATAATCTCAATCTAATTTTACACTTTATAAAGAAGCGTAAAGCCTTTTCCTTTGCTTAGTTCTATAAAACTTCCATCCGGAGCCACAACCAGGAGCTCAGCCTCCTTGTTCTTTATCTGATGGCCTCTTCACAGCATGGTGATACCATTCAGATGCACTCAGAAGCTTCCTAATCAGTCATTTTGAAGGTGTGTGCTAGCCTTGATATAGACCTTTAATTTTTCCACATAGGAAGGTAATTCTTACCTCTTAAGATTGTGCTACTTTATTTTTCTTGTATTGCCAGATTTCTTTAAAACTTGTTTTGGCACAAATACAGACTATATGCATTTTCAAGGAGTATCAAAATTCCAATTTGAAAATTTCTCATGAAATAATGTTGTGACTTCCAGGGAAGATCCAGCCCAACCAGAAATTGCTGATTTAAGTCTGTAGTGGTGAACATGATTTTGGTTCCTGTACTTTTTATTGAAAGTTGTGAGTAGAGTTATTTAGTTTCTGGTCATTATCATAAATAACATTGCGAATAAGCTTCATGGGCAAAAAGGACTTTGAGAGATGAACAAGGGCCACAGAAGCAGGTTACAAACGTGGCTTGATTGAGAGACATGTCAGAACAAAGCTAGTTCCTCACACACTAGTCTCTCTCCCTTTGTTGAGCCCTGCAACTAAAGGTCTTTAATTACTGAAAAGTGTGAGTGTGTCTGCACGTGCCTATGTGCCTGAGTGTTGGTACCAGTGTGTGAGGGCAGATGAGAATGGAGGAGAATATGTGTGCTTAAATGTATATGTGTGTGTGCTAGCTTCTGTGTGCAAGGGCGGATGAGAGTGTGAGTGACTGTGTGTGCACACATCTGTGTGTGAGTGATGAGGGTGTGTGTGTGCACATGTGAGGGAGGCGCGTGTGAGTAAGTGTGTATGCATGCATGTGTGTATTATCTCCCCTAACAGACTTTGCCATAAGGGGCAGAGACTACTCTGCTCTATCTCTCCCTCTTCCTAATTTAAAGTAAACACACCCATGTTGATGCAAATGGCATTATTTCATTCTTTTGATGGCTGAAAGATATTCCATTGTATATATGTACCACATCTTCATTATCCATTCTTCTGTTGATGGACATTTATGTTGTCTTGGCTATTGTATATAGTTCTGCTATGAACACTGGGGTGCATGTATCTTTTTGAATTATGGTTTTCTCTGGATATATGCCCATGAGTGGGATTGCTGGATCATATGGTAACTTTAGTGTTTTAAGGAACCTCCGTCGTGTTCTCCATGGTGGCTAGAGATTATTATACTAAGTGAAGTCGGTCAGACAGAGAATGGCAAATATCATATGATACTGCTTATATGTAGAATCTAAAAAAATGACAGAAGTGAATTTATAGAATAGAAATAGACTCACAGATGTAGAAAAGAAAGTTATGGTTACCACAGGGGGAAGGGGGAGAGGGATAAACTACGAGTTTGGGCTTAGCAGGTGTGCACTGCTACATACAGAAGATAACCAACAGGACCCACTGTACAGGGCAGGGCGCCGTGTTAGATGCCTTGTGGGAGTCTATAACAGAGAATAAGCTAAAGAATATACATGTGTGTGTACATATGTGTAACTGAGGTGTGTGTACCTGAAACTAACACAGCATTGTAAATCAACTATATCTTAATAAATTTTTTTTTAAATTTTAAAAAAGAAAGTCACATTTCTTAGGCAAAAAACAAAACAAAGGCAAGCAATAGACTAAGAAGCTGATGTACAAAGTGGTTATAAAGTGGTAACAAAAATGTAACTGAGGCACACTGCAGTCACGCTGCTTAAGGTAAGTGTGTCCCGAGGAAATGCATAGTCTGGGGAGGCGATCAGAGCTGTTGGTTCTGAGGGCAGGGGCTCCCCTGGATCCCAGAACCTATTGCAGTGCCTGATGGTGGTTTACCAAGCTGGGGCTGTCCCTCCCAGCCCCACGCTCCAGTGGCTTGAATGCCTGGAGCACCTTCCCTGATGGTGACAACCCCTGTGGATTCAGCACATCTGTGGGCTGTGTTCCAAGCGTTTGGGCAGATCTTCCCAGGCACCTCTGGGCACAAAGAATGTAAGGAACATCTCGTGGTTAGGATTGGCACTGAGTCATTGCAAGCAGACTAGCTCTCACCTGCCATGAATGGGAGTGCTGAGGGCAATTCTGGGATGTGACCACAGAAGTCAAGAGTTCCTCAAGAGGTCACAGGATCCAACTTCCATCTAAGGAAGCTAAATGAGACCTCAAGCCTATTTCTGAAGCTCCCCCAGATTAGAGATTCTCCGGCTACGTTAGATTCCCCTCTCAGGCTCTTTCTTCTGACCACAGATTGGTCAAGAAGACCAAACAAGCGGCCTCATGCCAGCAGCTGCCCCGTGCATGCTGGCCCCCCATTTCTTAAGGTCTCCTTGCTTCCCTGCAGGTTTGCCAAGCTGCTGCTGCGCCTCCCAGCCCTGCGTTCTATCGGCTTGAAGTGCCTGGAGCACCTCTTCTTCTTCAAGCTCATCGGGGACACACCCATTGACACCTTCCTCATGGAGATGTTGGAGACCCCACTGCAGATCACCTGAGCCCCACCAGCCACCAGCCTCCCTGCACAGGACTAGCCCGGGCAGATGTGTGTGGACCCCCAGCCTGCACATGTTCCTCCACCTCCCGCCCTGACCCCTACCCATTCCCCAGATGTGATGCTTATAATAAAGAAACCTTTCTACACATGTGACTTTTATAGGTGAAGTTTTGTATAGATGTTAAATGTAACCCTTCTTTGCTATCTAAGGGGATGGGGCTCCTTCTGGAAGTTATTGGGAAAACTAACCAAGCCTCTGTACATATAATTGGTTTAAATTATTTTTTCACTTGCCTTGGAAAGCCAATGAATGAATAATAAAGTAACGTATGTGATATTGGCACTGCTTGGAGCATAGGGTGAATTATTATGCTGCAGGGAAGTTATCTTAGATGCAGGAGAAAAGGTATTGGAGGTTATGAATAGAGGTTGAGGCAGGGGTCCTGAAACCGTAAATCTCACAGTTAGATGCCCCAAGTCTGAGCTGGGCACAGCCAGCTTTGCCCCAGAGTAGCCTCTGGAGAGATTGGGAAGAAACACTGTCTTTCAGAGTTAGCTTGGTTTTTTTGTTTTTTGCTTTTTCACTCCTAAGAATGATGAATACTAATAGCCTTGTCCTGATTGGGGACCATGGAGTATAAGGACAAGAGAAGATGTTCTTTTTTCATTTCCAATTTATATTTTATATCGGAGCATAGTTGGTTTAACAATGTTATGTTAGTTTTACGTATACAGCAAAGTGATTCAGTTATACATACATATATTCTTCAAATTATTTTCCTATTTAGGTTAGAGAAGATGTTCTTTTGATGAGGATACTTGGGTCGTGGGAGTCTGTGGGACATGGTAATGGATTCTGGTAATGGTAAAAGAGTGGAATTTTTGTCCTTAACTATTAGTAATAACGAGCTTCTCTGGTGGCTCAGATGGTAAAGAATCCACCTGCAATACAGGAGACCTGGGTTCAATCCCAGTCATGGCTACCCACTCCAGTATTCTTGCCTAGAGAATCCCCGTGGACAGAGGAGCCTGACGGGCTGCAGTCCATGGGATCGTAGAGTCAGACACGACTGAATGACTAAGCACACACACACAGCAATAGCAATGAGGCGACCAGAGTGCACCAAAGTTGTTTCCATCATCTCTAACGCTACCTATGTAGCCTGTTCCCAAAAGGGAAACAGAGAGAGGCTCTTCCAGCTTCTAGCCTGTGATCTCCTAGTGTCTTACAGCCTTCTGTCTGCTGGATGGTGAGCTCACTGAGGGCAGAAACCATGTCTAACTGACATCACAGCCAGCCCATCTTCTTCAAGTCACCTTCCGGCATCTGCAGGAACAGAACTTAATAATACACAGGTCTGTGCCCCCTAGGGTTATAGAATGTACAACCTGAACAGCTGCACATGGCATGCCTCCTTACAGTCTTCACACCACCAGAACCCGACTCAGGATCTGGCATGCAGTACGCACGTGTAGGGCCTTCCCCAGTAGCTCAGTGGCAAAGAATCTGCCTGTAATGCAGTTGCCACAGGAGGCGCAGTTTCGATCCCTGGGTCAGGAAGCTCCTCTGGAGGAGGGCATGGCAAGCCACCCCAGCATTCTTGCCTGGAGAGTCCCGGGGACAGAGGAGGCTGGTTACAGTCCATAGGGTCACAAAGGGTCGACTGAAGTGACTTAGCACAAACACACGCAGGCACATAGTAAAAGTGTGTTTTGAACTGAGTTCCACACAACTGGAAAGAATTCCCTAAAGGGCTTTGTGGATGGCAGATACCTCATTCCCCATCAGCAATTCATCCTCTCAAAAAAAAAAAAAAAGAAAGAAAGAAACCCAGGACTAACTTTCCAGTCCAGATATATCCCGTCAGTGATCATACAATTTTGAAGAAATAAAAATTGCTTTATTCCTGGGAAAGAAAATTTAGGGATCCCTTATGTGTGCTTCAGTTCAGTTCAGTTCAGTCGCTCAGTCGTGTCCGACTCTTTGCAACCCCATGAATCGCAGCACACCAGGCCTCCCTGTCCATCACCAACTCCCGGAGTTTACTCAAACTCATGTCCATCGAGTCGGTGATGCCATCCAGTCATCTCATCCTCTGTCATCCCCTTCTCCTCCTGACCCCAATCCCTCCCAGCATCAGGGTCTTTTCCAATGAGTCATCCCTTTGCATCAGGTGGCCAAAGTATTGGAGTTTCAGCCACAAAATCAGTCCTTCCAATGAACACCCAGGACTGATCTCCTTTAGGATGGACTGGTTGGATTTCCTTGCAGTCCAAGGGACTCTCAAGAGTCATCTCCAACACCACAGTTCAAAAGCATCAATTCTTTGGTGCTCAGCTTTCTTCACATTCCAACTCTCACATCCACACATGACCACTGGAAAAACCATAGCCTTGACTAGATGGGACCTTTGTTAGCAAAGTAATGTTTCTGCTCTTTAATATTCGATCTAGGTTGGTCATAAATTTGTGTGTTTAGTTGCCTTTAATTCCATTAAACAATGGAATTAAAATCTTAATTATGCTGTTTTTAATCTATATTTATTTGTAAACCATGATGGAAGCAATTGGGGTGGGAAGAGACTGGAGTTTAATGGTGGGTTCCCTGACCTCTTCCCTCCACCAGAATAACTCAATGGACGCTTTCAGCTGCTTAACAGGTAACGTGGGGCTTCCATGGAAACCCACTAGGCCCCAGGTGTTCTAGAACCCAAGTTCTATTCCAATCTTTGATCCCTTCCTCATTGAACTCTGTCTCTTGCTTGGAGCACAATTCAGGCTGCTGAAGGCCCAGCAGGGCATCTAAACGTCCATCGCATGGTGTCTCCTGGAATTGTTGTCACAGAACCCACTGAACTTGGCTAAAGCTGGGCAGGCATCTCCTCTCAGGTTGGTCCCGTGATGGACGTTTGGGGTCCCTAAGGCCACGTCCCTCCTGACCTGGTTCCCCTCACACCCCGGACGAGCAACCAAGTAGATGTTCAAACGGCCTTAAGGTTCTGATCCACAGCAGCCCGTAAGCTTCTAGAGTCCACACCTCTGAAGAGAGGCTTCACTCATTCAGCTCACGTCACGGTTAAGAGAAGTCAGCTTTTGGGGAAAACAGATTGTCCCAACAATGTTGAGTAACTTTCCCTGAGAGTTACAGTCCCCATACTCCCTAGGCTGACTCACACAGACAGCAATACTGGAGGAGTCTGTTTTGTGTTCCCAAGAGTTCTCATAGAGCTGGGACCCAAGTGTCCAGGGTGAGGAGTATGGATTCTGCACACAGTCAACCAGAGACTGGCTCTTAGGTCCCCCAGCTGGTGGTCTTGTGTTTGGGGGAAGTCACCTCACCTCTCTGGCTTTTCTTTCTTTCCCTAATTTGCAAACATCAGATAATAATACCCACCTTGTAAGGTAAAAGATAAATTGACCCAGAAAGCCCAGTGTAGGAGCGTGTGCCTTGGCACAAGACATATTTGAGTCTGAGTCCTGACTTTGCCATTCGTGATGGACAGCAATCTCACCAAGCCTCTGAAAGTTGGGATAATTATGCTCTTTGCCCTAGGATTCTTGTCAAGATTATATAGATGATGTGCACAAAGCTTTTATCACAGCACCCAACTTAGAAGATGGGCAAAAATACTAATTTTCTTCTAAAGCATGAGATTGTAATATCTAAAATCTTATCTCTGGCTTTGAGACTTACCATAATACTCTATTCCATATCCTGGTCAGGATCACCCAATGTACTGTATAAAGAATCAAACCATTCTGATTTCCAGTTTTGGTTTAACACTTGTATTCTAGTTTATATCTTCATCAGTAAAATGGAACTAAGGCCTCACTTAACTATAAGTGCTGACAATGAAGTGGAAGAGGTTTGGAAACTGTAGTGCCTCTTGCTCTCACATGCTGGAAACTAGTTTAGGATGTTGCCATGGTTATAAACGGGCTTCCCAGGTGGCACTAGTGGTGAAGAACCTGCCTGCCAATGCAGGAGGCATAAGAGACGCAGGACTGGGAAGATCCCCAAGAGAGCTTGGCAACCCACTCCAGTATTCTTGCCTGGAGAATCCCATGGACAGAGGATCTTGGCTATAGCCCATGGGGTCACAAAGAGCTGGACATGACTGAAGCAACTTAGAACACAAGAACATGGTTATAAACAGGGGCTCTGGAGTCAGCTCAGCAGTCTTGGTTAAAATCCCATCTCTGATCACTGAGTGACCTTGAACACGTGACCTGAACTCTTAGACTTTAGTCTTTGACTTTGCAAACTGGAAATAATAATAGTATCTGCTCAAGGGGCCTGTTGAGAGCCTTAAGTGAGTGGATCTATAAGACACACAGCACATGGTTAGCTCTTAATTTCAGTTGCAGTATCTATTATTATTGATCCAAATATTTTCTACAGGATTCCTGCTCTGAAAAGAAAGCCCTCGACTCCGTGGCAAAGGACCCTCCCCACTTCCCACACCATTATTCTCCAACCTGAAGGCTCCCCAGAGTAGCCTCTTCCTCTGTGTCTACACTTCATCAGTGAAACACAGTCCCCTGCCTTCCACAGAAGATGGCCATGGCGATGAATGAGATAATGTTATGAGACTGCCTTGCACATGGTTAGGGCTGATCAAAAAGATACTATTTGCACAGCAAGCATATCTTGGCCTTGACCACTCCTGTTCTTCATCACCAATCAAGTGATTTTTGATGATAATCATACCTTACTTCCTTGCTCAAAAACTTTCAATGATTTCCTTTTGTCTGTGAGGCAGGAGTTCTCACCAGGGGGCAATTTTACCACTTCTTCCCCACCCCCACTTCCAGAGGATGGGAGGTTTAAATATCCGAAGAGACTGTCACAACTGGAAGAGATGTGTTGGGTAGATGCCTGGGATGCTGCTAAGCATCTATGATGCACTGGACTGCACCTGTGACAAAGCACCGTCAGGGCCAAAATGTCAATAGCGCTGATATTGAGACCCTGCTCTCAAGCATCACTAATGGATAGAAAACTGAATGGAATTTTCCTACTGTTAAACATTTGGCTCAAGTCCCAATGTGTGGCGAGGAAGTTCCCTCATAGTCTAAAGAACAACTACAAATGCTTTCACACAGAACTTGAGATAGATGAGCGGGTGTACACTGTTGGTGGGAATGTAAACAGCCACTATGGAAAACTGTATGGAAGTTCCTTAGAAAACTAAAAATAGAGCTACTAAATGATCCAGCAATTCCACTCCTGGGTATATACTCTCCTCAAAAAAAAAAAAAAAACAAAACAAAAAAAACGCACAAATTTGAGATACATGTACCTCAATGTTATACCAGCACTATTTACAATTACTAAGATACAGAAGCAACCAGATCTCTTCAAGAAAATTAGAGATGCCAAGGGAAAATTTCATGCAAAGATGGGCACAATAAAGGACTGAAATTGTATGAACCTAACAGAAGCAGAAGATATTAAGTAGAGGTGGCAAGAATACACCAGAAAAATTATACAAAAAAGATCTTCATGATCCAAATAACCACAATGGTGTGATCACTCATCTAGAGCCAGGTATCCTGGAATGCAAAGTCAAGTGGGCCTTAGGAAACATCACTACAAGCAAGGCTAGTGGAGGTGATGGAATGCCAGTTGAGCTATTTCAAATCCTGAAAGATGATGCTGTGAAAGTGCTGCAGTCAATATGTCAGCAAATTTTGAAAACTCAGCAGTGGTCATAGGACTCGAAAAGGTCAGCTTTTGTTCCAATCCCAAAGAAAGGCAATGCCAAAGAATATTCAAACTACCACACAATTGCACTCATCTCACATGCTAGCGAAGTAATGCTCAAAATTCTCCAAGCCAGGCTTCAGCAATACGTGAACTGAGAACTTCCAGATGTTCAAGCTGGTTTTAGAAAAGGCAGAGGAGCCAGAGATCAAATTGCCAATATCTGCTGATCATTGAAAAAGCAAGAGTTCCAGAAAACATCTATTTCTGCTTTATTGATTATGCCAAAACCTTTGACTGTGCAGATCACAACAAACTGTGGAAAATTCTGAAAGAGATAGGAATACCAGACCACCTTATCTACTTCCTGAGAAATCTCTATGCAGGTCAAGAAGCAACAGTTAGAACTGGACATGAAACAACAGGCTGGTTCCAAATAGGAAAAGGAGTACGTCAAGGCTGTATATTGTCACCCTGCTTATTTAACTTATATGCAGAGTACATCATGAGAAATGCTGGACTGGAAGAAGCACAAGCTGGAATCAAGATTGCCAGGAGAAATATCGATAACCTCAGATATGCAGATGACACCACCCTTATGGCAGAAAGTGAAGAGGAACGGATGAGCCTCTTGATGAAAGTGAAATAGCAGTGAAAAAGTTGGTTTAAAACTCAACATTCAGAAAACTAAGATCATGGCATCCAGTCCCATCACTTCATGACAAATAGATGGGGAAACAAAGGAAACAGTGAGAGACTTTATTTTTCTGGGCTCCAAAATCACTGTAGACAGTGACTGCAGCCGTGAAATTAAAAGACATTTGCTCCTTGGAAGAAAAGCTATGACCAACCTAGACAGCATATTAAAAAGCAGAGACATTACTTTGAAAACAAAGGTTCGTCTAGTCAAAGCTATGGTTTTTCCAGTGGTATGGGTGTGAGAGTTGGCCTGTGAAGAAAGTTGAGCGCCGAAAAATTGATGCTTTTGAACTGTGGTGTTGGAGAAGACTCTTGAGAGTCCCTTGGACTGCAAGGAGATCCAACCAGTCCATCCTAAAGGAGATCAGTCCTGGGTGTTCATTGGATGGATTGCTGTTGAAGCTGAAACTCCAATACTTTGGCTACCTGATGCAAACAACTGACTCACTTGAAAAGACCCTGATGGTGGGAAAATTGAAGGAAGGAGGAGAAGGGGATGACAGAGGATGAAATAGCTGGATGGCATCACCAATTCAATCGATATGAGCTTGAGCAAGCTCTGAGAGTTGGTGACAGGAAAGCCTGGCACGTTGCAGTCCATGGGGTCACGAAGAGTCAGACACAGCTGAGCAACTGAACAGACTGACTGGAAGCAACCTAAGTGTCCATAACAGAGGAATGGATAAAGAAGTTCTGGTATGTCTGTAGAAGGGAATACTACTCAGCCATAAAAAGAACAAAATTTTGCCATTTTCGGCAACATGAATGGATTTGGAGGGCATTATGCTAAGTGAAGTATGCCAAGTCAGAGAGAGAAAGAAAAGTACTGCATGATATCACTTATATGTGGAATCTAAAATAAACTGGTGAATATAACAAAAAAAGAAGCAGACACAGATAGAGGACAAGCTAGTTGGGTAGAGGGGCAATATAGGGGTAGGGGATAAAGAGGCACAAACTATTGGGTGTGAAATAAACTACAAGTATTTATTGTACAGCACAGGGGAAATAGCCAGTGCTTTATAATAACAATCAATGGAGCAAAGCCTTTAAAAATTGGGAATCACTGTATTTTACACATGTAATATAAACAGCAATTGTACTTTAATGAAAGAAAAAAAGAACTGATTCTGAGACTTTTACTTTATACTTCTTGAGCCTAAACTCATAGATTTAAATTTAAGAGGAGATTTCTTGAGAATAAAGGGTACTTGGGGGTGGTCCTGCAGCTTTACCCCACCACTTCAGGGGGCCCAGGAGGGGGAAGGGACCCCTACATCCAAACCTAATGAAACAGACAGAAAAGAACGCCCTCACCGAGACTGGACCTGGGTACCTACAAGAAAGGGAGCCTGGTGCTGGCTAAGTTGCAGAAACACAGAGCCAGCCTGATGGGCGTGAGAGAGTGCCTGGAAGGCCTGAGGAATACCTGTAAACATACAGATGATGCCTTCCTGTTGACCCAAGCGCTCTGAAGACAGGAGTCCATCTTCCTGTCTTCCTCCATCTTCTTCCCAACTCATGTCCCTGTGCTCCTGTCAGGCTACAGTAAGGGGCTTGAATTCAGTGTGAAATTGAAGTTCAGATTCCATCAGATGTTTCAATGACTGAAATGAAGTATTTCGAGCGTTGCCTGGGGCACCATCAGTGGGGAAAGAATGAAGATGCCACAGGGCAGTTTGGGGGCTGTCTGGAAGAAAAGAAAATCTTCTCCTGTCTATCTTTAGAGGTTTTACAATATGATGTGCATGTGTGCTAAGTCGCTTCAGTCATGTCTGTTTTGCCCTATGTCCGAATCCCCAAGCGGGAAGAGAGAAGGCTTCCAAGACAATGCAATTCGCAAAAAGGGAAGTTTATTACTGACTCGAGCCAGGGCCTTTGCCGCAACCAACGCAGTGGTGCAAGGTCAGAAAAGCCCTGAGCCCCAGCTGTTACATAAATTTATAGGGTGAACATAAGCAGTTGGTAGCTGGCTTAAGGGGATTGGTTACATGTTTGCAAAGCAATTTTATTGGTATAAACTTTGGCCGGCTTTTGTTCAAACTTAGGCGTTCGCGGGCTTTTCCGCTTTCCCTCATGTTCCTTTTGTTCTCTTTTGGGCGCCTGTTGATTGGCTGGTTCCAGGCGGCCCAATGGGGGCGGGGAATCCCATCATTTCAGGGGAAACCGAAACCCAGGTCCAGGCCGCCTGCCAGCCCCGGCAGCCCCACAGTGTCCTACTCTTTGTGACCCTAGGACTGTAGCCTGCCAGGCTCCTCTGTCCATGAGATTCTTCAGGCAAGAATACTGGAGTGGGTTGCTGTGCCCCGTTCCAGTAGATATTCCCAACCCAGGAATCGAACCCATGTATCTTACATCTCTTGGATTGGCAGGCAGGTTTTTCACCACTAGCGTCACCTTGGAAGCCCTTGAAACACTGCAGCACCAGTCAAAACCAGGACCCAGACATGCAGCACCTTGACTCTGCTTTTATTGATTGCCTTGGCAACACCATGCCACTTCCCCCTTGGAATCCCCTTGGAATTGACCCAGATGGCCCATCTCGAGCCCTTTGACCAAGTACATTAGCTGTAATGATTTCATTTCGGATTTGAGATGAGCCCACGCCTTTTAGCAGGACAACAAATGTGCCCCAAGACTAGGCCCCAAAGCAAAACTTGCTAGTTTTCTCTTTCTTCCATGTACCCAGCACTCACCTCCTGCCAGCGTAACCTTTCTCTGACAGTCTGCTGGTGATGTCTTTGCTCAGAAGGTCTTCTCCGCCTGACATGACTACTGTATCATATTCACTTATCAAGTCTATTCATCCTGTAAGGCCAGCTCAAATGCCACATCTCTAGGAAGCTTGTCCTGGTCACTCCATATTCACAATTTTTCATTATTTTGTGCCTCCTTCTGAGTACATCTAACATGGTACTTGGCATTATTGGCCATTTGTTTGTGCTATCAACTTTACCTGCAAACTCCTTGAGAGTGGAGATCATGTCTGATTCAACTGTGTATCCATACCAGATCTGAGCAGACTGCAGGGTGCTGTTCAATACATGTTTAGTGGAATTGGTACCTTTGACTTCATTCCCAACAGATGGCAGCCCATTGCCAGAAGAAGTCCTGTAGCAAGCCCAGGAGCCCCATCATTGTAGCCACAAGCCAGAAAACCAGCCTTGGGTAGACTGTTAACAGAAGGTATAAAGTCCCACTGTCTTCTGAGTTACTCTTCATGGCACATGACCAAAGACGTTAAGGCATGTTCTTTGCCTTCAAGGAACTTGAAATTGAGAAAATAGTACAAGGACCACAGGATACTAAGAAATGAAATGCCTATAGCACTCTGGAGTTCACAAAACACATACAGATCTGTGATTGTAATCTGGCCTCAGAGTAATAGGCAGGGGAACTCTTGCTAGCTCCCTTTTAAAGATGAAGAAGCAGACTCTGCAGACCCATGCCTTGCCCCAGGATCCACAGACAGAATGAGGGCCTCAACCACCCTCAATTATGATGCAAAGCAAGTGCCACTGAACTCCAAGACCTCTGGTCCTTTATCTTCAGCACTACCTTTATATTTGATAGCCAAGGCATCTACATAGATTAACAGATTGATAAATACAATGTGCATGCTCAGTGGCTCAATCATGTCTTTGTGAACCCATGGACTATAGCCTGCCTGGCTCCCATGGAATTTTTCAGGCAAGAACACTGGAATGGTTTACAGTTTCCTTCTCCAGAGGATCTTCTCAACCCAGGGATTGAACCCACATCTCTTGCATCTCCTGCATTGGCAGGTAGATTCTTTGCCAACTGTGCCCTAATAAATATAGTAAACAAAGAAAATAATAAGGAAGGGTGTTTTTAATAAATGTGGAACTTGGGCAAACAAATCAGATTGAAATTGTCAAAATTTTTGCTGAAATGATATTTTGTTTGGATCATTATCTTTTACATTTGTCTTCAGAGCTGGTTGAGAGGCCACTGGAAAAAAATGGTCTCATGGTTCTATATCAAAAACTCATGCATGCACCTTGATGTTCATTGCAGCTCTACTTAAAACAGCCAGGACACAGAAGCAACCTAAATGTCCATTGACAGAGGAATGGATAAAGATGTGGTACATACACACAATGGAATATTACTCAGTCATAAAAAGGAATGAAATGATGCCATTTGCAGAGACATGGATGGACCCAGAGAGTGTCATACAGAGCAAAGTAAGTCAGAGACAGAGAGTCAAATATCGTATAGTGTTGCTTATATGTGGAATCTAGGGAAATGGTGCACATAAACCTATTTGCAAAGCAGAAACAGTTACAGAGTTAGAAAACAAACTGGCTTCTAAGAGGGGAAGAGGAGAAGGGATGAATTGGGTGACTGGGATTGACATATATATACTACAGTGTTAGTCACTCAGTCATGTCCAACTCTTTGTGACCCCACAGACTGCAGCCCACCAGGCTCTTCTGTCCATGGAATTCTCCAGGCAAGAATACTGGAGCAAGTTGCCATTCCCTTCTCCAGGGGATCATCTTGATCCAGGGATTGAGCCCAGTTTTCCAACATTGCAAGTAGATTCTTTACCATCTGAGCCCCAGGGAAACTCATTAGTTATCTATTTATACATGGTAGTGTGTATATGTGTAGCACCTGCTGGATAGCACAGGGAACTCGACTTCTTGCTCTGCATGACCTAAGTGGGAAGTAAGAAATGGAGTAAACAAGGATGTAACAGTCATTAGCAATTGCAGCCCTCCAATATGAGCCCTAAGGGCACTCAGGAAGGAGAAGAAATCATAGATGGCTGTGATTTAACAACCATCAGGCTGCAGCCACTCCATATTGTGAGCCCCAACGAAGCTCAAGATGTGAGAAAACACAGGATACGAGCCCCAGACAGCTGAGATGCATGTGAAAGGAATTATTTCAGTGAGCCCAGACACTTGCATCTTCCCATACATAGAAAAGTGCTAAACTCCTTAGCTTAAGATATCTGGTTTCCTTTAATTAATAATAACTTTTTGATGTTCCCACTACCTGCCTTTTGTTGTAGAACTTCTATATATCCTGGCTCCCCCCACCCGCTCACCTCCTCAGAGCAATTTTCCCAGAGTTACTTGAGATACCACCACCCTTGCTCGAACTCCTAAAAATTCCCACGGAATAAAACCTAGCTCTCAACATTTTAGGTTGTGACTATATTTTTAGATCAACAGAATGTCAAAAGATATGGGATAAATGTATTTGTATTTTGCTCTACAGCAGAAATTGACACAAAAGGGTAAAGCAACTATACTCCAATAAAAATCCCTTTAAAAAACTCTCTAATGACAACTGCAATCACGGCCAGTGAATCCGGAGTCACAGGTCACCCTCATCTACCCAGAGCTCCTTACACACCAGGCCCTGTACCTCCAGGTTTATTTCATCCCTTATTTAATAGATTTGGGTCTGAATGACCTCTGAATGTCTTTGGGCTGCTTCCAAAAAAACAACAGAAAAAAAGTCAAGTAAACCCTCTGTGAATGTTAATGTGCCACCACTGATGTAATTCAAAAGACTGGGACTCAGACCTTGGAGGATCTTGTCTCCTAAACGATCTCAGGGCTCCAGGCAATAAACCAATAAATGCCTTCCGTAGAGAGATTGGGTCGCCAGATATGGCACTAGTTTAGGGCGTTCCTAGGAGCGGCTGCGGAGCGAACAGAATAGAAAGCACTTCCCTCCCCCTTTCCCCAAGGCAGACAGGAAAGCCGAATCTGGGAAAGGACCCTTTGCGAACTTGCGAAGAGGTCGAGCTCATTCCCAGCCAGGGAAGAGCAGCTTTCACCCCTCTCCATGGAAAACTCCATGAAAATCTCTCCCGTGACAGTTTCGGAGTGCACAGGCCACCTCCGACCACGGTGAGCTGGCCCAGGTCCAGGCCCCCAGGGGAGCGTCTCTGCGGTCAGAGCGGCTGCTGAACGCTTTCAACCCGCCCGGCCCCCAGCTGGACGGTTGGTGCCAAGATTGTTTAGCCCTGGGCGCCCTCTGCTGCCGGCTCAGGGCATCACAGTCACTTTCCCTGGAAACCGGCAGCCAGGAGGGGCGGGACTTTTAAAAGAAAACAGTTTGAAAAAGGAACCTCACAAGGACTCAGAAGGCCAAATAGACGTTCACTCAGTGGAGGCTTAGCTTTGGAGAATTAGGCCCAGAAGAGAAATCTCAAAGGAGAAAGGCCGGAGAATCTCACGGAGATTGCTGAGAAACAGGAGTCCGTCTAAGCTGGGAAGGAATCATCTTCTTGGTAAAGGGGTTACAGACCTGTAACTTGCTAAGCCACCAGTATTACGTGTGAAGTCCAGGGACAAGGCCACATCAGGGATGATTCAAAGCTGGTTACTACTCAGCTACTGCTCAGAGCAACATCGGATGTTTCCAAGGCAGCATTGACAGACTTCTTTCTCGGATGTAGAACTGGAGATTTTGGAGGGTGACTGAATGTGAGTTTTCCATGGGACTGTGTTATAGGATGTGTTGTTTTTTTTCTCTGCCACAAGCCAGTTGCAGTGTAGAGTGTAAAAGTGCTAGATCACTCCTTCCAAAGTGTGCCAAGTCAGCTATGGGCACTCTGAGCAAGCTGAAGTCACAGCACACTTGGAGGCGGCAACGCTAATGTCAGGCTACCTAGTGAGAAAAGAAAAGGACAAGAGCTAAGAAGGCTGGGGTCCCCTCCTGGTCACAGGCAGCAGGCTCCTTTTCTGACCTTGGAGAGTCACTGGACCTCTTAGGACTTCAGATCCCTTCTCGGCAAAGTCACAGATTTTGATGAGATGAACTCTAGGTTTCCTTCTACCTCTTTGAATTAGTGTGAATTACTGATCTTCTTTTACTTCAATTACTGATTGAATTAGTGGATTACTGATCTTCTATTCCATGACCTAATAAGGTAGTAGGAGATCACCCTGATCTCCCAGCACCGATTCTAGAGAAAATTCTGAAAGATCTTATATCTTAGGAAGTCCAGAATCTAAAGTATAAAACAAATAGACTAAAGATTGTTAAATTATTAATGGAGCCCCTGCCCCTGCTGTGGGTTTAGTGTTTGTCCGATGATAGAACGGTATAGCTGGTTTCTAACCCCAGGGAACAGAATGTTGTTTATCCTTCTCAGTCGATTGAAAAGCAAACCATTCAGGACACCTCTGTTGTTTCTTTTCCTCCTCATCTGCTATCTCAAGTAGAGGGGAAGTGAAGTCGCTCAGTCGTGTCCGACTCTTTGCGACCCCATGGACTGTAGCCCACCAGGCTCCTCCGTCCATGTGATTTTCCAGGCAAGAGTACTGAAGAGGGTTGCCACTTCCTTCTCCAGAGGATCTTCCTGACCCAGGGATCAAACCCAGGTCTCCCACATTGTAGGCAGACGCTTTACTGTCTGAGCTACCAGGGAACTTCAATCTCAAGTAGAAATCCTCCCAAAGTTACCCTCTTCTTATGTATTTCTAGTAGGTCCCTGAAAATCCACTTTCTGTTTTCTTCTGTCTACATATGACATCTATGGAAATTATACAGTATTGTTTGTATGTTTTAAAAATGTACATGAATGACTTTTTTGCTATCGATCTCCTTTTGATCCATCCTCCTTTGTTTTATTCAGCTTCATGCTTTGGGATCCATCAGTGATGTTCTGTGTAACAGAAGCCAATCCCTTCTGATGGCTGCACATTATTCTGGTAGAGTCGTCATTGGCCTAGAATCCTTTCCCATGACAGGCACTCTTGTTCAAGGCTCCTTGTTTACCTGTATAGGAGTTTCTCTGGGGTGTGTACAAGGGGTAGGACTTGCCTAATTGCAGAGTAGTCACATGCTTATTTCACTCATACTTCTACCTTGCTCTCTACAAATTTCACCAATAAATGCTACCACTGGAGCTTGAGTGACCCATTTCTACACATCCTTCCTTTCATTTGGTCAAATTCTTGATTTTGTCAAATATGTTGCACATTAAGTGAGATCTTTCTCTGAATTTCCTTTCTTTTATTACTGGAAAAGGTGAGGTCCATTCAATGTTCTTATTAGCTATTCAGATTTCCTCTACCATGAATTTCCCATTTACAGTGTTCTAAGGGATGCAACCAAATTCTCGTTAGTGATTCAAAGGCCCCCAACATTCTGAAATTGATTATTTTTTTCTTTCTCATAGGAAACCAGTGGCTCAGCAAGTTGTTCCTGTTATCTTTTTACTTAAATAAATTACAGCAGGATTTATATGCAACTTCCTCCAAAAGATAAATGTCACATCTTGGCAACAAACAGAATATATCATGCATGCACAGATCCTATGAGAAAATTTTGGTTCAAAATTGGACCAGGTTGCTGTTCATTGCAGCTGCTAAAGAACAGAAAGGAGGCTGCTTGTTTAATGAGCCTCAGGTGACCAACAGGATTTTGACTAATTGTTATCACTGCCAGTCATTGCTACCCTAAGAGGGTATAGAAGTAACCATCCTTACCGTCTGAAGGGGACGCACAGGTACAGGTGAGGCCCCTAAAACTCTTTGGGGGAAGGGTGCAGGTTTGCATGGGCACAGGAAGTAAATCACAAGAAAAGGACTGACATACAGATGATAAATCTATGGGCTGAATGACAATGTGTTGGGTAGAGAATAAGGAGGAGACTGAATTAAAATTTGAAAGTATCCAAACGTTTCTGCTTTCTTCCTATCTTAATTAAGAATTAGGCCTGGCCTGAGTCACTCTTTTTGGGCAAGTGCCTAATACATATGTCCTTCATCCAACTTTCTTTTTTTTTTTTTCCAACTTTCTATTTTGTTTTTTGATGTTGCTTACTGAGTGGCAAGGGTTCCTTAAATAATTTATGTATTACATCTTTGAAAACTCTAGATGTTACAAGTGCATTCTCCCAATCTAATGTCATTTATTATCTTCAATAGAATCTTTAATTTTGATGCAGTCAAATCTATTTCCCATTATATGGTGTACAAATCTGGAGTCTTTTTGGAGAAATATCTTTCTTCCCAAAGTTAGTGAAACATGTTCTCATTCTGAAGAATGTAGGAAATTAACCTAACCACAGACTCCAGGAGCCAAGGGAGAGTCCAAATATCTGCTTTCTAAGTGGTAGATTTGGACTAGGGCTAGATTTGGACTATTTCTTCCTGAATTAAAGATGTCCAGATCCACAGTGCAGGCTGACCTGATTTACCCCGGCCCCTTCCCAGGTGGAGAAGCTGACAAAGGGCACCCTGGGTGGTGAGCGTGGCCCTGCTCGAAGGCCCATCCCGTGGATCTGGGGAACACGTGGCTATACACTTGAACACACGCGGCACCCGGCAGCCAGTCAGGGCTACGCTGGTCCACCTCGCCCAAGAGGTAACGAGGCTGAGCGAGTGTTTACTTGTTCCCTGACCACTGGTCAGACTAGTCACCTTCCCTCCCGTGAGGAGGAACAAGTGACAGAGCAGAGAGGGAAGCTAAAAGGTTTTTCCAGTTTACATCTCTGGTCGAGAAGCAGAAGCCTTTCAGCCTCGGGCTGGGATGGAAATGTGAGAAAGGAAGAGAACAATTCCTTTCACTAGATGGACAGAATATCTTCATATTGCAGTTGAAGAGAATGAAACTCGGGGAGGTCAATAACTTGTCCATGGTCACGCAGCAAGTAGTGTACGCGAGAGTTTGAAACCAGCTCTTAATTTCTCCTCTGTGATCTTAAGCAGAAGGATGGACTCTGATCCCCTCCATGCTGTATCTCCCTCAAAGCACTGCCTCTCAAGATACTGGAGCCTCATTTTACTGCTGAGAACTCAGAGAGCAAAAGGACTTGTCTGAAGCTGCCAGCAAATCAGAGGTAGAGGATGAGTGTCTTCCAAACATATAATGACGTTTTCCACCCATTGCTGGTTGCTCTTAGCCTTGAGTTTTTGTTCTGAAGAGAACCAGTGTAAACAACAGAGAGCCAACTCAAGCTGATTTAAGCAAAAAAAAAAAAAAAAAAAAGGAACATATTGTCTCCACAAGCAGAAAAGTCTAAAGACAGGTCCAGCTTCAGGCATAGCAGGATCAATTCCACCTCATGCCACCTCTTGGGTCTGTCTTTCTCTCTATGGAAACCATAGATTGGAAACCATTCTTGGTAAGCTTGACTTACCAGGAGCTCTCACTGGGCATCCTGGCAGAGCAGCAACCCTGGGAAAAAGAGGTGTTTCTCTCTCCTCCTATTCCAGTATAAATCCTGAAGCAGGCATTCACAGCCTCTAATTGGTGGACTCGAGTTCCAGATACACTTGTAGGGATGGTGGTAGAAACAGCAACACTTGAATCACAGGGGCTGAGAGTGTGTAGGGGTAGCTTCTTAAACTGAAATGAAAAATGAGATATGGTCACCAAAGAGGTTGGGAACGGATGCTGAAAGGCCATAAAGAAAGAAGATGACACCACTGGGAAATTCAAGCCACCGTCACCTATGTGTATTTGTCTGTGGTTACCTGGCTGTACTCCCAGGCGTCTACGTTGCACACATATGCTATGCTGGTGTTTTATATATAGGACCTCAGTCTATCCTCCAGGCACTTCTGTGAGGTGGGTACCATCATGAGCCTCATTTTAATGATGAGGACAGCAAAGCTCAGGAAAGTTATATTACTAACTCAAGGTCACATAGTAAGGAATGGAACTCAAACTCAAGAACGTCTTAACTTAAATTACATACCATTCACCACTACGTAGCCTCCTTTGCAAATAAGACAGCTAATCCCAGGAAAAGAGGACTGCGTGCATTCTGCAGATAATATGTCTCCCTGCCCCCTGTTGCCAAATCGTAGAACAGAAAGTGCAAATCCATACTTTCATTGCCTATGATTTCTGTCTTGAAATTCTGGATTTCTGCTCTACTCACAGACACTTCCTCCCTTGGAAAAAGCTGACCACCCATGTGGGAGAGCCGATGTTGTAAGGGGACAGCTGTTTGGGGGCTGTTCACAGCCATAGACACATTTTATTTATTTTAAAGCTGGAGAAAGATATTCTCCTCTCAAGATGCCTGGTTCCAAACTGGCTAAACCACTTTTTGTTCAAACTTTCCAAGCAGTTTCATCCCTGGGGTGGAAACAGAGCATGGAATGATTTGGAGCAAAAGGACAATTTGGGGACAATTATGAGTGAGTGAAAACAGAAGGTTATAATAGATGTTGTCTTTCAACCCTGAACTCCGGCATCTTGTAACCAAGAATTCTGTCCCTCAGGTTTTGGTGGTGGGAACGTAATGCTGAGCAGTTGTCTGGAACTGCTTCTAGATGTTCAGTAATTAGAAACAGGAGCACTGACTCAGGAGCACATCAGTTGGGTTACAGAGCACCAATTCACACAGGAAAAAAAAGTGCAAATGTGCAAAGATTAACGTTGAGCAAAAATGAATAAATATTTCCTATGGATTTGAAATGTGACTTGCAGTTCTCCTTTCAAAACTGAATTGTCAACTATTTCATGTAAGTTAGTCCTATACGAGGAATGAGCTGGAAGCAAAGTTGAAAATTTTTCAGTAATGACGAGAGAAGGCAAAATCTCGCGTGTAGGGGTATGTGGTCAATGCAGGGAGGCAATGCGGTTAGGAGGAAGTCAGGTGACACCCTAGGAAGTTGTCTGCAAAAATGTATGTTGAAATTTGGTCCAGGATGGGATCAGGCATATTTCCCATTTCCTTGATGAGATTTAAAAGCTGGAAAACACCCAGCTATTGTCCATGACCTAGACACAAGTCTTCCTGGAGGCAGAGAAATGCTTTTTGGGGAACTTAAGGATTCTTCAGAGCCTGTCCAGCATATCGTGGGTGTCACACCAAGGAGCGTGTGGAGACTGTGCACATGTCCTCACACACACAGGCACACACAGAGTGTGATCATTAGACAGCCAGGCTCCTGTGGGATGCAGCAAAGGAGCAAACAGAGGCTTAGATGGAAACAGGAAAACCTCCCACAGGGTGGAGCTAGGCTGTCTGGGGTTTCCCCCCCAGGTAGGAGTGCAGCTTTTATAGCAGCTGCAGACGTCACAGCCACTGTTTTCTCTCTGGGAAACCAGGGTAGATGAAACCAAGTGGCAAGTAAGATGTTGACTCCTGGATCTTTATCTGTCTCATACACCACTCTGCTGTATTCTTGGGAATATTTTGCGAGCAAACACGGCCAGAGCCTGGCACACTGCTAGTCTATACCTACTCTACAAATGTCTACTGAGGGAATAAATGGTACTTCTCAGACGTGGGCAAGGGCTCTGATCTGGCAGTCTCCTAGATCTTCATCTCAGGGAGTGCTGAGTGCTGGAGGGCTGGAGCCTGGGACAGAAAGGACCGTCCACACGCTGAACTTCGGGCGCCTGTGGGAGACACTGCTGACCTCCCAGGTGGCTGACTGCTGCCCAGTTCACGTCCCTTCTTGGTACTCAAAGAGCTGCCAGAGCTCGAATCCATTAACGGAGAGGCCCGAAGGACCTGGCCCTGATGTGCAGCATTGGGCGGGCCTTAGGAAAAGTTTAAGAAATTTAATACTCATCAAACACACGTTATGTGTAGAGTAGACTTTACTCTATGTGCAATTCTATGCCAAGTAACAGGGTGATGCATAAAATGCTATTTTATTTATTAAAAAAATAACTGAATCTGGCACCACACTTATGGCAGAAAGCAAAGAACTAAAGAGTCTCTTGATGAAAGTAAAATAGGAGAGTGAAAAAGTTGGCTTAAAACTCAATGTTCAAAAAAAAAAAACCTCAACGTTCAGAAAACCAAGATCATGGCCATCTGGTCCAATCACTTCAAGGAAAATAGATGAGGAAACAGTGGAAACAATGACAGATTTTATTTTGGGGGACTCCAAAATCACTGCAGATGGTGACTGCAGCCATGAAATTAAAAGACGCTTGCTCCTTGGAAGAAAAGCTATGACCAACCTAGACAGCATATTAAAAAGCAGAGATGTTACTTTGCCAGCCAAGGTCCATCTAGTCAAGGCTATGGTTTTTCCAGTAGTCATGTATGGATGTGAGAGTTGGACTGCAAAGAAAGCTGAGCGCTGAAAAATTGATGCTTTTGAACTGTGGTGTTGGAAAAGACTCTTGAGAGTCCCGTGGACTGCAAGGAGATCCAACCAGTCCAACCTAAAGGAAATCAGTCCTGAATATTCATTGGAAAGATTGATGCTGAAGCTGAAGCTCCAATATTTTGGCCACCTGATGTGAAGAACTGACTCGTTTGAAAAGACCCTGATACTGGGAAAGATCGAGGGCAGGAGGAGAAGGGATGACAGAGGATGAGAAGGTTGGATAGCATCACCAACTCAATGAACGAGTTTGAGTAAGCTCCGGGAGTTGGTGATGGATGGGGAGGCCTGGTGGGCTCCCAGTCAATGGGGTCGCAAAGAGTCAGACATGGCTGAGCGACTGAACTGACTGAACTGAACATGCGTTATATGGTATACATAAATGCATGGGGAAAAGACAGAAAAATGTACATTGTTACCAATTGTTACTATCAGGAGTAGAGTGGAATTAGAGATGGTACTAAGGTGTACCTTTCATCTTCTTTATTTCTCTTCACAATGAGCATGCATTTATATATCACTTCTGAAATTCTTCAAGACATTTGTCATTTTTTGTCATTAAATACTTACAAGTGTATATGTATTTATTTTCTGTCTCCCTCATGAAAACAGGAAAATTATATGTGGTGTGTCAAGGACTTGGGAGCAACTAAATTGTTTACCTTTGTGTCCTCAGAACTCCAAACAGTTTCTGGCACAGAGTCTTTAATATATATTTATTGATTAAATGAATAAATTATTTATAAAATAAAGAATCAGAAAAGCGTGTACTCCAAATGGTGGGCTTGATAATTTAAAGATGGTGGAGGAATAGGACAGGTAGACCACTTTCTCCCCTACAAATTCATCGAAAGAACATTTGAACGCTGAGCAAGCTCCACAAAACAACTTCTGATCGCTAGCAGAGGACATCAGGCACCCAGAAAAGCAGCCCATTGTCTTCGAAAGGAGAGAGAAGAAATCCGGCTCCACGCACCACAACACCAACGCAAGCTTCCCTAACCAGGAAACCTTGACAAGCCAATCATCCAACCAAATGGCGGGCTTAAGTCTCTAGAACAGAGCCTGGTCATGCCAAGTATCTAATGTGTGCATTTAAATTGAATACTTCAGAAAAAATAAATAAATTAAATACTTTGGTATAGAAGGCTTGGTGCCTGCTGTTAGGGATTTTAAAATCCAGACATCCATATTTCTAACCATGTTACAAACAGATTATGACAAGTCTCATAAACTGGTACGAGCAAAGAGTAAAAGGACTCAGGAAAGGGAGCTGTAGTTTTCAGTGGAGGTAATCAGGGCAGGCTTCGTGGAGAAGGTGAGGTCTGAGAAGGGCTTTGAAAGATGATATCATAGTGTCCTGGGCTTGCCATACGAGTTACAGTTTGGAGGCTTAAAACAATAGAAATTTATTTTCGTTAAAAAGAATTCATTTGAATCAGTTCTAATGAGATGGATGAAACTGGAGCCCATTATACAGAGTGAAGTGAGCCAGAAAGATAAATACCAATACAGTATACTAATGTATATATATGGAATTTAAAAAGATGGTAACGATAACCCAATATGCAAAACAGAAGAAGAGACACAGAAGTACAGAACAGACTTTTGAACTCTGTGGGAGAAGGTGAGGGTGGGATGTTTTGAAAGAACAGCATGTATATTATCTAGGGTGAAACAGATCACCAGCCCAGGTTGGATGCATGAGACAAGTGCTCGGGCCTGGTGCACTGGGAAGACCCTGAGGAGTCGGGTGGAGAGGGAGGTGGGAGGGGGGATCGGGATGGGGAATACGTGTAACTCTATGGCTGATTCATGTCAATGTATGACAAAACCCACTGAAATGTTGTGAAGTAATTAGCCTCCAACTAATAAAAAAAAAATTAAAAAAAAAAAAGAAATTTATTTTCTCACAGTTCTGGGGGCCAGAAAACCCAAATCAAGATGCCAACAGAGCTGTGCTTCCTCCCAAGGCTCCAAAGGAACCCGCTCCTCACTATTCTGGCTGCTCCTGGATGCCGGGCGGTTCTTGATGTTTCCTGGCTTGTGGCTGCATCGCTCTGAGCGCGGCCCTCTGTTCACATTGACTTAGCCTCTGTGTGTGTCTGTCTGACATCTCTCTCCATCTTACAATGATACATGTAATTGCATTCATAAAGTACTTCTCTCAAGATTATTACTTATCCGTTCTTTTGCCATATAAGGTAATATTCAGGATTCTGGGGTTTAGGACAAGACTATATCTTGCATTTTTCTACCTAACAGGGCTGGAGAGGACTTCAAGGTGTGGAGAAGAGGTCAGTATATACGGGGTGCTGGGAAGGGGAAATCACCAGTCCAGGACTGGTAGCTGGTCTGCTCAGTGGAAACCGGGTGGGTGAAAGGGAAGAGTGGGCAGTTCCTCGTCTTCGCACAGCCCACCCTCCATATCTGTGGGTTCCTCATCCAGACTCAACCAACCATGCGTTGAAAACATTGAAAAAAGTTCCAGAAAGTTTTGAAATACAAAACTTGAATTTGTCACATGCCAGCAACTATGCATAGCATTTATAATAGGTATTGTAAATAATCTAGTGATGATTTAAAGTATATGAGAGGATGCACATTGGTTTTATGCAAAAAGGACACCATTTTATATAAGGGACTTGAGCATCTATATTTGGATATCTACTAGGGGTCCTGAAACCAATCCTCCGCAGATTATAAGGGACAGCCGTGTATACCACTAAAGGATTTGAAAATAGAGACTCAAACACATATTTGTATGGTAGTGTACATTGCAACATTATTCTCAGTAGCCAAAAGGCAGAAGCAACCCAAGTGTCCAATAACAAATGAATGGATAAATTTAACATATGGTACATCCATGCAATGGAATATTATCCAGCTATAAGAAGGAAAGCAGCCCTGATACCTGTTACAACATGATGAACCTTGAAAATATTGTGCTAAGTGAAATAAACCAGGCCCCAAAGGAAACACATATGTTTCCACATATATGAACTCTCTAAAGTAGGCAAATTCACTGAGACAGAAAGATCAGAGACTGCAGGAGCTGGGGTAATTGGGGAAAGGGGAGTTACTGCTTAAAGATGGTAGAGCTTCTGTTTGGAGTAATGATAAAATTTTGGAAATAGATAGTGGTGATGGTTGCACAATAGTGTGAATATAGTTAATGCCACCAAATTGTACACTTAAAAGTGGTTACAACGCACATACATTTGTCAACACCAAAAGTGAGCCCTAAAGTAACCATGGAATCTGAGACACATCATCGGCATAAAATGCTGTGTTGGTGTAGGTTTCTCAATTGGAGCAAACATACATGTTTGCTGGAGGAAGTTGATAACGGCGGAAACTATGCATTGTGTGGGGATAGGGGGCATATGGGATATTGTATCTTCTGCTTAATTTTGTTATGAACCTAAAACTGCTCTCAAAATACAGTCTATTTTTACAGCCTGGATATTAATCCTATGACAGTCATAAGAATTACAAATATATCATAGCTTTTAGTTTACATTTTCAAGATTTGTAGTCTTTTGGTAAATGTGAGTTCTTATCTCTTATGTATGGTTATTGTCTCCTGTTTAATTTGATGTTTTGTGTCAAGTTTAAGAATACAATAAAGAATATGTTTCTCTAAAAAAAAAAAAAAACAAAAAAAAAGTGCAGTCTATTTTCAAAAAGGTTACAATGGCACATTTTATGTTATACAAGTTTTACTCCAATTAAAAACACAAGGAAAGAGTAGATCTTATGGTTGAGAGGGAAGTGGGCATGAGTCAGTCTGACGGAGTGGAGTGGATGAGAGGGTCCCTGCCCAGAGCCTTCTTTAGGGGTCACAGAGTCGTCTCCCCACCTTCCCCCACTGCTGGGACGATCAGTTGTGATGTCTCGGAGCCGTGTCCTTTCTGCACTGGGGAGGGCTGCTTTGCCCAGACTGATGCCCCTTTCCTGATGGCAGACTGTGAGCAGTAACTGGCTGATGTCTGGACCTTTGCCTCAATTCTGGATCACTCTGCAAAGCCATCCCAGACCCAGAACTCCCCAGCAGATCTGCAGGGCCCTCTGTTACCTTTGCGTATGGCCAACTCCCGCCCCTGCCTCCATCCTGCCCTCACTGCCTTACAGGTCTGTCTCCTCAGAGGACTCCCCACTGAACCTTCTGCATGCAGCTCTCCTATTCCGATGTTTCAAGAGGACCTAACCTACAACAGAGACAATTGGGAATTTTGTTTTGGTTTTTAACTTAGGGGTGGCAGCCTGAGAGCTGTGACTTGGGGAGATCATTTAACAGAACTGCATAGGATTAGTTGGAAGAGGAGAGGGCAGGGGCAGGAAAACTATTTGGGATCCCCTCAGAGGACACTAAGAGCATAGCACCTGGCTCCATTACTTCATGGCAAATAGAGGGGGAAATGGTGGAAGTAGTGACAGATTTCTTCTTCTTGGGCTCTCAAATCACTGCTGATGGTGACTGCAGTCACGAAATCAGAAGATATTTGCTTCTTGGCAGGAATGCTATGAACAACCTAGACAGTGTGTTGAAAAGCAGAGACATTACTCTGCCGACAAAGGTCTATGGTCTTCCCAGTGGTCACATACGGTTGTGAGAGCTGAACCCTAAAGAAGGCGGAGCGCTGAAGAATTGATGCCTTGAACTGTGGTGTTGGGGAAGACTCCTGAGAGTCATCAAGGAGATCAAACCAGTCAACCTTAAGGGAAATCAACCCTGAATAGTCATTGGAATGACTGGTGCTGTAGCTGAAACTCCAGTATTTTGGTCACCTAATGTGAACATCTGACTCGTTTGAAAAGTCCCTGATGCTGGGAAAGATTAAGGGCAGAAGGAGAAGGGGGCGTTAGAGGATGAGGTGGCTGGATGGCACCACTGATGCAATGAGCATGAACTTGGGCAAACTTCAGGAGATGGTGAGGGACAGGGAGGTCTGGTGTGCTGCAGTCCACGGGGTAGGAAAGAGTCGGACATGACTGGGCAACTAAACAACAGAGCGCCTAAGGACCTGAAGTAGGATGTTGGCAGGAAACGGGAGAGGATGGGAAAAAGAATTTGAGACAGAATTGGTGGGTGAGGGCAGTTAACTGGATAGAGGATGGAGGTGAGGTTGAGATGCTAAGCCTGAGGGATTTTGACAGTCACAGGGCATGCGAAGCAGGTCGCGGATTGGAGTGACGGGATGGGGAGTCTGAGATGCTGTTGAAGGTGCGTCCTATAAGGACACGGTGGTGTAAGTTCTCTCCCAGGATGAGAACAGGCTCAGGGAAGAAATTTGGAGAATACGCACCCTTGAGGAGATGTGACTAACCAGTGAAGGAGGAAAAGGAAGAGTGTATACAGCCAGGGAAGTCAAAGGGGAAGTTGAGCAAGAAATGTCAGGTGCTACAGCGGGAGCCGATGACTGTGGGCTGGTTCTGCACGCACTTGTGTGCTGGCAGTTTTTCCCAAGTAGAACAAAGGTGGCGTGTCCCCGGTTAGAGTGGAACCTGGCTCTTGAGCTCTCTCCCTCAGTCACCCTCAGCTGTTCTATACTTTACCCACTCGCACCTTCCTGCTTCTAAGCTTTGTGCAATTTGAAACCTACATTACAATCCTTGGCTTGACCACCCTAGAAGCCATTTCAGGCCCCATAGATGCCATAAATATAGATCCACAATAGCAAATACCCAACCCAAGCACTGCAGACTGTAATCTTAATGTAATCACTCTAGCTTCTTATAGAAATATCACCGCAAAATGACAATTTATCAATATTCTGTCTTGACAGTGCTATTTTGGGGAAACTACTTTGGTAGATACCATTTTATTGTTCAGTGATATTAATACAAAGAACTTGAAAATAATATGTTCTCATCCTTTCAGAGCTAGGAAATGCTTGCCATTCCACACTATCTGATATACTGTCTCTCTTAGAAAACTACAGGCATTGTGATATATCCTTGTTCCTGTTTTTTCTGTTGGTCATTGGGATGCTTAAGGTCAGTTTTTGCACTACATTGTGGGAACTTCCATTTGGTCTTCTGGTGCAATCACTCCTCTTATCTGTGTTCTTCACCCCAGTTCAGTTCAGTTCAGTTGCTCAGTCATGTCTGACTCTTTGTGACTCCATGGACTGCAGCACACCAGGCTTCCCTGTTCATCACCAATTCCCAGAGCTTGCTTAAACTCATGTCCATCGAACTGGTAATGCCATCCAACCATCTCATCCTGTATCTGTCATCCCTTTCTCCTCCTGACTTTAATTTTTCCAGTATCAGGGTCTTTTCTAATGAGTTGGGTCTTCACATCAGGTGGCCAAATTATTGGAGCTTCAGCTTCGGCATCCGTCTTTCCAGTGAATATTTAGGACTGATTTCCTTTAGGATTGACTGATTTGATCTTCTTGCTATCCAAGGGACTCTCAAGAGTCTTCTCCAACACCATAGTTCAAAAACATCAGTTCTTTAGTGCTCAGCTTTCTTTATGGTCCAACTCTCACATCCATACATGACTACTGGAAAAACTATAGGTTTGACCAGACGGACCTTTGTTGGTAAAGTAAAGCCTCTGCTTTTAAATATGCTGTCTAGGTTTGTCATGGGCTTCCCTGGTAGGTCAACTGGTAAAAAATCCACCTGCAATATGGGAGACCTGGGTTTGACCCCTAGGTTGGGAAGATCCCATGGAGAAGGGAAAGGCTACGCACTCCAGTATTCTGGCCTGGAGAATTCCATGGACTGTATGGTCCATGGGGTCTCAAAGAGTTGGACACAACTGAGTGACTTTCACTTCACTTCACTTCACTTCTAGGTTTGTCAGATTTTCTCCCAAGGAGCAAGTGACTTTTAACTTCCTCTTCACCCCAGCCTTTTTCAATACCTGTTCTTGGTCTCCTTTCTTTCTCTTAATAGTTTGATGGGTAACAATATCATTCAAGGTGCATCTCTTCAAATCCTTTTTGAAGGTTGGCAAGATGTAGAAACTAAATGAGTGGGTGAGAAAGATAGGCTTCAGTACTGTGGAGGGCAAATAATTGAGTTATTTGGTACTACTGGCTGGCTTCATCAACAAGTCCCAAGTCACATCACAGAGACAGTGGCCAAGATATAGGTGTGGCTTGTGTCACCAAGATTGTGTCCAAAACCTGAGCCTCCCTGACATTGTGTAGTGTGGAGGAGATGGAGGCTGCATGATGTTGATATGCCAGGAGCAGCAAAGGCAGCTGATGGGTGCCCTAAGTACCTTCAGCCAAGAGACTGGCCTTGGAGAGAAAGCCCATGTCGCTGACACTGTCCTGGGTATGCCTGGTGTGGCTCAGGAAGCCACTGTGGGGGACAGGTGTGGCTTTTCCTCTGTTATATTAAGTAGCTCTACCTGTGTTGATGATGAAGTGGGTGTGAGACTTTGATTGCCTTAACTGAATGGCTAATTTGCAGTGTGACCCTACTAGACTCCTAGGAACTGGAATATGCTCACACACCGAAGCTCCCACATGGCCTGCCCTCTGCCATGGGGTGTGGCATGAGGGCTGGGCGAGTGCTCAGCAGCCTGGCTGCAGCATGCCAGCTGAGCGCCACCCTGAGCTCTGCCGAGAGGCTGCGGGAAAGCCGGAGGCCCCCTGGGCTTCTCTCTGGTGCAGCTGTGGTTTCTCCTCCAGCCAAGTCCAGAGCTAATGCCCCTGGTTTCAGGATGACAAATGGGATTCGAAGGAGGCTCTGGAGCAGGGCTCTATTGAGAGCCAGATCTGCAGAAGCTTGGAGATTGACTGCTAGTTCTGTGTGGGTCTGGAAAATACTGCCTGGTGGATGGGGTTCGAGAAGACTTGTCCAGGGCCGGAACACAAGGACCGTCTTCAGGATGAAACCTCTCTAGCCTAGACGTGCACCTTCCCTGCAGGCCGAGGTGCTATCCCCAGGAAGTCTTCGGCTTCCTCACCTTCCCAGTCCTGTCAGCTCCTCCTCCCAGAAAAGGAGGCCTTATTCACAATGCTCTCACTCAGGAAGTGGGTTTGGCGCCCTGAGGAATCCCACTGCCCCTCTGGAACCTCTGACTTTGAGTGGCCCCCAAAGTTCTGAGGAAGGCCTCACACCCGTTTCCCCTGAAGGTCTGAGGTAAACTCTGGAAATGCCTGAAATACTCCTGACCAAAAACAAATACCCACAGTGCTCGTCCAGTGGCCACTAAAATAATAGAAAGGTGTCCTGGAATGATCATGTCTGCCCATGCATCAAGACCTTTTTTAAAAAAAAGCCTTTCTTGAAAACTATCTTTGTGAGACAGAGACAGTGTGACTCTTTGTGACCCTATGTGCCATAGCCCGCCGGGCTTCTCTGTCCATGGAATTCTCCAGTCAAGAATACCAGAGTAGGTGGCCATTCCCTTCTCGGGGGGGGGGGGGTCTTCCCAAACCGGGGATCGAACCTGGGTCTCCTGCACTGCAGGTGGATTCTTTACCTAGAAAACTATGGAGGCATGTATGCTGCCTGAGCCCCTGAATCATGATCTCTGAGGGTGGCTGGATATTTGTCTTTTTAAAGCTCCCCAGGTGACGCTTATGTGTAGGCAGAGTCCAGATCCAAGATGCTTCTCCCATGTCTGGGCGGTGAGCCCAGAAAGGTGACTCACCAAGACTGGCGGACCCGGGCCTGGAGCCCGAGTCTTCCAACACTCAGGCCAGTGTTGCACGCCCCGTGACTGTCGGGCGGCCCTGGCTGAAGCCCGCACGCCCACCCGCACGGCACCTCCAGCCGCCACCCCCGCCCCTGCAGCCCCACTCAGCACGCAGCGCTGCATTCCGTGGGTTCATGCTGTGCCTGCTCTTTAACCTACTTTTTAGAGGGAAAGTGCTTACCTGTCCCACTGATTCCCACATTAAAGCATGAAGTCCATGAGGCCAAAGACCACAAGAAATCAAACTCTTAGTCCCGGCTGCAGAGCAAGGGCTGCGGGCCTCACAGGGTCTGGAGAAACGTGGAAGCTGACTCCCCCAGTGCGTGTGTGCTCAGGTGCTCAGTCATGTCCAACTCTTTGCAACCCCATGGACTGTAGCCCACCTCTGTCCATGGAATTTTCCAGGCAAGAATACAGGAGTGAGTTGCCATTTCCTCCTTGAGAGGATATTCCTGGCCCAGGGATCAAACCTCCTGCATTGGCAGATAGATTCTTTACCACTAAGTCACCTGAGAAGCCCCACTTCCAGAGTATGAGATGTCAGTTTTCAAATCAGTTTTTGAATCTGAACTTTGAATTCTGGCCTTGCTGAGCTTTCATTTCTTCAAGTGTAAAATGAGACTCAGAGGGTCAGAGTGCCATTACAGGAGTTAACATAGGTGGAAGCACCTGGCTTATTAGTTGCATGATATTGGTCAGGATAGGCTAGGTTTGCTGCTATAACAAACCTCAAAATCTTAATGCATAAGGCAAGGCTTCGTTTCTCCCACACACTGCCTGCTCAAGGGAGGGGTGGTAGAACTTGGCACTCTGTTGCTTGAAGGCACTCTGGGACCCAAGCTGTCAGGGTCTCCATAACCAGCTTGGCATCAGGCTTCGAAGTTCACAGAACACGGGAATCACAGCTCTCAAATGTTCTGTCCCGGAATTAACATACATCATTCCATTCACATTTCCCTGGCCATAGCCAGCTGCAAGAACACATCTAACTTAGAGGGACATGTGCTCAGAAGGAGACGAGAATCTGAAACCTTGGTGAGTACTAGTAATCCCCACCCCGATATGCAAGGACTTATTACTGTCCAGGTGGCAGAAAGCGACCTGACCACACTGGGACCAGAGCCCGGCTTCCTGGACTCCGTTCGGAGACTGACGCTCATTCCTCGAGCCATACAGCTGCCCATGGACAGTTTCCTGTTACACGAGCTCCTCTCCCTTCTGAGTCATTTGCTTCTCCTCTAGTCAAATGCCAAAGAGAAACATTTCCAATGAGTTACCAAAATGTCTGAGCAAATAGAAAGAAATTCCACTGTCAAGCTTTCCAGTTCAAGGAGTGTTCCTTCTTGCAGGGTTCATAACTCCTGTCATATTTCTAAATGGCTTATGCTTGTCAGCAATAGTGCTTCCTCTGTAAACAATGGAATTTGAGGTATGACATACAAAAGATTTATCATTCTTCAATACATGCTTTTGACTTGGGGTGTAAGTTTACATTATGGGTCCCTGAGCAGTCATTTGCAAAGACTTCCTCTTACAACCAGGCTCCTCCAGAAGAACCGTCACCATTCTCACGGGAGGGAGCCCTGGATGTGGGGGGAGTGCCTTCCCAGCCCTGCAGAAGCTGCTCTGACAGCAGGTCCACTGAAACACTGATGAATTAAAATTAAATAAAAGAAGCTCAAGGAGAAGAGGCGAGAGATTCAGCAACTGAGACCCTCCCAGGTTACACAAGAGTCTTTCCTCGGAATCCAAAACACAAGTGGACGTTCTCTTAGAGACTGATTATACGTGTGTATTATATTCAGCTCTTGCTGTAAGTCACTTCTGATCTAGATTTCAGGATGTGCCAATGAATGAAACAATTCTCTGCTCTCTTGGAGTGTACATTCTGAGAAAAGAAGAGAAAAACAAACGAGGGAACCCACAGCTAAGAGTCCATGAGGAAGACAACAGTGCAAAGTGAGGGAGAAGAGGGTGACCTGTGTTGAGGGGGGCAGTGCTATTTAGACAGAGTGGCTAAGAAAGACCTCCTGACGGGGAGACGGCTGATGGGAGAGGTGAATGAGGAGAAGGCGCCAGGCACGCTACGATGGGGCAGAGTGTTCCATTCAGAGGATGTGCGTGACTCTATGATGTGCATGTCAGTACTGACATGCGCAGGCAGAGCAGGCTATAAGCCTTCGTATTGTGTACAGGTTGGCGTGCACTTGGGGTGCTAAGATCCACATGCCATACAGGCAGGGGCGGCAGCAAGTGCCAAGGCCCTGAGGCAGGAAGTAGCTTGGCTTTCTTGAAGAGCAACAAGAAAGGAACAGTGACCTAGTGAGTGAGAAGAGGAGAGGGAGGGGAGGAAGGACTGTATGAGGGCGGCCTGCTGTTCACGTTGAGACTTAAATTCTGATGCACCAAATTATGGCCCTTTTCAAAGCCCACGCTGTTCTCCATCACCCAACACCATTCCGCTGTGCAAAGCATAACGGCTGCCATAAGTTACTGGGGCGATGCTGCTCAGGGCAGGCAGGGGTCCAGGCAGGAGAGGCTGGAGCTGGGCGGTGACCCTCAGTGTCCCCTGGAGGCACTTGAGCATCACTCTGTCGCTGGCTTGGGAAGAGGGCGTGTCCTCCTCCCTCCCTTCCTCATTCCTACCCACCCCACTGTTCACACAGCCTCACGGTTCTCAGTGCTTTTGAATCTACTTTCCTTCTGGGATGTTTCCAGGGCTCTCACTGAGCCCTGCTAAGAGATGAGGGTCTGAGGGAAAGACAGGCACCTCTCTCTCTTTGGGTGGGTTGTGGGACCCTGGACCTCAGTAAGGAGGGAGCCCTGGGAGCTTCCAGTCAAAGGTCCTGCTGGTCAGCCCTGAAGTGGAACAGGAGTTTAGAAAGCCAGCCCAACCTTGTCCAGTGCATCCTCGTCCACCATCTGCTGACTGCCCTCCATCAGCCCAATAATTGTTTATCTTGGCATTCCGGGTAGTAGGTCAGGTTAGATTCTTTTCTTTCAAATAGTCTCTTGACATCAAAGAGGAAGGGATGTAAGGTAAAAAGAAATAAATCGGGGAGGATTCCACATGCTTCACAACTGCTTTCATGTCTGGGATGCGCAGGAATGCCGGGGTGGGCACAGATTCTGTTATCTCCCCCAGGTCAAGGAAGGGTGGTGGGTGGGAGTGTGGTGTCCAAGAGCAGAAATGATCTGGACAGATAGCAGGGCAGCGGGCTGCATGAAAGCAAGAGTCAAGGGCAAGATTTTTCAAATTGAGATAGTGTGCTGGATAACATGGGGCTCAGGATGAGCAATAAAGCATGCAAGCTGGTGGGAGGTGGCCCCACAGTAGGAGGAATGCAGGGCGACTGAGGATGTCAATAGAGGGGGCTCTGTGGCTTACGTGTGACCTTTGGAAGGGCTCAGCCCCTGTGGCAGCCCCAATCTCCTCACCTGTAAAGTAGCATCTTTAAATATGGCGTTTTTGTATTTTCAGCTCTTCCTGAATAGTTTTGACCGGAGGATGATTTATTCTCTTCCAAAACAGCAAATGGCTACCTAAAGAGCTAAAATCGATTTCATTTTCCTAGCTTAGCTTTGAACTTCAGAAGTTGACAGTCTGATGGAGACAGTGGGAGCATGTGGCAGAGATGGCAAAAATCTCAAGCAACACACAGTAAAGCAGCAGCTAAATGTTAAGTAGAAAAGAGCCTTTTAAAAAACTTCTTTCTCTTTAATTGGAGGATAACTACAGTCTTGTGTTGGTCTCTGCCATAATAAACATGATCAGCCACAAGTATACTTCTGGCCCGTCTCCCTGAACCTCCCTCCCACCTCCCAGCCCATCCCACCCCTCTAGGTTGTCACAGAGCACCGGATTTGAGCTCCCTGAGTCACAGAGGAAATCCCTACTGACTCTCTATTTTACGTTGGTAATGAATGTGTTTCCAGGCTACCTTCTCCATTCATCCCACCCTCTTCTTCCCCCACTGTGTTCACAAGTCTGTTCTTTGTCTGCATCTTACAGAAGGGTTCCCTGGGGGAAGACAGAGAAGATCCATCTAGGAAACTTTCAGGAGAGGGAGAGGCTGGAGCTGGTGGAAAGAAGCCTGGGGAACAGCAGATGACCATCTGAAGAGCTGGGAGGGTTCATCCAAGTCCCTGTTCTGGAATGTACCCATGACAGCATAGGCACGCAGGGCTCAAGGCAACTTCAAGTTTTAAAAGTTTTCCCCTGTCTTCTCCTTCTTTCAAGTGAAATTTATACACTTTTTTCAACAGTGCAACTTGGTGGTATGCCTCAAAAAACTTTAAAATAGTCAAACCACTTCCCCTGAAAGTTCTACTTCTAGGAATGTATTCCAAGGAAATAATCAGAGTTAAGAAGTACCTAGGTGCAGACATGCGAAAGTGATGATTTTATTATAATTTATTATTTAAGTACAATAAATGTAAGTATTTAAGTAAGTAATATTATTTATTATAATTTTCTTATAAAAAAGCATTATTTTATTTTGTTTTCACCATAACCCTATGTAGAAGATATATGCTTTCTGAGGAAAACAACACCTAGGAAAACTTAATTAATGTATCTAAAATTATTAATATATTGAACAAGTGGTTAAAGCCAGGATTTGAATCCCTCTCTGAGCCTATCTCCAAACTCCAAAAGATTCTCCCTCTTTAGGGACAAATATCATCATTTAGGTGTAAGAACTGACTAAACCAATTATGGTTCATATGTTATATATTATAAAGATGTGAAAAACCCACAATGTCCCATTGAAGTGGAACACTTCAATGCCATGGAAACTATGTATAACATGATCAGTAAAAAATAGGTTGTCAAACATTGTGCATAATGTGAGGCTAATTTTAGGGAAAAAATATAATGGTTAGGTCATAATAAAATAAAATGCTGATAATTGTTATGTGCTAATATTGGAATTATAAATGATTTTTATTTTCTTATTTATGTTTTCTGCAATTACAAAACTTTCTTAAAAGAAATGACGTAAAAAAAAATAAAAAATAAATAAAAGAAATGACGTGGCCTTTTTTGTCACAAAAAGGTAATTTTTTACCTTTATTTTTTGATAACTGTTATCACAAAGCAGTTGCTTCTTATTATAAAATGAAAATGTGACCAGAATTAAAATTTTGGAATCTACCTAAAGGCAGAGGAAGAAGATAATGACCCTAATCCGGATACTTAACGGAACAGGGACGACTGTATGAGTGAGTGTACCTCCTTTCAGGCCTTCATCGCTGCATACCTGTTCATGGGTTTATTTTACACAGTTGTGCTCAGGTTTAAAAGTGTGCTATGGCCTTCCCGTAGCAATTGGGAGCAAGAACGTTTCATGTCTTCACTGTCTTGCTCACTTGCCTCTACCGTCTGTGAGGGAGGAGGCAGCTCTTTTTTATTTTTTGCTTGTTCTTTATTTGCAACCCATAGTTCAGCGCCCTCACTTTGAAGACGCTCGATAAATACCGGCCAAATGACTAAGTGCCCGGGCAGGGAAGGGAGTGGCTATGAGGTTTCGCAGAACCGGAGCCGCTCGGCATTGGAAGGATTTGGGTAGGGCGAGCAAGATGGGGGGCTGTGGGGGAGGATCTGAATGCAGGGCTAGAAATCGAGACTTAACATATAAGGCCACAGGGGCTCACTCTGGTCTTCCAAGTGGGGATGTTCCGTGATCAAAACCAGGCAGCGGAAACGCGATTCTGGCAGCTGCGCTGGGGACCGCGCGGCCCTGCGAGCCGCAGAGGGGAGGCCGGAGGCAGCGAGGCCGGGAGGCTGTCCTCGCTGGTTCTAGCTGAAGGCTCTCTAGCAGACCGCGGCCTGGGGAGGCTGGGCTGCGGCTGGGGCTGGGAGAGCGGAGGTGGAGATAACGCCGAGCTCTGCCTGCAGGGACCGCAGGGACTGAGCGGAAAGGAAGGAGGGAGGGCGTCAGGGAGGCTTCAAGCAGGCGAGGCTGAGAGCGGGGCGGCTCCGGGGCCAGCAGCAGAGGGGAAGTGCCTTCATGCAGCACCCCGAGTCCCCACCTCTTCTGGCTCCTCGGTTGCCTGGGTGTACAGAGGAACAAATTTGTGGTGTGGAAGGATTCCAGGCCAGTCATCCATCATCCACAATGAATGCTCACTGAGCACTCACCACACACTCGGCAGCCTCACCCTTTCCAAGAGAGAGTTCTGGAAGTGGTCCAGGGGTCTGCCAAGGTGACTCGCCAGATTCTCCCTTGAACTCTGGGCTCCCTCCCTTGCTCTGTTCCCCAGTTTTCTTTTAATTCAGAAAAAGCAACAAACAGTTCCCAGCCCCTTCCCTCCATCGGCCACGTCCCTCCCTGCGGTTTGGCAGAGAAAGCGCGCGGGCCGTCCCGGAGATTATCTAACGCCGCGTGCAAGGGCCGAGCGGCCGAGCCGTCGGGGCGGGGGCCGGAGCGCCCCGGGGGGCCCCGAGTCCCGCCAGCGTCCGTCCTCCACCGAGGGCCCCTCTCGGGAGAGGCCGGACACCGACCTCCGCGCCCCAGACGCCCGGGCTCAGCGCCAGGGGCGGGTCAGCAGTTCACCCCAGCCTCAGTTTCCGTGTCTGTAAACTGTGAGTGACAGACCCGACAAAATTACAGGTCTGCTGTCAAACCCAGATGTGGGGCGGCTTCTTGCAGGCGCTGAGTACTGGAATCGTATTGAACAAGTACTGGTCTTTAATATTATTATTAGTCAGCGTGTGCTCAAGCCCTACCTTGAAAGGTGATATAAGCGATGCGACTGGGGGTTATCTTCTCAGCCACTCTTGGGATGCGGTACCTCCTAGTCCTGACGATGGGCGTGCACACTCCCATGTCGGGACGTTTTACCATTGTGTTTCTCACTGATTATTTATGCAGTATTATGGACCGATCAAATCAAGTATTTCATGTTTGGAAAAACAACTTTTTTTCAAAGCACAATAAAAACACATCAAGTTTGAAAGCCTTGCTTAACAGGCTTATCAAATTTAACCCAATAGACATATAGGGCAGTTGAGACATGGAGATATAATACCGAGGGAAGGGGTTTAATGCAAAATGTTGGAAGGCAAAGTCATGTTTCAAGGATTCCATGACCAGTTTCTTTGTAGGCATCATTCCGTTCACTTAGGAATGACTGGAAAGCACCCCGGCTGGGTCCTATTTGAAGCCCTCATTCCGTGCTCCCAGCGCACCTGTGTGGATCTTGAAGCACCCGCTGCTCTGTTCTGAAACCTCTGCTTTCTTGGCTGTTTCCCCCAGGAGGCTGTGGGCTGTGTGGGGGCAGGCTGGGACTGGCAGCCCATCGGGCAGCAGAGGTCAGAGCTACAGAAAGTGCCCCAGGACCATCTGCTTACTGAATCTGTGCACAGGCTGGTGATCACCAGGAGGGTGGGCCTCACTGGGAGGTGGGTGGGATGAGAGGATCTTTTCCCCAAATGGTCCCCTCTCCTCTGCCTCCTTCTCCTCACCGGCAGGATGGCTGCAACATCCCAGCCACGCCAGGTAAGTACGGCAAAGGTGAGATTTTTGCTACTGTGATCCGACTCAAAAGGAAACAAGCTCTAATTGTTGCCAGGCTCATCTTGTGGGCCATTTGGGCAATTTCATTTTGGAAGGGGATTAACTTGTGAGGGTTCATGAAATATGTTTTCAGCCCCTCTCCTGTCAGCTGATAGAGTCCACCCATGACGACTCTAACGGGAGTTTGGGAAATCTATCAGATGCTCACAGCCCAGGGGGATCTGTCTTAAAAGATGGGAACACAAACCTGCTCCATGTAACTGGGAAATCCAAGGGGATTTCATGCCCAGTAGCTGGGTTTTCTCAACTGAAAAACTGAAATTACTATGACTGGCCTTTGTGCATCTCTCAGGAGGAGGGAAAATATGAACTTACAGAATTTCCCACGGAGAGCTTTACGGACAGAACACGCCAAGTCTGAGGCATGTGTGCTTTGCCCTACCGGTGACTGACAGCCAGCCAGGAAGGGGAGAGGTGGGACTGCTCTTCCCTCTCAGGCGGATGGAGGGGAGCAAGTCTGATGACGGACATGCACAAAGCTGAATCATGGATCTTCCATGTAAAGGGTCAGTCTGTGAAATGGAAGTATCAACTCTCAAATAGCACAGACTTGAAATAAACCACTGAAAATCGCTTTAAAACACACAGGGAATCATTTCATAGCTAATTTAAACTCTCTGTATTTCTTTTGACCAAGGAAGGATGTTTTCTTTCTGAAGACAACATGTACACATGAAAAACTGGTATTCAAAGAAAAGTTACCGGCCGGAGAAAAAAAGCCATCCTAAGTCACACTAATTCAAAGTGTAACTATCACTAACCATGGCAACCTATGTCATATGCGAAAGTACTGATGATGCAACACGTCACTAGTGTGATTTCTAAACCAAGTCCAAGACACAGGACTTCCTCCAGCACTGCCTTCTGGAGGCCAGAATACTTTGGGGGTCCTAGTTGAGGCAGCAGTACCCTGGGGAGTGAGCCGGATTCTCTGCTCTCTGCTAGGCCTTCTGAAGAGGACCAGCGGGTTTGAGGGCAAAGACCATCTGACTGAAGAGATAGGGACACCGCGTGGCCACCACCCGGCAACTGAGACTTCGGATACTCGTGACTTGACTTGGCTCCGCTGGGCTGGTGATTGTGGGAGGATCAATCCTAAGTCCTGGCCCATGACTGGAGAGGAGACTCCAGTGCCTGTGAAACTAATGAGGCCCAGCCGAGTCCCCGCAGCCGTGAGAGACCCCGTCCTACTACAGACTTGGTTGGTTCTAACCTGTGTCCTCCAAGAGCAAACAGACACATTCAGGCTCGGTGTCTGCCCTGGTGATGAAGTACTTGTGGCATATGTGGGTGAGAGATTTGGCTTACAGAGGGTACTTTGGGGCCACAGTATAAATTAGGGGAACAACTGAGACTAATTTGTGAATTGAAATAATTACTGAGAGTTGCCTCACAAGTTACTCAAAGAAATCTGGAGGGGAAAAAAAGCAGTCCTGGGCAAGAAGTTTCAACATGCTGTGGACCAGATGTCAGGGTTTACAGGGCTTTATTTAGGGCTTGTTTAGGACACTTCCCAGGAATCATAGCCTGTGCATCCCAGCAGCTCTGTATGGACAACTTGGAAAGAACGCTGGCAACCTAGAAAATTTTACTTGTCCTGTTTATGATTCCAGGCTGAGTGTTGACAGGTTTTATGTAGGAGCAGCAAAAGTCCACTTGTCACACCCTAAACCTCTAAATTACCATCCACCACTGCCCCTACTTTCTCCCAAGCAATGGGGAAATTCATTTCTGAGAGTGATCCCTGCTTCTAGGAGCTGATGCTGGCTTTTGTCAAATCCTGGACGGCCCTGGTTTGCAGGAGAACCACATACATGCACCCAGGGTCTCCCACACTCAGAACTGGCGATCATGCAGAAATGTTCTCACGTGAAGCACACCATGACTCTGAAAGAGGAAAAGGAAATGCCGGTGAATGGCAAGCATAAAATCATGGAGATTACTTAAGCTACTTGGGAGCAAGTAACATTCAAGGCATTTTACAGATATTCTTTGCATAAAATTAATGTGCTGATTACAACAATTCAACAGTTTAAAGCAGTTCCTCAATAACTTAAGTTGTCAACACATCTAGATGAAAAAGCTAGACAAGTAATGTTCTGGATAATTGGTTTATGAAAAGTCAAACAAATTAAGTACCCTTTTGTCTTCAGTCATCACCCTGGAGGTTTTATGGGAGAGGGCTAACTTGAGAGTCATTATTGGCCTGCCTGACAGAACAGTGATGTCCTCAGGGTCACTGAAGGGTCCTAACTCTGAATGTCCTGCTCTGAGTTTTCTGAGGTTGATGTATTCAATTTCGCTTCCCTCTTGGTCATCTCTGCTCTCCATTCTCATCTTTTGTGTTGACAATGTATTTCTAACCTAAGTTGTCATTTCAGCCTCTATAATCATTACTATCTAAAATTTGATTCCTTGGCTTTCTGGGTTTTTTTTTCCCTTTAATTATTGTATTTTGTGCCTCATTGTCTTCATCTTAAAATGGGGTTGATAATAAAACCTATCTGGTTTGGTTGTTACATGAATGCAAACTATAACGCAGTTGTAGTATGGCCCATCATGTAGTAAGTTCTTAATAAATATTAGTTGTCAATGTTGTTTGATGTTATTATTGTTTCACTATTAGTATCTGTTTCTTCCTGGTTTTCTTGATTTGGATGCTGGCAGAATTTCACTTTATAGGCTTTGACACTCAATGAGTCCCACTTTCTTTTGGTTAGCAAAACAACCGAATCTCAGCAAATTTCCTGCTTTTGGCTATTTTGGGATATTTTCATTGCTGCTGAAGCCTGAAGGACTCTTTGATTACTTCTGGGTTTGTGGGTTTTCTTGGCAGTTGAATTGAATTAAAATGAATTGAGAGATTAAGTGTCTGAGTGCTGAATAAGGAGAGTGTCCCTGAATTTGAAAATAATAATAGAAGTATATTTCACTAACAATTTTAATAGTCTAGACCTTCCAGTCATTCACTTTTGCCTTATTTCCAGGGTAAAAATGGGGCAGGCATGAAGGGAAGCAAGTGCAAAGGCCCTGAGGTGAGATTATGTTTAAGAACATATGAAAGGAGCTTAGACACCCACATTTTAAAAAACAAGGGGAGGGATTTGAGAGATCTACAAGGCCGTAGCTAAGCAGATTTGGAACTCATATTTGGACTAGTGAATGTTCCAGATGACAATAAATCATGAATTTGTCTACATTTACGTTTTCAAATAGGCCAAGATCAGGAGGAAGTTTTAATCTCGTTTGTCAAACCCAGCTGATTTGAAGTGGCCGTCTGGCACCTCCTATGGCTGGGCAGCTCAATGCTGTGATCAGTTAGCTGTGTGTCTGAATGCGGCTTTGTTGTCATCTGGGACATTCACTCAGTCTGCTAGGCACAGGTTGCGTTTACTCAGGCACACACCTCTTCAGAAGAGGTGACAGCGGTTGACCAGTTAGCTTCTCTGATCCTAGGCTCCTGGAACCTGAGGTCAGCTGAAGAGTGGTGCTGGAATGATTTACCCACTGTAGTTTCAGTGCTGTAGTCCCTAAGGTTGGTTTTCTCCTTACAGCTCTCTAAAACCTCCAATACATAACTATTCCCATCTATGGCCGAAGAGCCACTCTCAGGAGTTTGAAGAGCCGAGTCTCGGCTGGGTACTCAGCCTTCAGACAAAAAAGGGACTTGAGGTGAGTCAAGCAAAGCAGTGGCCAAATGGAGAAAAGGCTGGATAAAAATAAGAGGGAGATGAGGATGCTAAAGTCCGCTTAACTCCACAGGAATGTGGGAAAGGAACATAAAGATCTGGATAAAGTAACTTTCATCTTCAATGCTGCTCTTCAGGCCAGTGGACATGGGAGCTGGGCAGACGGCCCTCATGTTTTTGCGGCGATCTGCCACCAGGGGGCGCGCGAGCTCACAGCCGTGTCCTGGTGCTGCTGGAATCCAGGTGGGAGGCATTCTGGGAAAGGAGGGGCAAAGACTTCATGGAAAGGAATCCCAGTAAAATCATTAGGTTGAGTTGGTGCTTCCTAGTGATGACAGCTGAAGAGGTTCTGTTTCTTACATGTCATTGGAAGCTCTGTTTGTCATTTCAGCGGCTCTTGAAAAGAGGGTTTTGACTACACTGGTGGAATTGGTCTACAAAGAGCCCTGCTGGGTTTCAGGTGGAGACACTCTGGCCATGACCTCCCTTTCCTGCTCAGTCCCGGCCAGCCTCCTCTTTCCACGCTTCTCCCAGCACTTATCCAAATCTGCTCCTGGGTGCTGTTATTTTATATTTTATTTTTCACTGATAATGATTTTCGATAATTTTTTATTGAGATCCCATCAGCTGTCAAATCTGCTCCAGGCACGAAGCTCCTCTTTCCTCTGCAGTTTTGTCTTTCTTGAGTGGTAACCACCAGACAGGTTCAGTCAGGTTTGAGGAGGATGGGAGTTCTGTGCCCCCTTCTCTCCTGGCCACGGTGGCTTCTTTCTCTTTCCTCAGTTATGGTACTGCCTGGAAGGAATCACATCTGAGAATTAAGGCTGTCTGCCAGACCAGTGAAAGTTTACCTCTCACCAGGCCATGTGGGGCACTCACTGGGTACTTTTATTTTTCTGGGCTCCTTTGTGAGGATGGTGGGTTTGGGTGGGTTGGGTGAGAGTGGGCAAGAGGGACAAAGGCCAGCTAACCTGCATTTTTATCTCCCCCCGTTCCACCTCCACCCCAAGGCACAGTCACAGAGCCTCCCTGCTGGATGAGGGCAGAGAGAGCAAGGGTCCCAGGCAGTGGGGCGGGGCCCAAGAGTATGAGACCTCAGAAAGCTGGTTGTGCTCGTTTCTCAGCCTCAGGCCCCATGTCTTTCCCATGTAGGTATATATTGAGCATTTGTAGATTTGATTTTTCAGGTGGGCCTTACGAGGGTCTGTGATCCAATAATCAGAGTTAAATGTCTAGTTAATTTTAGACTCAATAAGAGTTATGTATCAGTCATAGTTGGGTTAGGACACAGAAGCCACCCCAGTTACTTGAACAGTGAGGATTTCATATGTTTGTGCTCAGTCACCCGGTCGTGTCTGACTCTTTATGACCCCAAGGACTGTAGCCTGCCAGGCTTCTCTGTTGAATTTTCCAGGCTAGAATCCTGGAGTGGGTTGCCATTTTCTTCTCCAGGACCCAGGGATCAAACCTGAGTCTCTTGTGTCCCCTTAATTGGCTGGCAGATTCTTTACCACCAGCGCCACCTGGGAAGCCAGAATTAACATAAGGAATAGTTAACTAGGCAGCACATTGTTAATTATGTCACTGAAGAGGCAGGAAGGGAACCCTAGCTTATCATAAATGTAGCAACTGTAGGAAGCCTACCACCCATTGGGCTCTGGGGACAAAGTGAAGAAATTTGAATTATAAAAATTAGGACCTTGGAGGAGAGGCTTGGTGGACGCAGGACCCTGACCTTTGAGGATGGGGCACAGCTGGTTGGAGTGTCTCAGCAGACCCTAAGTAGACACGGGGGAGCTGGCTCAGCAGTGTGAAGAAGATGCACACCAGATCCCACTGCTCTCCGGGGGAGGCGTCACTCTTATTATGGAGAGGAAGCCTTGCTGGGGTCCCTCAGAGCCACAGAGAGAAGGAAGGAAGCACAGAGAAGCAAACTTCCAGGACGAGGTGAATCCCTTCTTGTACCACCCTGACTTAGCAGAGCCTAGCATGGAATCATCTAGAAAACAGAAATGTGGTTCACAGAGTTCTGGCCCCAGCAACAAGGCTGAGTTTAGAGCTGGGAGAGAAGAGCCTAAAAACTGGTACACTGTGCTTGACTGGTCTAGCAGAGGGGGATCAGGAGTGGGCAAGATGGGAGACTCAACCAGTATTTTTTTTTTGCCCCTTTCCTTTTTTTTTTTTTTTTTTTTGCTGACAGTTCAAGACTAACACGTGTGATGATCAACCACTAAGATGTCAGACTGGCTGCCTGGGACCAGCAGGCTTACGTGAGTTCCTGCACCGGAAGACAGCCTCATTCTTGACCATCAATCTAGGGAAGGTCCTGCGGGGGCTGGCAAGGCACTGAGGTCTCCGGGGCTGCTCTCCGAAGCCTGGAAGGACATCCGAGAAACTGCAGACGGGGGAGCGGCCTCCCTCTTGTGGAAAGCTGCGGTACTGCAGGAAGGTGGTGTGCTCGGCAGCTGGCTGACCACTTAGCCCTGCGCTCCTCGAACTCCAGGAAGCCCCAGCTGGGAAAGACCGGCTTGATCCCCTGAAGCAGATAGGGGGAGTGCTTCAGCACTGACTCGTGATGGCGCTGATGCCATTCTCCAAAAGGAATAAGTCTCATCACGGAGGTCTGGATCCCCTGCTCAAAGAAATGAATCGGCTATTTATCCAGAAATAGGTACCCAAAGCGAGAGACAAGCGCGTCTCACATAGACATCTGCTTTGGGTCTTGGAGCGTCTTTTAAAACAGAGGTTAGCAAGTTTTTCTGTAATGGGCCAGACAGTGAATTCTTTATGCGTGTGACTCTACTGTCTGTTTCAACCATTGAACTCCATCATTGTTGTGTGAGAGCAGCCACCGACAGTCATCAAATGAGACAACTGTGTTCCGATACAGTTTTATTAGGGACACCGAAATTTAAATTTCATTACACATCATGAAATATTATTCTTGCTTTGATCTTATGAAATTTTTAAAAATGTAAAAATCACTCTTAGTTTGCAAGCCTTACAAAAATTGAGCTGGGGCGGGCCATGTCTAGAGCGGATGGGCCCTTGGTTTGCACTTTTCAGCAGTTTAGCCATTGGGTGGTGCCACTGGGCGCTAAACTCATTGGAGTGGTTTCTGGGCTGCCCTGCAGCAACTGGGTGCCAACAGGATCTGGCCCCTGGGGTCCCATGGGCCATGGGGCCATCTGAGTGCTTGACCCCTTGTTAAACTTTGAGGGGTTATCTGTGGGAGACACTCTAAATTTTACCCTTTTCCTAACTGAGCTGAGAACCTTGTTCTCACTGAAATGTATCTCTGGGTTCTAACAAATCGAGATGTTAGCATATCTGAACCTGACACAGTTCAGGAGTGCCATAGTATCCAGTTTCCTCATTGATAACAAGAATCTCACCTGGGTATCTTTTTTTTTTTTTTTTTGGTAATCCTCATTTTTTTATTTTTTTATTTTTATTTTTTTCATTTATTTTTATTAGTTGGAGGCTAGTTTCTTTACAATATTGTAGTGGTTTTTGTCATACATTGACATGAATTAGCCATGGATTTACATGTGTTCCCCATCGCCCCCCCCCCCCCACCTCCCTCTCCACCGGATCCCTCTGGGTCTTCCCAGTGCATCAGGTCCGAGCACTTGTCTCATGCATCCAATCTGGGCTGGTGATCTGTCACCTGGGTATCTTTAAACAATTTACCTGTTAATGCACCAAAAATATGATGGGTTTAATGACAATGTGATTTGTGTATGGGCTTCCCTGGTGGCTCAGATGGTAAAGAATCTGCCTGCAATGCAGGAGACCCAGGTTTGGTCCCTTGATTGGGAAGGTCCCCTGGAGAAGGGAATGGCTACCCACTCCAGTATTCTTGCCTGGAGAATTCCCTGGACAGAGGAGCCTGGTGGGCTACAGTCCATGGTGTTGCAAAGAGTGATTTTTATATGATTTTCCAGGAACTCAATCCTTTTTAAAAGCAAGCTGCACTGTACTGTAACTTACATTAAATGTGTGGTCTTATTTGTTTTGTGAGTATTGAAATCTACAAGTTGGACATTTAGAAGGAGATACTATGAATATGAAGAACTTTGAAAGATTTAAAAGATTTTTTGGTAGAAGAAAAGTTTTGAGTCAGCAGTATTACCACTGGGGTTACAAAGGGCAGAGTTAAGGATCTGTATTTTCTTTGCTGCACATAAAGAAAGTCTGGAAGGACGCAGAAGAACCAAATATCTGGTGGATGTTGGGGAGAACTGTAGGAGGGGGTGCCAGGGGGCGAGTTTCCTGCATCCATGTTTATTCCCTGGTGTTTGAACCCCGTAAGCATCTGCCTTTCCCAGCCTCCCTCTTTATGGGTCAGCAGGGCCTGACTCGGTCAGGCTCTGATACATGGAGCCCCATAGGACACAGATATGTGTGTTTTCGGTGAAGGAGGCAGGCATCTAAGGAAAAGTTGGTCATATTGTGTGATAAATGCTAATCAGCCTGTGAATTTACCCAGCGGAAGTGCTAATTACCTGTATGAGAGCATCAGAGGTAGATACTCAACACACCAGAGAAGGAAGAGGAGGGGGTTACCCCTGACTGAGGATACAGCCTGCACACAAGCGCAGGGATGGACTAGGGTGATGTCTGGGTCACGTCAGAGGTGGCAGAGAGAGTTAGGGCATGGAGTTGAGTGGGAGAGGAGAGAAAAGAGCAGGGGAGAGGGGGAGACAATGCTAGCGAAGTCAGTGGGGAACCGTCTGTGAGAAGAAAAAAGTGAGACTTTTCTTGGGATGGAGGATGTATCAGAGGACCCCACGTGTTGGTCTAAACACCAGTGATGATGACGTGGGGCAGTAGCTGCAGAGCAGAGGTGCCCCCATCTGGGAGGGGAGAGGTGAGACCCACTGAGCCTGGGGTGGGGGGTCCCTTCCTTCCAGGGCTGACGTGTCATGACGAGGTCAGTGTTTCTTCTCTTTGTACGATCACCAGCCCTGTCCAGCCGAGGTTCCACCAGGTGCGTGTGGAACCCTCTCGTTAATGCCCTACCATCTCGGGAAGGAAGAAATGCTACCTGCCCTGCTGCTCTGGGGGGATGACGAAGCCCCGAGGGCAGCCGCTTGCTTGTGCCTGGGAGTGAATCAGTGATGAAACCAGAGTCCTCTACCCAGTGGGAAGACATGAGACGCTGAAGAAACTCCAAACTCTGATGGCTGTGCTCCGCCCTCCCCACCCTGCCCAGATGTTCTGGGAGACTCTGGCTGAACTCTGGGGCACACCCATCTGCGTTCCTGGCAAGCGTGGCAGCCGGGAGTGTGCACTACCTGGCTCTGAGCTGCTGCTGGCCCAGAACCAGGATGGGGTAGCTTAGTCCTTGGGAGACTCCAGGTTGCTTGGGATGGGTGCAGTACCTTCGGGTGGGTGCCCTGTTGTTGCTGCAAGAATCCGAGGCAAAGGTTTGGTTCGTGAAACTTGGCAGCTCCAAAGAGGGGCAGTGCATTTTTCAGGCTGACATTTAGGGCGGGTCTCACTCTACTAGCATATGAAATCAATGAGATAATGAATGTGCAAACATCTTGAAAAGTCACCAAACTTCTTATTGCACCCCATCCAGCTGCTTTTTCTGCTGCATTTCCCACTTCTGTTTCAACATTACCCCACACTTCGATTACTTTTCTCCTTCCTTCCTCCTCACCTCACAACTAAACAGACGCTGAGCTTTTTGGACTTGGTTTCTGAGAAGGCTTTTTCGCTCATCCCGCTTGATGAGCGGGATGTCTGCTGTCCCTGTCCCTGCCCTGGTCCAGGTCCTGGACTTCTTATACCAGAGTAGTAAAGTTTATCTGGTCTACCGTCACTTTCTTCTGCTTTTTGTATTTAGCTACGCCACCCTGCATGTGGAATGCAGGATCTTAGTTCTCCAGCCACGGGTCGAACCCACACCCACTGCACTGGAAGCACCGAGTCTTAATCACTGCCCTGCGGGGGAAGCCCCTGTTTTGCCTCTGAATTATCAGCCACACTGCTACCAGATTTAGTCATCTTAGACCATATGCCTAAATATTTCACTCCTCCAGTCTCAGACTTTCAAAGACTTTCTATTACCTCCAGAGTAATAAATTCTAATGTGCAGTATTCAGCCCTCCTGGCTTGCCTCACTTCCCTGGTTCACAGAGGTCCTCCAACAACTCACCTTGGCTTTTTGCCCTTTGCGTGCTCACTCAGTCTGCCTGGAATGCCTTCACTTTCAGAAACCTCCTGACAAATACCGCCCCCCACCCCCCACCATCCTCCAAGTTTCAAAAAGGATTGCAGATAAATTATTTATGGGATAAGAAAAGTGGAAGTGAACATATTTCAGATGCATCAAGGAATCTCTTTAATGATCTCATTAATGTATTCATGCAGCAAATATTCATTTTGTGCAAGAAATGCTGAAGATTAGGGTGGGATGGTTGACTATTTACCTACTTGGGTGCAGAGATCTAGAGCTATGAGGACTGCTTGCATAAACAAACCCACCATCACAACTCTAATACTGGTGCAAAAATATCTGTAGAGTGGCTATTTCCCTTTTTGCTCTAGCTACCAGGAAACTCAAAGACAAATTTGACTTGCAATCACAGTATTCATTTGCTCATTCAAACATTCATACATAACAGTTGCCAAGAAAGTATTCAGAACAGTGTTAGCTCAAACTAGGTGAACAAGACATAGACATAGCTCCTGCCCTCAAGAGGTGACTATTAACTCATATTTAGCATATCTGCATTATTTCTCTATTCCTGATCTTATAGTTCTATTTTATCATTATCCACCTTCAGTTTTATGTTAAATTCTTTTAGGAAGAAGAGAGATACAGTCAATATATAAAAGTAAAAATGTTCCAGCACTATTAGTGAGGTCACAAATTTGATTTCTATTGCCATGAATTATATAGTTTGGTTCTTTTATTACAGACTTTCTCCTAAAGCCAACTAGGCATATAAATACAAATGATACACAGTTAGATGAGATCAGAGCAGTTTTGTAAGGCTTTACTTTCTGTCACCTTGTAAACTCAGAATGACATTTAACATCCTATTGTGATCAAAAGATTCAGTCAGTTCAGTTTAGTTGCTCAGTCGAATCTGACTCTCTGCTACCCCATGGACTGCAGCACGGAGGCTTCCCTGTCCATCACCAACTCCCGGAGCTTGCTCAAACTCATGTCCATTGAGTCGGTGTTGCCATCCAACCATCTCATCCTCTGTTGTCCCCTTCTCTTTCTGCCTTCAATTTTTCCCTGCATCAGAGTCTTTTCCAATAAGTCATTTCTTCACATCGGGTGGCCAAAGTATTGGAGTTTCAGCTTCAGCGTCAGTCTTTCCAATGAATATTCAGGACTGATTTCCTTTAGGATTGACTGGTTGGATCTCCTTGCAGTCCAAGGGACTCTCAAGAGTCTACTTCAACACCACAATTCAAAAGCATCAAGTCTTTGACACTCAGCTTTCTTTGCAGTCCAACTCTCACATCCATACATGACCACTAGAAAAACCATAACTTTGACTAGATGGGCCTTTGTTGGCAAAGTAACGTCTCTGCTTTTTAATATGCTATCTATCAGGTTTGTCATAGCTTTTTTTTTCCAAGGAGCAAGCATCTTTTAATTTCATGGCTGCAATCACCATCTGCAGTGATTTTGGAGTCCAGAAAAATAAAGTCTGACACTGTTTCCGTTGTTTCCCCACCTATTTACCATGAAGTGATGAGAATGGATGCCATGATCTTAGTTTTCTGAATGCTGAGTTTTAAACCAGCTTTTTCACTCTCCTCTTTCACTTTCATCAAGAGGCTCTTTAGTTCCTCTTTGCTTTCTGCCATAAGGGTGGTGTCATCTGCATATCTGAGGTTATTGATTAACCTCAAGATTAGAAGATTAGCCCTGCATCATTATTTTGGGGATGAGTTGTTTTTCTGTTTCCTGTATATAATTGAAATTCCATTTCAATATTGATAGTATTCATATGCGACCTGAAAACTTTTTTGGAAATACATGGGATATGTTATATAAATAAATTAACAATTGACAATATTAACAGTATTAAACAGGGTATATTTCTCAGAAGAAACGAGAAGGTGTGTAGGTTAAGGAGTAGGGGCCTCCTAAGTATCCAGGCAGCAGCCACTCTGGTTTCATATTCTTGAAGGGTGAAGATGCCAACGGGGGCCCTTCCTTCTTGAAAACCGCTGTAAGTAATGGCGGGCTTGCTCCTGGGCTGGCACAGGTGGTCTCTGCACCTGCTCAGTGCACAGCTGCCGCTGGGTACCACCTGTCCGGGGCGTTGCAGAGAGCTTAGCTAGCCCCCCAAATGTTCCCCTGGGCCCTGCGTTCAGGGCCCTCCTCCTAACACAGGAGAGATGGGCAGAGGAACCCCGCCCGGGATGGTAACAGACTGTCTCCTCACAGGTCCCTCTCTGTTTGGATGCCTGGGGAGTTTGCCCCTCGTGCCCACCGCTCCCACCCCCAACCCCATACCCCATCGCATCCAGGTCCCTGGTGCCTAGCGTGAAGTGCCACGTGTAGACGTCAAGAGGGGGCTTGTCAGAGCCCAGAAATGAGAGGCTTGTGCAGGAAGTCTGCAGTATGCGGACTTGTTTAGGAGCGTGTGGGACTGTTCCAAAAGAAACTCCTTCTCAGATTGTACGTGGAACCTAGAGCCAGCCAGCCCTTGAACTTCACTCAGCGCCAAGACTGTCTTCAATTAGGTATTCTGTCCAGTGTAATTCCAGTCACATTCTCTGGATACCACTGCCTGAGGCCCTAGGGCCACAGGGGTAATAAAACAGTCCTTGAGGAGCTTATTGTCTGATGGTGATGACGACGATGATGGTGGTGGCCAGGGAGCTGGCAACTGAAATTCATCTTACTATGTGCCTATCACTGTGGTAGGTGTTTTGTATGTATTTTTCATTTAACACACAGAGAAACAACTCGATTATTTCACCAATTTATTAAATGGGGAAACTAAGGGTTGGAGAGATAAAGAAACTTGCCCAAGGTTCACCCTAAGTGGCAGAATTAAGCTCAACCTTAAGTCTATGTGACCCAGGACCCACTCTGTAACTGCCTGGCATCCCCTCAGCCAGAGAGCACAACCTACCCCAAACACAGGAATCTCTCAATGACCAGCGACAACTGCGGTCATTAGACACATGCATCTGTCTAAATGCTGGTACGGCTCCTGTTTGCTCGTTTGAACAGGGCAAGGTGAAAGTAATTTTCCTTGAGAAACTATGCCTGCTCATTCATGGGGAGGTGAGAGTGAGACAGAAACATCACGTGACCCAGATCCGTCATCTCTATTAACTCCTGAAGAATATTTTATTCCTCTCCTTGTAGAGGTAAGGAAACTGGAAAATGGAGAGATTGGGTGATTTAAGATTAAACCATTTACAAATCTGAACTCAGGCCTCTCTGTTCCCAAAGCCCAGGTATGTTCTTTCCAGTTCACCCAGTTAGGCCATGGAATTTACTAGAACTTTAGGGCATAAGCCTTGTGCGGGCACAGGAGAAATACAGATGAATCTGACATGGATCCTTTTCTGAAGGAGCTCACAGTCCAAGACAGAGATAAAGTGCGCATGTAGATGGTTCTATTATAAGATGCAAAGAATGCAATGCTTTAAACGGTGCCTTGCCGGCCTGGATGAGTCTCCTCTGTGTCCAGGGCTGTCCTTGTTATGTTGGTGGAAGAAGCTGGCTCGAACGTCGCCTGATTTCCCTTCTTCTGGAGCTGCTCCCTCTCACCCCAGAAAGCCCCGAGGCACCTGGCTCCTTCGAGAGATGTTCGTGTCCATGCGGGGCCAGGAGGTTCCCGGGAAAAGAAGCCAGAGGTCAGGGGAGCGTGCGTTTCCAATGTGTCCCCGCCGCTCTCCTCTCTGGCTGCCCCGTCAGCATCAGCGCGTTGCCTTCCCTGTCTAGGCAGTAATGTGTCTGCTCTTTTTCCTCTCGCTTGAAATGCACTTTGACATTTTTTAACAAATAACACAATTTTCCCTTTGTGTTTCCCTTAATAAAACACAGAAATGAGAGCAAGAAAAGGAAAGTAAAAAAATATGTTCCTGTCACCTCCACTCTGTAGCCGGACGTCCTTCTGCCTCGCTTTCTGCCTCCCTCTCACCAAGCACCGGTCCACCCCCCTCCCAATCTCAGCCACAAGGATTCAGGAGTGTGGTGGTGCTGATCTCTTTTTTTGGCCATAGAAAGGCCGTAGCTCCTCAACTGGTCTGAATGTCTCAACCCCACCTTCTGCAGACTACTGCTTGAGTGCAGGCAGATGATGGGAGAGGACTCGAACGGGATCTGGTCACCTCCCACTGAAAGATTACCCCAGGTAACAAGGCTCCCGTGCACCCTCTTGGAGCCCCATGGAGACTCCTCATTCATTGGCTTTTGTCTGCTCTGGGTTTCCCTGAAAGCTCAGATGGTAAAAAATCTGCCTACAATGCAGGACACCCTGGTTTGATCCCTGGGTTGGGAAGATCCCCTGGAGAAGGGAACAGCCACCCACTCCAGTAGTCTGGCCTGGAGAATTTCGTGGACTGTATAGCCCAAGGGGTCGCAAAGAGTCGGACATAAGTGAGTGACTTTCACTTCCACTTTCACCAATGATGGCAGCTGGTGGACCAGCCTGGCAAGGGCTCCACATTTTCTCCTTAAAGCAGACGACTAGGCTTACAACAGTCTTGAAGTTGCAAAATTTCTGATGTGTGGAACAGCTGCCTATCTCTTACCAGGGATAAGAGTAAGTTTCCACACTTGAGGCCAAACACCAACTGTATAATTGCAATCTGGGGAAGATGTGGCTGATCAGCAGCCTGTATGGAATAGGCTGATCAGCAACCTGTATGGAATAGGACTGAGCAGTTGAGTCAACAGTGATCAGCCCCTAAAAAGGCTAACAAAAAATCTGACTGTGCTAATGAGTGTTTTATGGCCAGAGAAAGGAGATGAGGCCCGGAACACAGGACCACTGGAAAGTTGCAACAGGTCTGGCTGGCTGTCATAATTTATGAGAGATAGAGAAAAACTGGAGCAGGATCAGAGAAAAGTGAATTGGATGGAGAAGACTGCTCTGCCCACATATGACAGATTTTGGAACGAGGATTTGACATTGTGAGTGGCCAGCTCTGAGCAATCAATGGACCAGAGGTGGCAGTTCTAGGGGAAGAAATTTGACCATACAAATGAAATGGTTGGGCCAGATGAGCTTTAAGATCACTTCCAATTCAAAAAGTCTGTAATCTGGCATGTCTCTTCTAATGCCTGTTTACCCCACTTGGACAAATTATTGGAAAAAAATATTTCTTCCTGATAAAAGGGAGAACCTGGCTTATTTTTCATGAAGAGCTTCTGAATGGTGGCTCGGTGCTATCTTTTTTCATTAAAAAGGTAAAATAATAGTATTTGGAAAACATAAGGCAAAAAATGGAAAACACAAGGCAAAAAAGGATGGTTCACAAATAGAAATATGCCTGTTTACTCATTCATGTCACTGAGCAGACTAAGGCCACAGGGAAACAATATGGTGTAGGAGTGGGATTCACGATCTCTAATTCATTGGCAGAGGTAAGATAAAACATACAAGAGAAAATTCTGAATAAACAAGGTGTATCTTTATTGGTTTGGGTTTCACAGGTGGCTCAGTGGTAAAAAAAATCCACCTAACAAATCAGGAGACTTAGGAGAAGTGGGTTCGATCCTTGAGTCGGAAAGACCCCCTGGAGAGATGGCAACCCACTCCAGTATGTTTGTCTGGAGAATCCCATGGACGGAAGAGCCTGGTGGGCTATGGCCCGTGGGGTTGCAAAGCGTGGGACACAACTTGGCTACTAAGCACTGCTACTGCTATCTGTATTGATTTAGACACGTCACTTAGACATATCAGCTAGTCTACCCTTAGACCGATTCTGCAAAGCACATGGTAAGAATGCACTGGTTCTACTGCCCATCCCATTGTCCAAAGGCAGTCTGATTACATGAACTTTAGACTGTGAGGCCTTTACAAACCATATTTAAAAAATACAGCCCTCTCATTTCAGAAGGGAAGCACTGTTGGCCAGAGAAATGAACTGATGCTGCAACCGGCCTAGTGACAGAGCTGGGAATGAAACTGAGGTCCTTTGATTCCTGACCCACTATATTTTCACCTTTACTGAAAGGTCTGCCCACCAAAGGTTGAGTGCATCCCTCATCCATCAGTTAATCACTTGTTGATCACATATATGTGCCTAGCTTTGCACCAAGGACCCTATTACTTACAATGTATTATCAGATACATCTGCATCCTTCAGACGCCCAAGAACCATCTGGGGAGAAACATTCCCTCCAAATCCTTGGGTAATCTACACTAATCAGGCCACTTTCCAGATACAAGGCCCATTTGAAAAAGTTGGGCCACAGATCCAACTCTGTGGATCTACTTTCAGGATACCCTCTCAAAGAAATATTCTCATCACTAGTTAACATATTTTACAAATTCAAGACCTTTAGTGAAACCAAAACTCCACTGGGCATTTAAAAATATTCTTTATGATTGTATTTGCCTAACTTTTTTTCTTCCCTAACTTCTATTTTATGTATTATCCTAAGAATCCCTGTAATACATACACATTTTTTTCACCTCTTCCTCTACATGAGGTGACAAAAAGGACAAAGGACTGGTGTCAGGGGACATGCAGCTAGCCATCTGGGCAACATCACAGAAATCTCCCAGCCCTGCTAAGCCCTGAAGATTCATCTGGAACAATGGAGAAAACTATTTGTTCTGCCTACCTCACAGGTTTGTTGTAAAGATCAAGCAAAATCATGTGTGTAAAAGGGCCTTGAACAGTGTAAAGTAACGTTCAAATGTAAAGTATTAAATTCTTTGCCCTTTTCCCTGTTTTTTCTGAAGTGATATTCAGTGTTTGGCGTGCCCTTATTGGCCTAGTGTACTTAAATGGGGCCACTGCCCTTAAACACACTGGAGCAAGTGCTGCCAGTACTTTTTCTTTAAAAATAAGAAAGCTGTCCTGTCCTTGGAGCAGGTAACAGGAAACGCTTGCTCAGTGGCATCTCCTCTGCTCAGGTTCGACTTGCCAAAATGCGTGGCAATTCCAATTCACTTCTGTTCGGTTCAGACCTGAGGGGCCCCCAGAGAACCCCACCGAATGGAACCTTCCCGTAGTGCTCAGATGCCCTCTGTGTTCTGTTTTCATCGCCTGTTAAGACGGGGATAATGTCTCCACCTCATAGGGTTGTTGTAAAGATTAAATGAGTTACCTGTGTGACCAAGACTGAAACAAAAGAAATATTCGGTTAAGTATTAGCGGTGTCATGATTTTTCTTTCTTAATTAGCATCCACTTGGGGCGCAGAACTGTGCTAACCTCCTGGAATACACAGGAGACACAGTTTCTTCTCCTGCAGGGGTTAAAGTTCTACCACCGGAGGCTAGGGTTAGGAGGTTTTGTGAGTTAACATTCCCCCCACCCCACCCCCAGACACTTTGCTCAGCTAAGAATGCCCCCTTAGCTGACTTCCTGCGCGCTGGTATTCGGAGCTCGTCGCCTTGGGGTCAGATCCCGTGTAGCCGCTCCCAGGAGCCTGATTCAAGTTCTGGCCTTGGATCCTATGGCATCCGCACACCCCAACCTTGAGCGGCTTTCGAACTGAAACGGTGAACGGCGTTTCCAGCCCAATGGAAGCTGGGAACGTGTGGGGGCCCCGGGTGGCCAAGAAGGGGCTTGAAGAACTCTGAGCTGCAGGGTCCCGCAGCCACGCGCGGCAAATTGCTTCTTGGCCTTGTTCGCGACTCGTGAGGTTTGCGGTGCTCTCGAAGTGGCTGGAGAGCGGCCGCGGGAGCAGCGTGCGGGCGCCGCGGTCCAGGTGGCGGGGAGATCTCCGCGAAAACGTAGCGGGGGCGCGGAGCCGCGGGCGGCGGCGGCGTCAGCGCGTCCAGAGGTAGCGGTACACGTGGAGAGGAGGAAACTTTGCGTGCCCGGGAGGATCGCAGCGGCCGAGGAGCTCGCCCGGCGGGGGCCGCGAGGCTGGGCTGCGCCGCGGGGCTGGGAAGGGACGACCGCTGGCCCTCCGCGGGGCGCGCTCCCAGCCCCCTCCCTGCGCACCCCACCCCCTTCCCTCCGCCGCGCACGCAGCGCCGCGGTCCCTGTCAGAAGCGGCCGGATCCGCCCCAGCCAAGCAGGGCCCGACTCGCACCCAGGACCCTGGGCCTCCGCCTTCGCTCTAGCCTGGGAGAAGCATCGGGCCCTGCTCTCCTCCCGAGGAGGACGCGGGCGGGCAGGACGTCCCAGCAAGGCCGGCCGCCCGCGGCCACGTCCCGGCCCGGCCCGGGCGCGCCGAGGAGCGGAGCCAGGGGCCGGCGCTCGCTCCGGCTCCCTCCCGGGCGCGCCGGAGCCGGGGGCGGCCGCTCCGGCTGCAGCCTCGAGGGCCTGCGCCTCCCCCGGCCGAAGCTTCCCGCAGCGCTCGGCAACTTCTTTTGGCTCCTGCCACGGGGAGCGAGTCCACCCATCAGGTAAGGAAGGCTGCCTGTTCCTAGGCTCCAGCTCGGGCGGGCGTGTTTCTGAAAGTTGATTTGAAATGCATCCAAGAGTGAGCAGGGCCAGCCGCGCTCCTCCCCGAGGCGACTTCTTCGCTTCTGCAGACATTCCCGGCACCGGCCGACCGGCGGGCGGACCTCCCTGCGCGCCCCGCGCGCCCCTGGCAGATCCCAGCGCCCCGAGTCTGGGAGCTGGCGGGACGCTCTCCGGATCGCTCGCTCAGCCCCTTCTCGGCCGGGGCAGGTGAGGGACGCAACGCTGCGGGTCCCGGCGCGGGCTGTAGACCTCATAGTTCCGCGTGCCTGGGCTCGGCCCCGCGAGGGAAAATACCCACTTCTTTTTTCTCTTACACTAGTAGCTGGGTTCCCGCCGAGGCATCCCTAGGGCCCTGACTGGTATAGGTTGGGGCGGAGTCGAACTCGGGGTGGGGAAACCTGGGGCTGGGGACCTGGCGAGGGGGTGGGGGACAGGGGCAGGAGAAACGCAGTTGGGGGGCGGAGGCCTAAGTACTTAACGCGTTGGCTTCGAATGAAATCAGATCAGTCCGAGCAGTTCGCTGTGACTGCTTTCTCTCCTCCTAGCCCACATTTCTCTTGGCTGAGTTCTACCCTCGCAGCTCGTTCTGGTCACCCTGGACACTCCCTCCATCCTTTCCCAAGAGTGCGGCGGCTTGCGTGTGCCGCGTCCTAAAGGGCTCAGACGCCCAAAGCGTCGTTTCCTCTCCTCTGCAGGTCCTCCCCGCGCGGCCCGAACATGCTGGACGGCCTGAAGATGGAGGAGAACTTCCAAAGCGCCATCGAAACGTCGGCCTCCTTCTCCTCGCTGCTGGGTGAGTGTTCAGGCCGTGCGCCTCGGGCGCACCGTCTTTCCGCCAGGCCCCAGCTCTGGCGTCCAGCTCGCTGGGACACAGCAGTAGGGGAGCCAGCGCCCCGCTTCGCGCACTCAGTTGAGCTCACTCCCTATCTGTCAGAACCTGTGGGTCCTCCCCACCCTAAACCGACCAGCCGCCCCAGGCCTCTTGGGCCGGGCACCGAACTCCTTAGAGGCGAGAGGGGCGGGCGAGCTTGCTCGCGGGCGTTTGAATGGCAAGTGATTAAAAATACCCAAGGCTGAATTTTTAATCATAGAGCTGATCGACATCTCATAAATGCCGCCCTCTTTTCCGAGACTTAGCGATGAGCAAGGTCCGAGCAAACCCGAGGTCCGGAGCCGGAGCACCCAAGTTCGAGACGGCTTCTTGCCTCCAACTCCAGCCCCAGTCTCAGCCTCGAGCACCGCCAAGAGGCTTTTCCGGGCGGGTGGGCAGCGCATCGCGGGGATTAGCCCGCGCGGCGGGGCCCTAGCCTCGGCTTTAATTAACTGGTGCCGGATCTCTCGTCTCGCGGGTCCCGCTCCCTCCTGGTCTACCCAGTCCCTTCGCAGTGACTACCGAGGAGCGGCGAACCCAGGGCCTCAGCCCAGACGCAGGTCAAACCGAACCAGAGCCAGGGATTCTCACTCCCACCTCGCCGCCCTCGATGCTTTTCAAGTTTGGTGAATGGGTGTTTTAATTTTTCTTAGTGGGGGAGCGGGGTTTCGTTTTGTCATTTAAACCTCTTTGCCTCTTTTCCTAACTCGGAACAGCTAGAGCGGGGTGTAGGCGGAGGATGAGACAGTTCGGCTGGAGAAACCGGACCGAGGGAGGAAATCCTCCCCCCACCCCGCCCCCCAACTCCCCAGATGAAACGAAATCGCGTGCACCGCGTTCCCCTCTTTGAACCGCCTTTTCGGAAACTTCCCGACTCCATACAGCCTCGGAAGAGCCAGAGGGTCAGAGCGCAGGGCGCGCTCGAACGCCTGGCGTTCAGCGGGCATCGCGGCGAGGCCCGTGCGCCCTGCCAGCCTCAGGTCCGCTCTCTGCGCCCGGGGTCGCGGCCCTAGACGCCGAGACAGGGCAGCAAACCCGAGGAAATATTTTAAACAGTTCGCTACTTCTAGCAATGCCTGCTTGAATCCTAAGGTGACTGGCCCCGCTCCTGAGCCGATAGCTGTGTCTTCTAAGGGGAAAGGGGCCGAGTGTAGCAGGGAAACCGGGAAGCGTCAGGCCCTTTGGGACATCTCTCGCAGAAGTATCGTTACCGGGGACAAAGCATCTCTAAATAGCTGTGAAACGTGCCGACAGTGACAGAGGTGGCCGAGCACACAACCCTAAAAAAAAAAAAAAAAAAAAAAAGGCCCTCCCAACGCGCACCCGAAAACTAAAGGAACAAAACTGCCGCAAGTGCAGAGGTTAGGACTGAGAAGAGTCCTTTTCCCTCTGAGTCGGTTTGGGTTCGGTTTAGCCATCTTTCGTGGCTGCTGAGCTCGCCTGATTCCAGGAACACTGGCCGGACACTGCAGTGTCTTGGAGTCCTGCTTCTTTCCTCCCCAGTCCACCTTCCCGCCCCGCCCTTCTCTCCGTTTTGATGTTTCTTAATTATGAAAAAACCCATCTGCAATTTGCAGGCCATCCAGCACTTTGGGGCTCATTGGTTTGAACAATACCGTTTGCCTAGGGCGGGAATGGTATTTTCTTGCAGGCACAGAACTTTTTAGGAAGCAAAGAAAATGTATAAAGTTTTCCTCCAAATAAATAGAACAAAATTGCATTTTAGCAAAGGACAAAACCAAACAACAGAAAAATTATTTTTACACACTCATAGTTATAATCATAGACAATGGAGACAAGCATAGTGAATTATTTGATGATTAGCTGATTAACCTGGGAGCACAAATTTATTTGTAGGCTGGTTTTTACATGAGGTGTGCAGGATTGTGCATACCTGGATAGGTTTGATAATTAAAGGCAACGTATTGATTTCTGCCCCCTCCCCTGGTAGAATTTAAAACCTTCCCACATAGTCCCTGTTTATCAGAAACGCTATTTGGTTTGATTTGTTGTGCTCTCCCAGTCTCGGCTTGGATGTTTAGCAGGGGGCTTTCCGGGGTGGGGCCCGCGGGGGTAATCCGTGAGTGTGGAGTGATGGATCTGTGGCGGTGCGGGCTGGGTTTGGGGGGATGCTGGGCCAGCGCGGCTCATCGGTGGATGTCTGTTGCTGCTGTAGGCAGAGCGGTGAGCCCGAAGTCTGTCTGCGAGGGCTGCCAACGGGTCATCTCAGATAGGTTTCTGCTGCGGCTCAACGACAGCTTCTGGCATGAGCAGTGCGTGCAGTGCGCCTCTTGCAAAGAGCCCTTGGAGACCACCTGCTTCTACCGGGACAAGAAGCTCTACTGCAAGTTTGACTATGAGAAGTAAGTGCGGGCGCCGCGGATCGCTCCCCACACCGCCTCAGCGGGCGCGGGAGACCCTGTCCTTCCTACCCCTCATCCGCTTCTGGAAGGTGCAGGACGCACCCGCGTGCCCGGATACGCAGGTGTCATCCTGTAAGCTTCCCGGGGCAGCGGAGGCCTGCGCCGACGCGCGCAGCAGTGGCTGGGGCCCCACAGCAGCGCCAAGGGACGGCTTTCTCTGCGGTCTGCTCCTCCAGTTTTCTGGACCTGGCCATCCCCCCGAGGACACTCCACTGTGGACACTCGTATCCCATCCCACCGACCTTGCTTCTCCCTTCCCCGCTTCCCCGGGGTGCCCTGCGGGGGGTGGCGCGGAGCTGCCCGTGGCCCACCTCCGCTCTCCGGCTCCCTCTCCTCCGTACCCACCTGTCTGTGCCTCCCAGACGCTTCTGCGCAGCGCTGAGGCTGTCTGTACCCCACAGCTTGCATCCCCTGTGCGCCTTCCTTCCTTGACTTTGTCCACTGGGGTCCCCGACAGACTGCGCTTCAGGCACAGCGCTGTTGCTCCTCTGAACTCCGAGGCAACGCACACCCCGCTGGCTTTTTCGCTCCCTGTATTCTCCCCACCCCTTACACCGTTTTCTCCAAAACCCTCGGGCCACACGGGCAGCTAGACCACGTCGTCCATCCTCCGCCTCCTCCCTAATTCCTGTCTGGGGGTGCGTTTCTGCCGCGCGCCAGGTTCGACATGAACCCGTCTTGCCCGGTCGACGTGAACGTTCTGGTTTGTAATGAGGAGAGTGAGGAACCAGGTATTTAGGGAGGTGGACTATTTCAATTCTAGCTCTCCATAATGTCTAAAGCCTGGATGACACTGGGGAATGGGAATTTGAAGGGTTTGCTGGCTCCGGCCAGGCCCGCCGGCTAAGCAGAGGGTGAGGTGGGGAGGCACTGCTTTTCCGGGTCAAAAATGGCGAAATAATGGGGACACCGAATTCACAGAGTCGTGGAGGGTATTGAAGCAAAGAAAAATGGCTGAAACGGAGGCCTCTGTTTTTGTACTCCGGACTGATATGTGACGGAGTGCCCTGGGGGAACGCGCAGGAAAATTCCGCATTTGTCACTGGTGAATAGAAGGGACAGCAGTATATGAGGAAAATCAAGGGAGGTTTAGTGTTCATGAGAAACAGTTCCTATGATGTTATTAAAAACACACCATGAAATGAGGTGTGTGGGGGAAATCTCAGAATAACACAAAAAATCTCAGAGAGAGAACAGAAATATCTTCTTTTTTTGCCTGGACTCTAAGGTTTACTGCAAACTGACAAAGTCATCAGATCCAGTGACCACACACAAAAATTCTTTCTGCTACTCACACTCCTTTGATATAGTATTCCTGCATTTTACCCCCATGTGGATAGAGTACTGGACATTTTGCTTTGTTTTGAAAAAGATAACTACATTGTTCAGCACACAAAAAATAGAGGTTTGATTTTGAATGAGTTGAGCAATACAGAAATAAGGAGAGAAGTGCATCACCATTACCCAAAGTGGTAACTGTGGTTGTACATTTTTTTTAAAAAAAGACGATGTGCCTGTATCTGTTGTTGATTGTTCATTGCCCTAGTGTCTGAGTGACAAGTGCGATTTTTAGGTAATTAAGCAAATTTTGCACACACAACTTAAAGTACCACCTTTGGGTAAAGCTTCTGTTCACTTTTTCCCCCTCTGTTGCCGTCTGAAAGTTTTGGGATTGCGTAGACCCAATCTTTTATCTTTGTGCTTATAGATTACTGAAATGTCCACATCCTTCAGGCACAACACTAGCAAATTCAAAAGTATGGGAGCTTAGGAAAGGATTTAGGTGGTGAATTTCTATTCTGTTTGTGAAAAAAAATCACGAATCAAAGAAGGCTTACGGGTCAACACAGCTGTCTGGCCAGTCAAATCTTCTTTAAGGAAGTCAGGCTGTGTCAAGAGGAGAAGAAACAGTTGTTGTAAAGTACTTAACACAGCATTGTCCCCCACTGCAGCCTCCCAGGTTTGGCGCGGTTTGGGGCTGATTAGCCCACTAGGGTCAGTTCTCCCCGCACAGAGCTATTTCTGCAAAGGGAAAATTGCAGGGATCAACTTGCCAGCTGTTGGCCAGAACCAGGAAGATTTTACAGAGTAGTGTGAGCGACATTGTTCAGAGAGGTGTTGATGTTACCATGAGGGTTTTTCATTTTGATTTTAACACGGATGTCCAAAATGCAGTTGCTTATCTCTTTTGCTCACCACCAGCACTTGTGTGTGCCCAGCGCCACCATTGTCTTTTAGATTAATTTTATTATGGTTTTTCTCTGCTGTCTCCCATCCACATCCCATTCTTCTTTCAATCAAACCGGGATGTAGTATATTTGGTAGTCTTAATGGCATTAGTCTTCATGGTAGTGGCTGTAAAACGGGAAGGGTGGGGTGTTGTTTGTTTGTTTGTTTTTAAATTAGGCTCAAGACATTTCCCTTTATTCAGCAAGCTCTTTGAGCTTCTACAGGCAAGGAACTAGACTTGGTGATGGGAAAATATTGAGAAAATGTCTCAAAGCCTGCCTTCAGGAGGCTTATAGCCTATATTATCCTAGCTATTGAGTATTTGTTGTAAACCTCTACTTAGACCATAGGACTAAGTATTGAATAGAAGTTGTCTGGAAGAAATTTATCCTCTGGGGGATGCAATTTAATGTTAAATAATAGTCATAAAACAGATAGCACATTTCCTCTTTAACAAATGCATTTATAGAGATAGTTTTTGCCTTTTTCCTTTGGATCTTTTTAAAAATTTGAGGCCCAGCCAAGGCCAATGGAGAGGAAATTAAGATAGAAGTTAAAGCTATAGGACAACACTGGTGGTGAATTATGGAACAATTCACAGAAATGAACATTCAGGCAGTGCCCTTGTCTCCAGAATAAATGGAGTTCAAATGCTATTTCTGCACATTAAAAAAAAAAAAAAACCATATAGCTAATGTGCAGTCTTCGTGGAGTTCATAAACATATTAACACAGTGGCCTTATTTATGTTAGTTATTTGTATGTGCATTTCTGCCTGTTGGGCACTTTTGCATTTGAATTATGAACTGCCTGTTCATGGTGTCAGACAGCCAGTTAAAAAGTGAAAATTTTACTCTATCATCTAGTTGTTACATCTTCTTGATGTCAAACACCATATTCGTCTAATTTTAAAAAATTGAATTGACAGTGGCATTTTAGACGTACAACCATCCACTTGAGAACTTCAGGGCATTTTGTTAAATATTTGTCTCCTACTTATGACACTCTGAGGAATAATTTATCTTCTCAGCATCCAAAGCAAATATGCATTTAAAGATGGAGTGTAGAAAACTGATTTATGAATATCCAGAAATTAAGAACTGGAGGTGACCTTTATTGTTCATGACATGCCATCAACGAAAAATAGCTAGTTCAGTGGGATGATACATGCACAGAATTGCTGAAGGAGCATCATGTCACATAAAACTCAGGATGCTATAGGTGTAGATGCTTAAATGTTGGACTCAACTGTCTTTGACGTTCTTGAAAGTTAGTAAATAACCAGTGTTTTTCAGCTTGGGGAAACTTCTACTTGTATAACTATTGTTCCCTATTTAACTGAGTTCTCTAGGATCTGGTTAGTTTGCAGTTTTCCCTGAATGTGTTCCAGAGAAATACTGTAGCTGGACTTAAGTTGGAGACAGAAGAGGCTGCTGATTAACAGGAATGTGGTGATACAATAGATAATTAAGCCTTCTGGAAGAGATCCCACTTTTAAATCAAGTTTATATTGTTTCTTTCATGTGCCTGGCGGCTGTGTGTGTCAGGCAGGGCCCTCCCCCCTCACATGTGAAGTTTATCATCATCCCTTAGATTGTTCTGGACATCCTAGGAGCAGTGTGGGATAGTATTGCTGTCATCAGGGCTCCTCTTATAACATCATAACTCCCCACATGTCAGCAAATCGCAGGTCTTGGGAAACCTTCTCTCAGAGGGCCAGTCCATGTTTTCCCCCCTTTCTTTTGGAGCAGACCAATTTTTCTGAAGAAAAGGACTCCAATGAAGCAAAGTGCATGTCCTTCGTCAGAACTTTCTCTGTATCTTTCTTTCGACCTGCTGATTGGCGGCCCCAAGGAGGAAATGGCTGAGGTAATGATCTCTATTAGGATCAGTAATGGACTAATACTGGATTTTATCAAGGTAGTGTAGGAGGTGTGTAGGGAGGAGAGTCAGTTTGGTTTTATTACTGTGACATTACTTGGAGATAAAAATTGGGCATCAGCTCCTCATAAAAGGAGCCCACAGATGAAATTACAGAGGCAGTTGTTAGATTTTTACTTTATCTTCTGTTGGCCCCACGCCTGGCATGGTAAAATTTAGGAATATAAAAATCAAACGCAGCTAGGTATTAAATTGATGTGCGCATTAAATTGCAGGGGGCTTGGGATAAGTGTGGTCCATGGGCTGTGACTGTTTGTGCAGGCTGACTTATCTCTTTTTTTATTTAAAGGATGATTGGAAACAGTCTTTGTTCAGAGGTGTTTTCTCTTTTTATATCAATTGGTCCCTAGGTAGGATTTTCTGAATCTCAGACTTTAAATGTTGAAATAAAATTAGAGAGTAGGAGTAGATATTAATAGTATTCTGGGGATTAGATATGAACATTTCCTTTCAGAGTAGGCTTGTGGGATTCTTTTTATCCTTAACGTAAATTGAGCACGTCAAAAAAAGTTATTTATTCAACCCAGTTTTGCATACTATAGAGTTCTGGGATTTTGTCATCCACCGAGCTAAGGAGTTGCTTTTGCTGTTCAGTTTTCAGTGACAAGAGCTCTTCTGATAATTCATTGTTTGTGTTGCTTTTTAGTTTCATTTTTCTTATTTATAACTTTTGTATGACCCAAAATACTGTTACTAATTTTACAGAGCCCTCTTCATTGTTGCTTTTATTTCTGGGAGGATCTTTTGAAGTTAAAGAATAGCTACTGTTTCTCTAATGAGAACAGTTCCCTTCATTAAATTATCAGCTAATTATTTTTTATGGTCAAAGAAATTATTTGGGTTCTAATATTCAGAAGTGAGAAAATAGACAGGAATTTAAAATACTCATTATATTCCCAGGAATTTATTAAAACATCTTGGGATAAATTCGTATACAAGATGTCATTGTTGTGTTATATCAAGTTCGAAATAACCCATATCAAGTTGATTGTTAAGTATATTGTACAATACTGGGAAATGGACTATGGGGGATAAAGTACAATCACAGCCACCGTAGAAAGACTTAAAAATAATTTGAGTTAACTATGAAATCTTAGCTGTACTTAAATACTTAAATGCTTTGAAAATTTAATGCTTTGAAATTTAAGCTATACTATACTTAAATGCTTTGAAAAATTTTTTTAACATCTTTCTAACATGGAAATTTAAATGCCCACCTCTTCAGATGAGAGTTCTTGGTAAGCCACTTGCAGGGTGGGATAAGGAAGATTAGGGACTGTATGGGGTGATGAGTGCCTTCCCAGCCCCCCAAAGAGGCAGAAAGTTTCCCATGTGGGATAGTCCTGTCCTATTTCGGGCATAACCTGAGGCTTCCCCCTAGGGAATGAATGCCCTATATATTTTTCTGAAAGTTTCTTAGCATTTGTAGAACAGTATTGCTCGCAGTCTTTTCAGATTCCATTTGGGAAAGTTGGTAATTTTAGGAGCCAAAGGTAGGAAGGTGCTGGAGGAAAGATGCCCTTTTCCCCTTGGTGCTTGTTTCCGAACCTGACAGAGGAGCTTGGTGTGCCTGATGATTTACATTTTTTCCCTTCATCTCCGCGCGATGTGGGACAGTTTAGTCAATTCATCACAATTAGAATTAGTTGTGTTATCTTTAACCAATGTCAGCTGCAGCTTTCTGTCTCTTTGTCATATATTAAATGAAACCTAGCCAACTGTCTTGCTGAAATGAAGTGAACACCTTCCAAATGTCAAATTGTTATTTTAGTCGAGCACAATTATCTGTCTCTATATTTTTAACCAAGTTGAAATTAATAAAATTGCTGTGGCCCTGGCATTAATTAGCAGGAGGATTAGAGCTATATCAGCTAAAAGGGAGGTGTAAACACTGTAATCTTACTGCATGTTTGTTTTCACACTACTGAAAATAAATAAAATGAGACTTAGGATAGGGATTAAGTTTCTTTTGGCATTAGACAGCAGATGCAATCGGAATGCAGCAGAAATACTGAAGTATTAGTGAAGACGTTATCGGAGGAATAAAACTGTGGCTCAGCGCTGGTTACCTACCTTCTGGGTATACATGGTCCCATCGCAAATAGCCCCATCTGGGTAGTTAAAAGAGGATTTTAAAAAACTACTTCCATGCTATACTTTTCAGTGGTGAACAAGGCAACCAGATTATCTGTAGGGCTTGTCACCTGGCTGCCATGCTAGGATTAGCTAGAATTTAATGACGCCCTTGCCAGATTCCCCATTATTGCACCATAAAGTCACAACAACTAAAAATACAAAGTGGACAGTGCTTTTCCTAGTCCTTAACTGAAGTCACATGGAAGAGTCTGGTCTCTTCCAGCCTTTCAAGATTCCAGTTGGGGGATCCTATTTTTGGATAACAGTAAATATGTCTGGCTTTTCTGACTCTCTAGGCCTCCCGTGGCCTTCTACCCTGTTAGGTTTGTGTTTTATCATCATTACCCGGTAATGGACAAGGCCTGGTTAGATATCTGGCCACTATGGGTTGGAAACATTATGTGATGGGCCAGTTAAACTCTTCATATTTAAAAAAAAAATACTTTTGACATTCAGCATTAGCACATGGAATAGCACATGGAATGGACCACATGCTATATCTGACTTCACATCTAGCTGCATCCCATTCTGCCTCCCCTTCACTCCCCTATGTCCTGTGGAATTCTACTAACTTGACTCTTGAAGGCACATGATAAGACTTAAATATCATCTCATCATTGCCTCATTTTTCTGCCAGGCCAACCTTATCCTTATGGACTGTTGCATGCGTATGTGCTAAGTCGTGTCAGTCATGCTGATTCTTTGTGACCCTATGGATTGTAGCCTGCCAAGTGCCTCTGTCCATGGGATTCTCAAGACCACAGTACTGGAGTGGGTTGCCACGCCCTCCTCCAGGGGATCTTCCCGACCCAGGGATCAAACCCATGCCTCCTATATCTCCTGCATTGGCAGGCACGTCCTTTACCACTAGTGCTACCTGGGAATCCTCTTTTAGTTTTTCTCACTTGGAGGAAACAACTTTGTTTATTAGATGCACAAAATAACGGTCCATCCAGTTATGGAGCAGAATTCAGCTACGATAGCGGGTGAGGGACGTTATGCCCAGGTCTGCGTGATCTCATGACCGCGCTGTTTGGGTGACCAGTTAGGGGCCCCTGAACGTCCTCCTGAGTGTGCCTGGCGCTTTCATGGATGCTGCGTTATGTTTTTCGGTGGGTCAGAGAAGTGCCTGAGTCTGATGTTGTCACCAATAAACCAGGACAAGGAGTCATTTGGTGAGAAGCCTGGCTAGCATTCTGATAGCGTGTACTCACGCTCAACTTTTTTGGCTGCTTCTCGGGTTGTCACACTTCTCCACCTGGAAAGAATCATCTTGTATCTCCCGAGTACCAGGTTCTGCTGCTGCAGTGAGAAGGGGTCTTTAGAGCAGCCTCCTCTCTGAGTTCCATCATGCTTTTCAGTTATACCGTAGCCGCTCCTTGACTCACAATGCTCTTGCCTCCTCCCTCTCCAGCCTCAGGAACCTTTAAAAGGATTTTTCAAAACAAAACAAAACAAAACACCCCCTCCTGAACTCCAGATTAGCCTCTTAAGCTCATTAAAGTTCCTTTAAATACCAAAATGTTGGGCTCCTGGGGACTATCCCCCCAAACCATATTTTCATTCTTAACATTGTTGTCATTCACTGTGCAGCAGATTAAGGCCAGCTCCCTCTGGGCTCAGAAGCGGTTCCCCGTCTCTGCAGGAGGGTCCAAATATGTCTTTGTTTGAGGACTGAACCTGAGTGGAAGCTGATGCCAGCTTGGTTGGGGGCCCCCAGCTCCAGGGTGGAGAGCAGGTTGATAGGATGGGGCCCAGAAAAGGGAATTGGCAGGTGAGTGGACAAGGTGTGGCTCTTACAGTTTTGGGGAGTTTGGTAGTCATGGGGCCCTCTCCCAGTTGCTGGGGAGAACCAGGACTAGGTGCAATTTAGAGGCTTGTCCTTGCTCGAGAGAGGGTGGCTTTGGGATCTGTTTTGATCGGGACCCAACAGAGACATGAGAGCGCAGTTTCTGTTCACACCCAGGCACTGCGGGCTGCCACTGTCCAGAGGTGGACATTTATAGCCACACCTGCCTTTTGCCTGCTGCTTACTCCCTTCTTTATTTCAACCCCCTTTCCAAAGGGCCTCCCTAATAATTCTTCCCCTCTCTGTCACTTCAGGCTTCCTTCCATAAAGCTGGCTCTTGGGGAGAGCTTTCTGGTTTTGACAGTGGAACAAATCCTTTTTAACATAACCATCCAGAGTTCCCTCCCCTGCTGCTGGCTCCCCTCACCCCTTCTCCTCCAGCCCCTCCTCACAGTGTCGCAGGGATTCCCTTGGGCACGTCTTCCCCCTGCTTGCCTGGTGACAGCCTGCTGTCTCCACAGGGACAGTGTCATGGTAGTGCCTCCTCGGTGGTCCCGTGAAGTAGACTTTGGAAATCGAAAGAGGAAGAACATCCCAGGAGACCCTTCCCTGCATGTGTTTGGCTAGAGTGCACCTACCTTTCCCCTGGGGATCTGTGTAACTGCAAGCCCCAAATTCAACCACAGCACTGGTTTTTCAACCCCATTTTCAGGATCTCAGCTTTCAGCTCAGCCTTGTATTCTTGCTTATCTTATACTCTGAACCCATCTTATGACCTTTTAATTTTCAAATTGTGCTGTATACAGATTAGAGCCTACTCTCCATTACCTGTCAAAATGGAGAGGATGTTATGAAATATCACATTGGGATATACATGATAATGTGTACCTTTCAAAGATACTTTTTAACTGGAAGGGTGTTCACTCAAAGCAATAACTATCTTATGGTAAATTTTAGGCCCCAGAATGGGATCATTCTGGGCAGATTGTTTTGGGCAGAATGCAAGTATCACTTTGTCAGATGCTCTCCTGTTTATATGTGAGGCCAGCCGTGATTCTGCACCCACTCCTTTTCTTCTGGGTTTTGTTTTCTTTTTGTTCTGTTATTGGTTGGGATCTTCGATTTTACAAGTCCATGTCCATAGATGGAAGAGGATTGGACAGGTGAATATGAATGGTTTGGGCACTCCACAGCTCTCTCCATTGCTGGAAAAATAATTTGAAACACATGTCCTACTGTCAAGTGATATCAAAGCCACAATTTCCTCATCCATACAAAGGAATAGAATAATAACAACTTCATAGAGTTGTTGTGAGAATTAAAAAAGATAATGAACTTCAAAAACCTCTTGTTGAAATGTGGAGAACTATATATGCTTGGGTATTGTTATTGTTGGTTTTTTAATGTGAGTAAAAGAATACATATTCTTAGGAACTGTGTATAATAACTCAACACAGTCTAGTGGTTAAGAGCATAAACTCTGGAGCCAGTGTGTCTGGGACCAAATTCTTGCTCTGCTGCTCACTAGCTGTATTACCTTGGATGGAGGTCATGCTTTCTCTGTGCCTGTTTTCTCTCTTTAAAATGGGTATAAGTACCAGCCTCACAAATTTACAGTTATAAGATAGATTAGTACTAGAGACATAAAGCATGATATAATAAATATGACAACCACTGCTATATGTTATACATGAACACTGTTAAGAGAGTAAATCTTAAGAGTTCTTGTCACAAGGAAAACAATTTTTCCTATTTTAAAAAATTTTGTATCCATATGAGATGATGAATATTCACTATATTTATTGTGGTAGTTGTTTTCTGATGCATTTAAGTCAGGTCATTATGTTGTACACCTTAAACTTATGCACTGCATGCCCGTGTGCCTGCTAAGTCACTTCAGTCGTATCTGACTCTTTGCAGCCTTATGGCCTGTGGCCCACCAGGCGTCTCTGTCCATAGGATTTTCCAGGCAAGAATACTGGAGTGGGTTTCCATGCCCTCCTCCAAGGGATCTTCCCCACCCAGGGATTAAATCTTTGTCTCTCATCTCCTGCAAGCAGTTTCTTTATAGCATATTCAGTTCTGTATGTCAATTAGAATTCAATAAAATGGAAATAAAAAATTGTACTGACCTCATAATGTCATTTTGGGTTAATGTTTATAAAGCAGTTTAATGATTGTCTCATAGAAAATGCCATAAAAGGATATGTTGGGGAAAATGTATCTTTTTTCAATTTTCAGAGAACATTCACAGATATTACCTTTGTCAGACTTTACAGCAATTTAAAAAGGTAGATATGGAGAGGCTCCCTCCAACACCCTGCATTTTGTAGATGAGGAAATTGAGGTTCTGTGAGGTTAAGATTTTGCCAGGGTCATGCTGTTGGTAGAGAAGCTAGGATGCTCTCCACAGCCTCTGACTTCAGGTTCAGTGACCTTTCCACTAAATCACACCATCTGCTCCTTGAATTCTGGTGTTCACACCCCTGTGAGATCACAATTCTCGGTTTGTCCTATTGAACCAGCTCTTGGAAAACAAGTCCCCACCTGCTAGATACTTGAGCTTTCCAGCAGCTTTCCTACGGTCAGCTGTTTATACATTCTGTGGTTCTAAAGGAAGTCTTTTTGGATTTGGGGAATGCCTCTGTGTGTGTGTGTGTGTGTGTGTGTGTGTGTGTGTGAAAGCTGCTGGTGTACACTCGTCATTCCTATTTATCAAACTCTTCTGCCAAAGCAAAGCCATCCTGCCCACCCCTCCTCTCCCATCCCATCCCATCTGCATAGGTCTCCACTGACCGGCTAGCATCACTGTTCTCCCACACGGGAAGAATGACAGAGGGAGACACATCCCTTATCCTGCTCTCTAGCTCAGTTTGCTATTGGTGACTTTTGTCCTGAGAGCCTGTCTGCACATTTGGCAGCAGAACTGTTAACCACCAGATCTGGAGCCTTCCAGACATACTTCCATTGGGACCAGCCAGCAGCTGTCCATCCATTCCTCGGTAACCCTTTCCAAGTTTTCTTCTGAACTGTGTTGTATTTTCAAACAAGCCCCAGCCTCAGCTAGGAAAGAGCCCACTGTGCCCCCGTGTGAGGCTGATTTCCAGAACTGTTCACTCCCTCTCGTTCATCACTTGGCCTGGCTAGATAGAAGAAGGGATCATGGAACCTTGGGTTTTGAGGAAATTAAGTATTCCTGGACTGTATTATTTCTCTCGCCACTGTTGACACTTGGTTCTCTTAAAAATAGTTCTAGTCAATTTTATAGAGATAAAATGTATGTCTGAATTTAATCTCTGTAAACTGGCGGTTAATGAAACTAGAGATTTTGGGTAATATGCCACCAATTGGAATGCACTTTACCTAGTTGTATGTGGATTTCTCAAATTTAGAATTAAATGGAATCTTATAAACAGTTGGTTCATTAATTAAATTACTCATTCATCCCTTTAATCATCAGACAGACTTATTAAATTCTTTCATATGCCAGATGTGTAAAAATGAATAAAACAAAGCATTGATGTATTAACAATCTAGCAGAGACTGCTCAGAGATATAAATTAACAGAGACTCGAAAGAAGAGTAAACTTGTTTTATGAGAGGCATGGCCAGCGAGACTGGGTACCAGCTTACGTAAATCCCTTGGTTCTATATTACTTTTCATTATCTTTATAGTACCTATCATAATTTGAAATACATATTTATTTATTGGTTTACTGTTGTTTGTATTACTGAGACATAAGCTCAGTAATGAGGGCAGGGACCTTCTTTTTGTTTTGTTTTTTAACTCCTGTATCTCCAGCATCTTACATGGTTCTTAACAAACGTATATGTTAGACAAATATACGGAGAAGGCAATGGCACCCCACTCCAGTACTCTTGTCTGGAAAATCCCATGGATGGAGGAGCCTGGTGGGCTGCAGTCCATGGGGTCGCTAGGAGTCAGACACGACTGAGCGACTTCACTTTCACTTTTCACTTTCACGCATTGGAGAAGGAAATGGCAGCCCACTCCAGTGTTCTTGCCTGGAGAATCCCAGGGACGGGGGAGCCTGGTGGGCTGCCGTCTATGGGGCTGCACAGAGTCAGACATAAGTGAAGTGACTTAGCAGCAGCAGCAGACAAATATATTTTGGTTAAGTGGATAAATGAATCAATGAATGGCTTGCTTGGGATTGTTGAAGAGGCTTCATGGAAGAGGTGGTATGTTAACTCGCTCTTGAAGTGTGAATGGAAATGTGAACCATTTAGGTGGAGATGTCCAGGAGGCAGTTGCGAAAGAAGATCTAGAAATTAGCCTGGACAAACAGCTTTAGGATATGTTATCAAATAAATATGAGAAGTGCCCAAGGGGATACTACACAGAGTGAGAAGGGGCCAAGGGTATAACCTGGGGGGCTTCTGGCATTCTAGCAGCCCTGGAAGAGGCTGTGATGAAATGATATGGACACAGGAGAGAACGCCAGGGTGAGTGGGCTTCTGGAGGACAGAGCGGAGGTGGGGATTTTAAAAGTAGGGCCACATATTTGCTCTTGGAACTGGCATTAGTCGTTGGTAAGCTTATCAAGAGTAGCTCTGTCAGAAGCTTGGCGGGAACAGGACAGTGTGGGTTTTACAATAAAAAGGAAGAAGTAGTAGAAGGAGTGATGGCCAACTCTTTTGGGAAGAAGGGGTAATCTTGAGGCTACGTGATGGCTAAGGTGAGTTTCTCCAGGAAAAGGAGGAACTTGAGGATCCAGGAGAGAGAGGGACCCCTAGCAGATAGAAGAGAAGCATGGGGCAGGGGCAGGGATACACCCCGAGCACATGCTGAACCCCTGCTTTGATCTTTTCCAGCCATTCATTTCCTCTGTCCTTTTCTGCATCTCTCCCTGGGTTGGTCAGAGCTGATCACCACAGGACAGAGGCCAGCAGAAGGTGGCTCTGTTCCCCGTGGCGTCTCAGGATATCTCATCAGGGTATCTCAGCGCTGACACCTCCCCATGGCTTCTTTTCCAGGTCACCCTGGTTCAGGGGCCAGCGGGTAGCCGAGGGGTGGTGGGGAGCGGGGCTCAGCTCGAGTCCTGCTGCAGATCCCCGTTGTCCTAGTGTAAATCTCAGTCATCCACCTTCTTGTTTCTGCTCTTCATCCATGCAGATCTCTGTTCAGCTACAGGTGTGCAGCGGGTGTCTGATTCCCCAGGAGAGGTGCGTATGTCTCCCCAGGAAAGGAATTAGTCAGTTGTGTTTGGCGAATAGACCAGTTCACACCGCTGCCCATGGAAGGGCTTTTGCTTCTTGTGATTCTCAGGAGAGAGAAGGGAGTCCTGTGTGGGGACATTGTCATCCTTATTGACCATGTCATAGGGGCCCGGCCCCCTAACCCACTATCATTCTGTTTTACAGTCTTATTCACACGGTTGATTCATGTTAGCTTTCCCAGGTTGGAGGCTAGAGTGACCTAGGAGATAGCAGTGGGTTTTGGAATCCTCGAGCTGTAGTCCCTCCTTTGCCCCCTGTTTGTCTGGGTGGGCCTGGGCAAATCATTTCACCAGTTTGAGGTTTTCCCATTGACCTCAGCACCTTTACCTCTCGAGCTCTCTGAGCCGTGGAGCATGATCACAAATTGCCTAATATGTGGCACAGGTGAGCGGGAATGTTTTTGACAGGAAGTTTTGAGACCAGTGTATGGTTAAGTGGGAATTATTCCTTAGGACTGTTTAAACCTATGTGACCCTAGAAGAGAAAAGGTGACAGGGTCATAAGGGGCCAGGCCTCTTAACTTAGAAGGGAATTACACTAAAATAGGTGCTATCAAGAAGGCTGAGTATTTTCCAGTGGCTTTGCCTCTGTGGCTAGTAAATTCAGTGGAGAATATGATGGCTTATGTGATATCACAGACAGCCAAAAGATTCATGGGATGCATTTTTCTACTTGTCAACTGGTTGTAAGAGCTCAGTTTAAACGGAGCTCAGTAGTGCTAGGAAGGAGAATTGGGTGGAAAACTGTAATACAAATTGCAGTACTTCGTGATGTATTGTTTTTCAGTTTCCCTGTTGATAGTGAAAGGGCAAGTGCCAAATGGAATATAGTCTTTTAAATGGCAACATGGACACAATGGGATTGTTGGAAAGCCATTAGTAGCCAATCCTAGTTAATATCAGCTCAGGTAAACACTCTTCATCACCGGCCTCTTCCCCCCAACTCAATTATTAAGGGATTAAAAGACTTTCCCAACGAACTCCCTTAAAAATTTAATGATGTGCGGTATTGTAGAGGTTGAACTGTTTCAATGAAGTGATTTAAGCTTCACTCTGACATTGCTGGTTAATCAGAGAGGAAAGAAGGTTTTGAAGCTCGTATTACCTATAATGTGGTAAGACCAACCATCATTGAAGTCACATGCCATGGAATCCAGGGAGCTCATATTCCTGACTTTTTCCCAGATTGAGTTAATTCTGGGGACAAGACGGAGGGAGAAGATGTCCTGCCTGTGACCCTCCAACCATCTGTGGCTTCCATCCAGATAGCACTTACTCTTTCTTGGAATTAAATAGTGATTTTAGGAGAAGCTGATGGAGAAATTTGCATCCAGGGCCTTGGTTTGATGCTGTATTTGTGCTGCAGGTGGTCAGTCGGTCCTCCATGGTCAACTGTGGCCTTCTTGAACATGAAGCATGTGTTTTGAGTTGCTCTTTCTTAGGGTTGTAACACAAACACAGACCGTATTCTGTCCCTTTGTGTAACTGAGGATGTACAAGGTCAGAGGTGTGACTTGTGGCCAGATAGCTGAACCACGGCTCTTGATTTCCATGGAGACCTAACCTGTATCCTCAGGCTCACCATCACTGAGTGATAAATGGGATGAACTGCTCAGCTTAAAACACAAGGGCATCAGTGCAGTGTCTGCGTATGCAGGTCTGTGATGGGGAATGCAGCTGGGGGTGAGGTTCTGGCACGGTGGCTGGCACTTTCCAGCTTGGAGGCTTTTCTCTTACCTGCCACGTCCCCATGTACCTCAGCTACAGCCTAACTGATGGACCGACCATGCAGCATTTAGGAGTCCTGTATTCAAAGGTCATTTCTACTTTTAAAAGCCTTTTTGGTATTTGATATCCTGGAGTTGTATCAGGAAGCTTTAGAATTGTGGCCCTAAACCGTCAGTTTTGGCCAGCCCAAAGGTAAATTTAGCTCTTTCATTTGCTTCACTTATTTAGTGCATTGTCATAGACACTTGGGGTAGAGCAGAGAATACTCACAGAATCCCTGACTTTAGGGAGCCTACCTTCTAGAGGGGAGGAAAGACAATAAACAAGAGATGAAATATGCATTCCCTAAATCTCCCCAAGTTTGATTCCTCCTTCGCGTGTTTAGTCAAATATCCGGCTATTTAACATTGCAACCCATGTTGACACTTCCCATGCTCCCATAACTTCTACATATTTCCTTTTTCCAGCTGCTGATCACCTTTTAGGATGTGCTGTAGTTTACCTTATTATGCCAATATATTGTCCCCCCCATTAGAATGTAGGCCCCGTGACAACAAAGGTAAAGGTCATGCATCGTTTAATAAAATACTTTGCTTTATTCTGCTTTTTTTTTTTTTTAAATTGAGGGTATGTATCAGTGCTGTATCAAGGCTATAGTGCCATTTTTCCAGTAGCATTTGCTTACTTTATGTTTCTGTGTAATATTTTGATTATTATCTCAGTATTTCAGACTTTTCTTCTATTATTATACTTGTTATGTGATCTGTAATCAGTGACCTTTGATGTTACTATTGCAGAAAGATTACAACTTACTGAAGGCTCAGATGGTTAGTTTTTTTTTTTAAGTAATAAAGTATTTATAAATTAAAGTATTCCACTTTTAAGACATTATGCTATTGCACACTTAGGCTACAGTATAGTGTATACATTATTTACATATGTACTGGGAAACCAAAAATTCATGAGGCTCACTGTGTTGCGATATTTGCTCTGTTGTGGTGGTCTGGAACTGAACCTGCAGCATCTATGAGGTCTGCCTGTGTTTATTTTGTTCACTGATGAGAGCCTGGGACATAGTTTTGTTTACTAGTCTGGTGCCTAAGACAAAATGGGTACCCAGTGATTGTTGTGGAAGGCTTGGAGTAATCAATTAATCAATAAAGCTGTCTTAGACCAGTGGTGAACAATAGTGAAGACAAGAGGATGATTCCAAGACATTCTGCCTGAACTGAGTATTTACTGAGATGGCAAAGATGTGGGAGAATTGGGGAGAGACGGCACTGGGGGTGGCAAGTCTTTTATTGGATGTGGACATGTCTCCTTCTCAGCGCCATTATTTTATTCCTTAAAAAGTTACATGCTGCTGCTGCTGCTAAGTCGTGTCCGACTCCGTGCGACCCCATAGATGGCAGCCCACCAGGCTCCCCCGTCCCTGGGATTCTCCAGGCAAGAACACTGGAGTGGGTTGCCGTTTCCTTCTCCAATGCGTGAAAGTGAAAAGTGAAAGTGAAGTCGCTCAGTCGTGTTCGACTCTTCACGACCCCATGGACTGCAGCCTACCAGGCTTCTCCGTCCATGGGATTTTCCAGGCAAGAGTACTGGAGTGGGGTGCCATTGCCTTCTCTGAAAAAGTTACATAGACATCATGAAAGAGGGGGAAACGTAGAGGAGGTAAGTGAGTGAAAAACCCAGCAGTGTTGATATTTGGAAACCCTATTTGGGATAGAAGTTTTTAAACCTGGGTTTTGGGTCAGGATGTAGACCTTATTCTCCCATAAGTGTGTGTGTGTGTGTGTGTGTGTGTGTGTGTGTGTGTTTCTGGGGGAGAGGGTCCATAGATTTTTATCAGATCCTGGAATCTGCTTTGATCCCCAAATGATTATGAGTTAGTGTTCTGGAAGAAAGTGAAAGCATAAGGTTGGCCAAAAATTTCATTTGGGGTTTTCCATAAGGAAAAGAAATGCAAAAAGTCAAGATGGTTGCCTGAGGAGGCCTTACAAATAGCTAAGAAAGGAAGAGAAGCTAAAGACAAAGGAGAAAAGGCACGATATACCTATCCGAATGCAGAGTTCCAAAGAATAGCAAAGAGAGATAAGAAAGCCTTCCTCAGTGATCAGTGCAAAGAAACAGAGGAAAACAATAGAATGGGAAAGACTAGAGATCTCTTCAAAAAAGTTAGAGATTCCAAGGGAACATTTTACGCAAAGATGGACTCAATAAAGGAAAGAAATAGTATGGACCTAACAGAAGCAGAAGATATTAAGAAGAGGTGGCAAGAACACACAGAAGCGAAGTGAAGTGAAATCGCTCAGTCGTGTCTGACTCTTTGCGACCCCGTGGACTGTAGCCCACCAGGCTCCTCCATCTATGGGATTCTCCAGGCAAGAATACTGGAGTGGGTTGCCATTTCCTTCTCCAAGAATACACAGAAGAATTGTACAAAAAAGGTCTTCATGACCCAGATAACCATGATGGTGTGATTGCTCACCGAGAGCCAGACATCCTGGCATGTGAAGTCCAGTGGGCTTTAAGAAGCATCACTATGAATAAAGTTAGTGGAGGTGATGGAATTCCAGTTGGGCTATTTCAGTTCCTAAAAGATGATGCTGTGAAAGTGTTGCACACAATATGCCAGCAAACTTGGAAAAGTCAGCAGTGGCCACAGGACTGGAAAAGATCAGTTTTCATTCCAATCCCAAAGAAAGGCAATGCCAAAGAATGTTCAAACTACCACAAAATTGCACTCATCTCACACACGAGCAAAGGAATGCTCAAAATTCTCCAAGCCAGGCTTCAACAGTATAGGAATCTTGAACTTCCAGATTTTCAAGCTGGATTTAGAAAAGGCTGAGGAACCAGAGATCAAACTGCCAACATCCACTGGATCATCACAAAAGCAAGAGAGTTCCAGAAAAACATCTACTTCTGCTTTATTGACTGTGCCAAAGCCTTTGACTGTGTGGATCACAACAAACTGTGGAAAATTCTTCAAGATGGGAATACCAGACCACTTGACCTGCCTCTTGAGAAATCTGTATGCAGGTCAAGAAGCAATGGTTAGAACTGGACATGGAACAACAGGCTGGTTCCAAATCGGGAAAGGAGTACGCCAAGACTGCATATTGTCACCCTGCTTATTTAACTTATTGGCAGAGTACATCATGTGAAATGCTGGCTGGATGAAGCACAAGCTGGAATCAAGATTGCTGGGAGAAATATCAATAACCTCAGATATGCAGATGACACCACCCTTATGGCAGAAAGCAAAGAAGAACTAGAGAGCTTCTTGATGAAAGTGAAAGTGGAGAGTGTAAAAGTTGGCTTAAAACTCAACATTCAGAAAACTAAGATCATGGCATCTGGTCCCATCGCTTCATGGCAAATAGATGGGGAAACAATGAAAACAGTGAGACATTTTATTTTCTTGGGCTCCAAAATCACTACAGATGATAACTGCAGCCATGAAATTAAAAGACACTTACTCCTTGGAAGAAAAGCTGTGACCAACCTAGACAGCTTATTAAAAAGCAGAGATGTTACTTTGCTGGCAAAGATCCATCTAGTCAAAGCTATGGTTTTTCCAGTGGTCATGTATGGATGTGAGAGCTGGATTATAAAGAAAACTGAGCACCAAGGAATTGATGCTTTTGAGCTGTGGTGTTGGAGAAGACTCTTGAGAGTCCCTGGACTGCAAGGAGATCAAACCAGTCCATCCTAAAGGAAATCAATCCTGCATATTCATTGGAAGGACAGATGCTGAAGCTGAAACTCTAATACTTTGGCCACTTGATGTGAAGAACTGACTCATTGGATCCTGATGCTGGGAAAGATTGAAGGCAGGAGGAGAAGGGGATGACAGAGGATGAGGTGGTTGGATGGCATCACTGACTCAATGGACAAGAGTTTGAGCAAGCTGTGGGAGTTGGTGATGGACAGGGAAGCCTGGTGTGCTGCAGTCCATGGGGCTGCAAAGAGTTGAACGTGACTGAGCAACTGAACTGAACTGATGAGAACTTATGCCCCTGAACGAACTTTTTGGCTATCCCAATTTTAGGCACATTCTCACATGGAAGATTGTAGCATAAGAATGGGTGGCAGGAAGAGCCCCCTGCTCCCCTCACTCCCTACCCCACATAGACAAGGGTTCAGATCCCAGTTCTGTTACTTGGCAAATTAACCTCTGAGGAATCTTCCTCCTGACTACTAAAAGGCAGAAACTATCTTCTTTACATATGTTATAGAGATTAAAACTTGTGCATGTTTATACAGCATCCAGCAAGGATCCTCACTAGATGGCAGTTAATTATACTAATGATTTACCCACTAATGTTAATCAATGCCATCCAATTGTAAATTATGCCCATATGGACCATTTCTTCTCATAGCAGTGGTTTGTTTCTTACATTACTTTTAAACCTCAACATTACTTTTCTAAGAATTCTCAAGGGATATATCTAATATTTTAAAATGATATAAAGGCAGACAGATTGCCTTGTGAAGTAAAACACACATCAGATTTCAGAAATAAAGAATAAGGGCAACAAATACTTTATTTGAAAGCAGGAGTGTTAAAACAGATAAAATCTACTCACCCTTGTTGGTTTATATGAACTGACTGATACACTTAAGTTGCAGGCATCCAGTATTTATTTGTTACATTAATCCTAAACTGAAAGATAATTAGCAAATTTGTTAAGTAGGCTTATGTTTACTCTTCTTTGCCAACAATTATGATCATTTGTTGGCAACTGAAGGTTGAACTGAGTTCTGCTGACTTAATTACAGCTGTCAGGAGGAAATAATGCATTGGAATTTTGCAAACCTGTGAATTTACCAGGTTTCGTGTGATATTTAACAGAGGCTCAGTTCAGTTCAGTTCAGTTGCTCAGTTGTGTCTTTGTGACCCATGGTCTGCAGCGCCCCAGGCCTCCCTGTCCATCACCAACTCCTGGAGTTTATTCAAACTCATTCATTGAGTTTGATGATTCATTGAGTTCATTGAGTTGGTGATACCATCCAACCATTCATCCTCTGTTGTCCCCTTCTCCTCCTGCTTTCAATCTTTCCCAGCATCAGGGTCTTTTCAAATGAGTCAGCTCTTCACATCAGGTGGCCAAAATATTGGAGTTTCAGCTTCAGCATCAGTCTTTCCAATGAATATTAAGGATTGATTTCCTTTAGGATGGACTGGTTGGATCTCCTTGCAGTCAAAGTTCCTCTCAAGAATCTTCTCCATCACCACAGTTCAAAAGCATCAATTCTTCGGTGCTCAGCTTTCTTTATACTCCAACTCTCACATCCATACATGCCTACTGGGAAAACCATAGTTTGACTAGATGGACCTTTGTTGGCAAAGTAATGTCTCTGCTTTTTATTATGCTGTGTAGGTTGGTCATAACTTTTCTTCCAAGGAGTAAGTGTCTTTTATTTTCATGGCTGCATTCATTCACCATCTGCAGTGATTTTGGAGCCCCCCAAAATAAAGTCTGTCACTGTTGCCACTGTTTCCCCAACCATTTGCCATGAAGTAATGGGACCAGTTGCCATGGTTTTAGTTTTCTGAATGTTGTATTTTAAGCCAACTTTTTCTCTCTCCTCTTTTACTTTCATCAGAGGCTCTTTAGTTCTTCTTTGCTTTATGCAGGTGGTATAATCTACATATCTGAGGTTATTGATATTTCTCCCAGCAGTCTTGATTCCAGCTTGTGCTTCATCCAGTCCAGTGTTTCTCATGATGTACTCCACATATAAGTTAAATAAGCAGGGTGACAATATACAGCCTTGACGTACTCCTTTACCTATTTGGAACCAGTTCCATGTACAGTTCTAGCTGTTGCTTCCTGATCTGCATACAGATTTCTCAGGAGGCAGGTCAGATGGTCTGGTATTCCCATCTCTTGAAGAATTTTCCACAGTTTGTTGTGCTCCACAAGTCAAAGGCTTTGGCATAGTCAATAAAGCAGAAATAGATGTTTTTCTGGAACTCTCTTACTTTTTCGATGATCTAACGAGAGGCTCCGTCTCTCTCAGAAGGTACCATAATGACAAGATTTATCAAGTTATTGATCATCTTTCTAAAACAAGGCCACAAAATAAAGCCTAATTAATGTTATGCTAATACTAATTTTGTAGTATGCTCCAACTTTTAAATATATCTCTGATACTATTTAATTTATACATATATTGTGTGAATGTTTTAGCATTCATGAGAGAGTTCAGAATCTTTGAATTTGTATTGTGTTTTAAAAATCCCATATGGTTTCTTTCAGCTCTAATAATAATTTGGAATCTACCATGCACAACTAATGACCCTGGGCACTGATGAGAGCCTAAAAGATTAAAGGAAACCTAGAGAGTCTGTGCAAACAGATGCACATGAGATCATCACCACCGTCTCATCTGAGATGAGGCAGGTGAGGCTCAGAGCGGCTAGATGCCAGTCCTAAGGTTACGTGGGCTCTGAGCCATGGAGGTGGGGTCAGGCCCAGGCTGTCCAGCAGCGGGCCCGCACTCGTCGTCCTGACTCATGGCTGCCTTGTCTGTGTGCAAAGCCCTGGAGACGCTGTCTGTCCCCCCACCAGGTTGAGCGGAAAGATCATGCCAGTTTCTCCTGTGAAGGCTTAAATTCAAGCACTTCTGAAACAGCTATGTTGCTGAGCAGATACAGGTTTAAGTCGCTCTCTAGAATAAGTGTAGTGACTTTTCTGGACACACTAATATAAAACCTCCGTCTGGTTAAAATCAGTGAGGATAAAATCAGTGCTGGTGGTGGTGCGGTGACTTGAAAACTGTCTTTTCTACCATTTCTTCTGGGTTTGGGTACACATGTAAATTTGACCATTATGTATCCTGAGTGTAGAAAAACTATGTATATATTGTATATGTGCTTGTGTATATATGCATGTATATATACATGTGGAATCATTGGGTTTTAGAGCTGGAGGTACTTCATAGGTCATGGATAGTATAATAGTTAAAAGCAGGAGATTCCCAACAGATTTTTTTGATTTTTAATCTCTATTTTTAAAGTACCACTGCTATGGGCAACATATAGCTGAATCTTGCTTTTTTATCCATTCTGATAATCTTTTTCTTTGATTGAAGCGTTTTGTCCATTAGAGTTTGGTGTAATTATTGATGTATTTGGAATTATAGTGTAATTATTGATATAGTGCAGTTTACCATCTTTCTGTTTCTATTATTTGCTTTCTATTTACACTCCCTTCTCTACACTCCATTTCTCCTTTCATACTTTCTTTCAGTTAATGAAATACTTGTTTTTTAGAATTTCATTTTAATTTACTTATTGGCTTTTTAATTATACCTCCTGTTGCTCCCAGGATTATATTATGCATACATAACTAGTCACAATGAACTTAGAGTTAATATTGTACCACTGCACATAACATATAAGAACCTTGGAACTACTGTATATATCCATTTACTCTTTCTCTCTGTTCTTTTTTGCTATAATTGTCGGGCTTTTTTTTTTTTTTTTTTCCTCTGTCAGATTGAATTTCTGTTGACCTGTATTTAAGTTCCTTAACACTTTCTTTGTCATCTCTAATCTGCTGTTAGGCCAATCCAGTGAATTTTTGTTTCCAATTGTATACTTCTTAGTTCTAGAACATGTGGCTCAGTTCAGTTCAGTTCAGTCGCTCAGTGGTGTCTGACTCTTTGCGACCCCACGGACTGCAGCACTCCAGGCCTCCCTGTCCATCACCAACTCCTGGAGTTTATTCAAACTCTTGTTCATTGAGTCGGTGATGCCATCCAAGCGTCTCATCCTCTGTCATCCCCTTACCTTCCTGCCTTCAACCTTTCCCAGCATCAGGGTCTTTTCCAATGAGTCAGCTCTTTGCATCAGGTGGCTCAAGTATTGGAGTTTTACCTTCAACATCAGTCCTTCCAATGAATATTCAGGACTGATTTCCTTTGGGATGGACTGGTTGGATCTCCTTGCAATCCAAGGAACTCTTAAGAGTCTTCCCCATCACCACTGTTCAAAAGCATCAATTCCTCCGCAGTCAGCTTTCTTTATGGTCCAACTCTCATATCCATACATGACTACTGGAAGAACCATAGCTTTAACTAGATGGACCTTTGCTGGCATGTGGTTATTTAAATCTAAATTCATTAAAATTAAATACAGTTTAAAATTTAGTTCTTCAGTTGCGGTAGCCACATCATAAGCACTCAATGGCCATATGTAGCTACTGACACTGTTTTGGACAGCACAGATATAAAACTTCTATCATTTCAGAAAGTTGTGTTGGACAGTGCCATTATAGAATTTCCGTTTGATTCTTTTTTACAGCTTGAATTTCTGTGATGTTAGTTCTTATTTTTTCATTCTCCTTGAGCATATTTTTATGTCCTTGAGCATAGTTATAATAGGTGCTTTAAAATCCCTGTGAGCTAATTTTAACATCTGGATCATTATGGGGGTAATCTCTGTTGATTTTCTTTTTCCTCAAGTATGGCTTCCCTGGTGGCTCAGCTGGTAAAGACTTGTCTGCACCTGGGTTTGATCCCTGAGTTGGGAAGATCCCCTAGAGAAGGGAATGGCTACCCACTCCAGTATTCTGGCCTGGAGAATTCCATGGACTGTGTAGTCCATGGGGTTGCAAGGCGTCAGACATGACTAAGCAACTTTCACTTTCATGGCTCATATTAATAATTTTATATTGTATTCTGTACATGATACATTATACATAACCTGAATTCTTACATTCCTTCAAAGAGTCTTTGTATTTTATTTTAAGAAATTTCTAGTAGGCAGTTAACTTGGATGAACTCAAACTGCAAACTCTGCCTTTCCTGTGGTGGGCTAGCCTGGAATCTCAGTTCAGTTCTCTGATCCTTAATTGGCAATTTGAAGTCTACCCACTACACATGGGGTTCTGGTATCAACTAGAGATTTGGGGCTGTCCCTCTCTAGGCGGGGTTCCCTGATGGTTCAGATGGTAAAGAATCTGCCTGCAATGCAGGAGACCTGGGTTTGATCCCTGGGTCAGGAAGGTTCCCTGGAGGAGGGCCTGGTAACCCACTCTAGCATTCTTGCCTGGAGAATGGCGGGCTGCAGTCCATGGGGTCGCAAAGAGTCGGACACGACTGAGTGATTAACACACACACGCTCTCTGGGTACTTCCTGGTTTCTTTTCTCACTTTTAGCTGCTGCGGTTGCTGTAAATTCTGTCCTTTGGGGCTTTCAGACAGTAAGACTGGCTTTATCATCTGAGTCTCAGTTATTCTGTGTGACTGAAAGTTTTTGAAACAGGAAGATTACCCAGTTCTTGTCCATTCCTCCATATGTGGGTGCCTGCTTTGGGTCATCGTCTGGTATCTTCACATAGTTGCTTCCTTTATTTTGCCTCGAGTTTCTAGTTGTCTGAGGGGAAGCTGGTCTGATGGGAGCTACTCAGTCACTGCTGAAGAGCACCCTTGCTTTAGATCCTGACTCAGCCACCTACCATATGACCTTGTTACTACCTTTTGTATCTCAGTTCTCCTGTTTGTAAAATGGGAATGCCAATACCAACTTTGTAAGATGAAATACGTGCAGTAAGGGCATTTAGTTATTTCTGGCATAGACACATTGCTGTGTGTTAGCTGCTTTGATATTACGAGTCCCGCCTTCTTGTTTAGCACTGGTGGGAGTCATAGAGCTGGTTGGTGACAGAGCCAGCCCTGGAACCCTAATCTCTAGCTGGGCTGCACACACACTCCATGTATATACACAAGAAATGTAGCAGTCTTAGTGATCCATTTGCCCATCAATAGCATTTTTAATTATTCAGTGTGCTATAACTCTTTATACATTATTTTGTTTTCATAGGAGTGATTTTTTTTTTGAGAGGTGGATGAGAGGGCAGTCTGGCAGACCCTACTAAAATGTTTCTTTCCATTTTGTCCTCTTCATTCACCTACATCACTGTGAGGCTTTTGGGGAGGAGTTATTTTGGTATCTGGGCATTTACTGCCGTTGACCATGTTGCTGTCTTTTCTTTTCTAGTTTAATGAGGCTGTTCAGTTCCACTCTCTGTAAAGAGAGTGCATGAATTAGCCTTTGCAGACCCATGTCATGCTCATGCTGGCCTTCACTGAATGGCCTTCGTGTTGCTGAATTGTTTTAGGGACAGAGAAAGCTAGTCTTGCTTGGAAATCCAGCCAGGTCTTTGCACATCTGCAAAGGTGTGGGTGGGAGGCCTCTCCATCCCTCAACTTGAGGCATTGTTTTACCTTGGTGTGCAGTCTGCCCTGATGCAGGTCAATATAATCATTTTGTGTTTTGAAATTTCTGCCCCAGAGAAACATTGCTTTTCTCCTGACTATTGCATTTGAGTCCACATTGTCCCTAGAAACCACATTCTTTTCACATGGGTTTGGAATAAAACAAGAGCTCTAAGAGAGTGGGGGGATATGGCATGCCCTTCCCTTTGTCATTCAACAGAACTCATTGGAAAGGTGGCAGTCTACCCTCACTCTCTCTGTGAGTGTGATTGAATTGCAGAAACTGAGGCACTTGGCTGAGGCTCATTCTCACAGCTGAGCCTCCCACGGGCTGCCGGCCATCATGGGCACAGGTGTACAAGCTCTGATGGTGTTCCCTCCAGGTGAATCTCTTGAGTGTCTTCACCGAGTTCCTGATCAGGTGCTGGGACAGGCTTGCAGCTGGATGAGGGCACTGCAGAGGTTTCATGAAACTGAAAATGTTCATCGCTCGGTCGTGTCCGACTCTGTGTGACCCCGAGGACTGTAGCCCACCAGACTCCTCTGTCCATGGGATTCTCCAGGCAAGGATACTGGCGTGGGTTGCCATTTTCTTCTCCAGGGGATCTTTCCCACCCAGGGACTGAAGCTGGGTTTCCCACATCACAGGCAGATTCTTTACTGTTTGAGCCGCCTGGGGATATATAACGGGGTGCCTGCCTTCCAGCCTGTGGGACTTGTATGCTGGGCTCCCTGGTACCCGCTTGTCCACACGAGGGAGGCAGCCCCATGCCTGGTGACAGAATGGCAGCCACGCACACCCCTGTGTGTCCTGCCTTAGTCTCAGGCGAACAGGCTGTTTGTTGCTGGAGCTGGGACTGCTGTTTCGCAGAGTGAACCTGCAGGCCCCACGCTGATCACAGGAGCAGATACCTGGCCCTGGGGGCACCGCGTCCCAGTACAGATGCTTCCGTGGGAACTCGGGAGAAAGCGCTGCACGGAGGCGTGCCTTGGCGTTGTGGTTAGTGGGTTTCCTTTCTCCCGGTTTCTGTCTCATGCCTTTTCCTCACCTTCCTCTCTTCCTCTCCCCCAGTCTCTATCCCAGAGCCAGAAGGAATGAAACCATGCACTTTCCAGGTCTCCATGTTCAATGGAAACATTTTTCCATTAAAGTTCCTTGTTAGACTTGCTCAGTAGAGGTGGTGGCTGCGGCAGCTTTGGCCTGTCCCCACCTTTGAGAATTGCCCAGTCAAGGCCTCTTGGGGAGAAGGATTTACAATTGAGACAATGCCTCTTTCACAGTTTTTAATTACACTTGACTCCTTCCAAAGCCTCCTGCTGGCAGTAGCTACCTTGTTGAAAAGAGTCTGGATTTGGACTGAGAGCAGTGTGGGAGGCCTTCCCTGGCTGGGCTGTGTGTCCAGACCATGAGTGGCCCCTACCATCCAGCCGAGCTTCTCTTCCTGGTGGCGGAGGGCTTTCGGGAGATACCCAAGGCTGTCCATGGGGAGGCGAGTCCTAAGTGTGCTTCAGAGCAGCCAAGGAAGGCTGCACTTGTGTCCCATGTCTTTGCTTTGGCTGTGCCACTCAGCCTGTGGGATCTCAGTTCCCTGACCAGGGATTAACCCATGCCCCGTGCAGTGGAAGCCCACACTCTGAACCCCTGGGCCACCAGGGAAGTCCCCCCATGTCTTTTTGGAGTTTGGTGCTGGGCCCTGAGATTCAGCAGTACCGTGGTTGCCCTGCAGACCCAGAGGGCTGGTGTGGCAGTCCATGGCTTTTGGGGAGAATCTTTCACCTCTCTGAAATCAGGTTTGTCACTGTTGAGGTCAGGAAGACCTCGGTCTTTTTCTGGGTGTCTGTATCTGCTGTCACAGCCTCTTGAACACGGCTGGGGCCTGCAGTTGCTTTGGATCGTGTGCAAAGGCTGAGTTAGCCCAGGGTCTAGGATGCACTGGGGCGCAGCCTCTTTGGGATGCTGCCTTTTTCCGTCCTCTTAGACCCTGTGTGGTCCTTTCCCATGCTCCTCCCTCTCACCCACCTTCTCCCAGCCAGGCAGCCACTCTCCTAGTTGCTGTTGGCATCCCTCAGAAAGTGACTTTTGAATCCCAAACCTGAAAGTTCATCTCTACTCTAGTTCCTGGACTCATGTTATCAATGTCCTAACAAGGAGATTGGAACCAAGTTGTTGAACCAGTGGCTTCCTTAGGGCTTCTCCGTCTCAGCCCTGCGAATGTTTTGGGCTGGAGAATTCTTTGTTGTGGGGCACCGCTCTGCGCGCTGTAGGGCGCTCAGCAGCTTCTCTGACCTCCCCCCACTAAATGTCAGTCTCATTTGTGACAACCGGGAATCTCTCTAAACATTGCTGTGTCTCCCCTGGGGGGCACCGTCTCCAGGGAGACCCACTGGGGTGCAGTGATAGCAGTCACTGAGACAGGGACCGCAGGGAACTGAGCAGATCTGGGGAAACAGACGAGCTTCGGTACCAAGGATGTTGGTGGCAGACAGGATGAGGGGGTCCTAGGAGGAGGTGGGGAAGAAAGATCTAAAGGCTAGGGGTCCAGTCTGGGTGCTCCTCTAGCCAGTCAGCCTAGTCATGTGACTTAGTTGAGCCTTAGTCTCTCTATCCATAAAATGAGGGGTCAGCCTAGACGGATGCTGCAGCTCTGCTGCCCTGTGAGCGCTTCTCCACTTGTTTCATCCCATTGACCAATTTGAAAAGGTCGCCTTCTTCATGGATGGAGGGATTTCTGCAGAGGGAAAGAGAACAGATGAAGGGGGAACATACTTGCTGAGAGGCTGGAAGGTGCTCTGGTTCATATTGCCCTTATTTGCAGGTAGGTATTCCTAGCTGATCCTCAAAGAACCAACCGCACATTGCCTAAAGGATGCAGAGAAATACTGAGCCTTAGAAGCCATCATATGGAAATTGAACTCATGACAGCTCACACATGTCCAAAACCCAAATATATTCCCTTCCATCTCATTTGCTGGCTTCCCCTTCTCCCTCTCTCCAGCTCCTTTAATCATCATTTCCATCCCGGCTCCTTCAGCCTATTGGAAAGATCTGGGAGGCCGGTGATGGATTTGACTGAACAGTGTGTAATATAAAAGGGCAGAGCTGAGCCTGAAGGGACTGGGGGCTGCATGAGCTCCAATATTGCTTCTTCCAACAGGGCAGTGCTGGGGAACCCCTCTGGGATTACTCACACAATATTACTGCCACCGGTGAGGGTGGAGGGGGGAAGGGGAGGCAGGCAACATGGGGGAGGGGCTTAGGAGAGCTGCCGCTACAGCCTGGAATAACAACAACAATGGTAATCTCAGTATTTGAATAATAGTAAGAAATAGTAATCATTGTGTTTTCCAGGTTTATTAACTTTGGGAAGTCTGGTTTATTAATTCTCCTGGCTTATTAACTTGGAGCCGCCTTTGCTGGTTGCCACAGATGCCCGAGGCTTGTGGGTGTGTTTGAGTTCATCCGTCTCAGGCAATCTGAGAGGAAGAGGGGCACAGGAGAGTGGGGAGGAGGCAGGAGCAGTGATATTTGAAGTAATTAGAGAGACTTTATTGAAATCAAATGCACAGGCAAGAAATGGTAATTAACTGAGGGAAGAGGATGCTCTGTTCTCTTTCATCCGAGGACTGTGGGGCTGTCACAGATAATCCTCATCTTGGGGGCACTGGATAGACAGTGAAAAAGCAGCACTGGAAAGAAGACTTCAAAAAGCAGAGGTCTAAAATGAACGATGGAGGAAGAAAGCATCCCTTTCCTCCTCTAGTTACCGTTGGTACAACATGTCAAGAAGTAAAGTAAAATAGACTTTATCTTCCTTATTTAAACCTTCCTTAATTGGAAATTCAAGTTCTGTCCCTGATGCTATTCACTAGTATGAATAATCCAAGACTCACTAAATAAGGGAGGAAACTGATTACACAGATCTAGGGAGGTCAGGTAGAAAACTTGATCAGAATTGCAGGGAGAAGCGGGGTCTTGTGGGTGTGGGATTTTAGTATTTGAACTTAGTATTTGAAGCTGAGGTCATGCTATTGGTATCTGAAGCTGAGGTCATGCTATTGGTATTTGAAGCTGAGGTCATGCTATTGGTACTAGGAATCCAGAAGGTTGCGTTTCCTTGGGATCCCTTTGGGTCTGTGCAGGTACCTTTGGAAAGTTTTGGAGGTGAAGGGGGGTGGCCATGGGGGTTAAGGAGTGGGATGAGCTCCTTGGAGAAATGTTCAGTCCAACGTAAGGAAGACTTTCTAACACTGCTTTTGAACTGAGAGTCAGCCCTTTATTATGGTGGTGGCACAGAGTGTTAAATCTTATGTTGAATATATATTTATTTTCTACCATCTTTCAGTACAAAAAGGAAAACTGGCTTAACTAGATGACTTTGAGATCAAAAGATCACTGGATTTGGAGAAAGAAAAGCAGAGTTTAAGATACCCTTTGAACCTCAGTTTCTTCATGTGTAGAAATGGGCAAATTATATCTCTGGCAGGGTTGGTATAAGAATTGCAAGAGACAATGAAATCTGAGTAACACTTGGTAGACTGTAAAGAGCTGTGTACTTTAGAAACAATGATTATTATTACTACTAGGTATTGCTGTTTTATGAATACTAGCCTCCATGGTTCCAGTTGCAAATACTCTTTTTCTCCCAGCATCTCTGGTGGTTTTGCTTTATGTTAGCCCTTCTGGAGCTGGACAGGGAAGAGCTGCTCTGTCAACATTGACACAAGGATTGCTCTAGGTCTGGATGTATTCAGTCAGTAATTTAGCTTGCAGCTTCTTTTGTTAGTGCTTTGAGACTCATGGCCAGAATGCACTGTGGACACACAAACCCTCTCCTGTATTATTGGGATTGACTTCTAGTTAGGAGAGTATCTAAGTAGAGAGCTAGACCCCTCATCAGTGTAGAACCACTCTTGGGTTGGTGGAAGGAGACTTAAGCTGGAGCTGGGGGTTGAGCTACGTGGTCCAGGCTCACATCAGGCGCAGACACTCACTCACAAGTGGGCCTTCGTCTTCCCAGCATGACTAGTCCGTACTCACCGCTCTTATCTTTGCAGGTGGTCTGTCTGAGAAGGAATCATCCCACTTACGCAACACTTATTCCTCCAGATCTGCTGAATGCCTGCTATGTACCACGCCTGGGTCTTATTTTAGCAAACCATCCTTCTCACTGATTGGTATCTGAGTTAGGCTGTTGATGTGGCTGCACTGTAGCCTAGGAAATGAGGTGGGTGAGTTTTGCTCCATCTTTGAAAGAGAGATGATAAAAAGATTACTAGTATTTAGTGAGCTCTTTACCCACTCAGCAAATGTTTGCTGTGCTGTTCTTGGACCTACGGGAGGGAATAAAAGAAGCAAGACCCTTACATTCTGGTGCTTTATGATCGAGTGAAGGAGTTGAAAGCACAGATGAGAAAGTATTGCGAACAGTGAAATCAACAAGTGCAAAAGTAATGGAGTATAAATTGAACATGCAAGGGCTTATCATAAAGGAGCAAAAGAGTCACTGTGTGTGTGCATGTTCAGTCACTCAATCATTTCTGACTCTTTGCAACCCCATGGACCGTAGCCCACCAGGCTCCTCTGTCCGTGGAATTTTGTTGGCAAGAATACTGGAGTGGGTTGCCGCTTCCCACTCCAGGAGATCTTCTTTACCCAGGGGTTGAACCTGCCTCTCCTGAATCTCCTGCATTGACAGGCAGGTTCTTTACCACTGCGCCACCTAGGAAACCCTACAGGAGTCATTAAAATGAGCTTAAAAACATGTCAGGGAGGGTTTTCTGGAGTAGGGAAGTTCTGATTCAGGTCTTTAAGAAGGCAGTTGGCAGAGACCAGTGCCTCCCAGATGTGCTGCCAGTGGTGGTACAGATGGTGAGTTGACCTGGCACATAGGTACACATTTTGTCTTGCAAATCTTTACTTTTAACATGTATCTTTACTTTTAACATGTATCTTTTAACATGTATCTTTACTTTTAACATGTATAGACAAATAGCATCAGTCCAATGATGTCATTGTAGTGATATAAAGTTTCCATCTTAAAATAAATCTGGGGATTCCCCTGGTGCTTCAGCGGTGAAGACTTCACCTTCCAATGCAGGGGGCGTGGGTTTGATCCCTGGCCAGGGAACTAAGAACCCGCACACCTCATGGCCAAAAAGCAAAACATAAACGGAAGCAATATTATAATGAATTCAATACAGACTTCAAGTAAAATAAGTGAATTGATTACAAATAAAAGGTTATAGTAGTAGTACAGGTAGTGAGATGCTTGGCCTAAACCGTGTCTGTGACATGGAGATTCTTGGAGTTTGTGAAGTACTGGTAAAGATGATGTTGTCACCTTAAACACAGGTTTGGTGCTTTATAGCTCACGCTTTCATGTATTTTGGGTAATGTATCATCATAACTACCCCATAGTCCTGTCCTCTGACTGGGCAGGTAATGTTACCCTGGCACAAACTAGAATTTTAATATGTACGTTTATTAATTGAATTTTAACTACACATTTTGCATGTGAGGACATGACGCTTGGAGAAGTTGATTTACCCAAGGTGAGACATCTAGTAAGTAGTGGACTGGGATCAGATCCTGAGTCTTTTGGTTTTGAAAGAATGATTCCATGGTAGAGGATTAGGGGAGGTAGTTCCAGGTAATAGGGATGGCATTTGAAGAAATGGTGTTAAAATGAGCAAATTGTGGTCTTATTTAGTGAGTACAGCAAGAAATTGTTGCAATAATTAAGACATGATTACACATGAATTGAAAAATCAGAAAGGATGCCATCCCTCTGGCCTGATCCCTGGACACACCCCTGCCCTCACCCCCGATAAGGAACAAGCTGTCCCCATCTTGGGAGTAAGCAAGCAAGGGAATGTGTTGTTTGTTCTTGCTCCCCGCTGCTGCTGCAGGAGCCCCAATAAAGCCTTGCCTGAAAATAAAAAAGATGGGAGTAACTGGAGAAGAGTTTTCAAAGACCATGTTAGGGAAACATGGTAGGTTATTAATTATCATCATTATCATCATTATTATGGTAAAAGTATCCATTCTAAAGTATACAATTCAGTAGCTTTTAGTACGTTCACAATGTCTAATTCCAGAACGTTTCCATCATCCCCGAAAGAAACCCTGTACCCATGAAGCAGATCCTTATTTTTCTTTCATTCTCCAGCCCTTGCCAAGTACAGCTCTTCTTTCTGTTTCTGTGGATTTGCCTATCTGTATGTTTCACGTGGGACTTCCCGGGTGGCTCAGACGGTAAAGCGTCTTCCTCCAATACAGTAGACCCGGGTTCAATCCCTGGTTCGGGAAGATCTGCTGGAGAAGGAAATGGCAACCCACTCCAGTATTCTTGCCTGGAAAATCCCATGGATGGAGGAGCCTGGTAGGCTACAGTCTGCGAGGTTCCAAAGAGTTGGACACGAATGAGCGACTTCACTCACTCATTCATGTTTAACGTGAATTGAATCATACAATATGGCTTCTTTCACTTAGCATATTTTTAAAGGATGTCCATGCCATAATATGTGTCAATACGTTATTTCTTTTTATGGATGAATAATATTTCATTGTGTGACACAGCACATTTTGTTTATCATTCATTCGTCAGCTGATGGACATTTGGGTTGTTTCAGTCTTTTGGCTAGTATGAAAAATCCTGCTGTGAACATGCATGTACAAGTTTTGTTTCACTACCTCACCTGTTTTCAGTTCTCTTGGGTACATACCAGGGATGAAATTGTTGGGTCATGTGGTATTTCTATATTTAACATTTCGAGGAATTGTCAAACTGGTTTCTACAGCAGCTACACTATTTTATGTTCCTACCAGCAGTGTATACCAGTTCCAGTTTTTCCACATTCTCACCAACACTTGTTCTTTTCCTTCTTTAAAAAAAGTATAGTCATCCTAGTGGGTGTGAAGTTGTATCTTGTGATTTTGATTTGTATTTTCCTGATGGTAATATTTTTACACACAGTTGACCCTTGAACAACATGGGTTTGAACTGCACAGGTCCACTTTATACGTGAACAATTTTCAATAGTAAACGTTGTTTAGTTGCTAAGTCGTGTCCGACTCTTTTGTGACCCCACTGACGATAGCTGGCCAGGCTTCTCTCTTCATGGGATTTCCCAGTCAAGACCACTGCAGGGGTTGCTGTCTCCTTCTCCAGGGGATTTTCCCAGCCCAGGAATTGAACCCACGTCTCCTGTCTTGGCAGGTGGACTCTTTACCACTGAGCCAGCAGCGAAATGCTCAATAGTAGATACTATAATGCTAAATGGCCCTCTGTTTCTTAAGCCTGAGGGTGTAGACAATGGATAGCTCAGATGGTAAAGAGTCTGCCTGCAGTGCAGGAGACCTGGGTTTGATCCCTAGGTCAGGAAGATCCCCTGGAGGAGGAAATGGCAACCCACTCCATCTTGTCTGGAATTCCATGGACTGAGGACCGTGGTGGGCTGCAGTCCATGGGGTCAACAAGGAATCGGACACGACTGTGACTAACATACACACGCAGATAATGGATCTGGAACAGCTGGAGGGAGGGCCAACTCTAAGTGGATTCTTAACTGTTTAGAGGTTAGGTCCTCTGAATCCCACATTGTTCAAGGGGCAATGTACTTATTAGCCATTTCTATGTTTTCTTTGAAGAAATGCCTATTCAAGATGTTTTTAAATTATGTTTTTTGTCATTGAATTTTTAAGAAGTTTTATATATTGTGGATCCTAGGCCCTTATAAGTGATAAGGCTTGTAAATGTTTTCTTGTATTCTGTGAGTTGCCTTTCCATGTTCTTGAACATGTCTTTTGGTGAACAGAAGTTTTTAACTTGATTAAGTCCAACTCCTTTTTTTTTCTTTGTTTGCTTGTGCTATTGGTGTCATATTCAAGAATCCGTTGCCAAATCCAAGGCTACTAAGATTTACTCATATGTTTTCTGGCAAAATATTTATAGTTTTAGCTCTTTTGATTAGGTCTTTGGGTCTGTTTTGAGTGAACTTTTGTATATATGATGTGAAGTGAGGCATGTAAGTTCTTGACCACAAAAAGTTACTCAGTGGTAACATAGGGAAGATTATTCTGGCAGTTATTTTTCTAGTGAAATGGAAAAACTGGTAGAAAAATGAGGAAGCTGTTGTAGAGGACAGAGGAATCAAAACATATGGTTTATTTTTAACATAGCAGTTTTATTGAGATACAATTTGCTTATCATAAGATACACTTTTTAAAGTATACAGTTCAGTGGTTCTTAGTGTATTCATAGTGTTGGGCAATTATCACCCCCATTTTCATTTTGGAATGCTTGCATCATCCCCCAAATGAAACCCTGTACCCATTAGTAGTTCTAACTATCCACAACCCCCCAGACCATGGAAAGCACTAATCTCCTTTCTGTTCCTGTGGGTTTGCCTGTTGCAGACATTTCTGATAAAAGGAATAAAAAAATATGAGGTCTTTTGTGTTTGGCTTCTTTCACTGTTTTCAAGGTTTATCCATATTGTAGCAAGTAGCAGTATTTCCTTCCTTTGTATGATGAATAATATTCAGTTGTATGGATAGACCACATTTTGTTTAGTTCAGTTGATGGACATTTGGGTTATTCCCACTTTATGGCTATTAGGAATAATGTTGCTATACCCATTCATGTAAAAGTTCTAGGGTAGATGTAATGTTTAGCTTCTATGTAATACTCATATCACATACTCAATAGTATTTTTGTTATCACTCTCTACCTTTATTTTTCCTTATGGTATCTTCAACTGAGCTCATGGAATTATTAATCAGGTACTCCAGTGAGGGTTCCTGTTGTTTCCTGCACTTGCCACCATTTGCTGTTTTCAGTGTTTGGATTCTGGCCATTCTAATAAATATGTAGTGGCATTGTTGTTTTTCATTGGCCATTGTTTTATTAACAAATATTTGATGATTGATAGTGCTATATTGCATTTTTAGATTGCATATATATTTGAAGAAGTTTTCAAATGTTTAATGGCCATTTGTGTTTTTCTGCTTTTCTTATTCCTTCTTTTGTAACATACTTTTCAGTCTCTTTCGTGTGATAAATTGACCCATTATCATATTTAATGGATATGTTTGCCCCAGTTTGTAATTTGCTTTGCAAGTTTTTTAATCACATACACACATTTTATCTTAATGAAATATTCCTTTTCTTTTGTAATTTCTTTCATGGTATTAATCCCAATTAGTGAACAAATGTGTATGGAAGCCCTTTTTTATGTCAGGAAATCTGCCAAACACTTGAGAAATTATAGTGCAAGTCAGATGTGGTCTCTGTCTTCATGAAGCTTAGAACTGCTGAGATCACTTATACTGTATTTTTGCCTTTAGGATTTCATATTTTTATATTTAACTCTTCCATCCATTTAGAATTATATATTGTCAAGTGAAGAAATTACATTTCTCTAGTATCCAGTTTTCCTGACATCTTTTGTAAAGTAGCTTCTCTTTCATTTGTTTGTGATGCTTTTGTTATCATCAGCTGAACTCATAACCATGAGGGGATTTTCCGAGGTGACTTAAATAGATACTTATTTGTCTATCAATTCTAGGCCTGGCAGTGTCATACTGTTTTAACTTATGTAGTTTTATAATATATGTTTTAATATCTTAATAGAGTAAGACTGGCCTTATCACCATAGTTTAATTTTTTAATAAAGACTTTTTGGTTCTCTTTGATTCATTCTTTGTGCTGTATGTTTTATTTATTTTGTCAAATTAAAGAAAAAATATGATTATGATCTTGACTGGGATTGTCTTAAACTTTGGAAAATTACTGCCTTCATAAACCAGTCTTCTCATTAAGGAACAGGACATATCTCTATTAAAATCTTTTCCATCTTTCAGTGATGTTGTATTTCATCATATTGAACCCACATATTACTTTTTAGGGTTATTCCTATATTTTGTATGTCTTCCTGCTGCTGTGAATAAAATGCCCCCTTCTATTATAAATTTTATTATTAACACCGTAGGAAATATACTCATTTTTACATACTGTCTTGTGTCTCTATTTTACTAAATTTAATTTCATGATTTTGGTTTTACTCATTTTCAAATAGTGACTGTAATGTCTCATTATCTCCAGGTGTTGTATATCTCTTTTATCTACTTTTTATTTTTTTGACTGTGACTCAGATCATGAATTATCTACTTTTTAGAAAGAACTTTTCCTTTTTTTAAAAGAAAGTTATTTACTTATGTATTTATTTTTGAGTGCATGGAGTCTGCATTGCCTTGCATAGATTTTCTCCAGTTGCAGCAGGCGGGGGCTCCTCTCTGTTGTGATGTGAGGGCTTCTCATTGCAGTAGCTTCTCTTTTTGCAGAGCATGGGCTCTAGGTGCATGGGCAAAGTAGTTGTGGCGCACAGGCTCAGCTGTCCTGCAGCGAGTGACATCCCCTGACCAGGGATCAAACCCATGTCCCCTGCATTGGCAGGCAGAGTCTTATCCACTGGACCACCAGGGAAGTCCCTACACAGAACTTTATATTTAAGTAGCAGCAGTAATAGGGAATATTCTTGCATTTTCCCATGGATTTTAAGGGGAAATAACTGCTTTTTGATTTTTTAAATAGGATGTTGGCTGTAGGTGTAAGGTTGATATTCTTTATCATATTAAGGAATAGCTCTATTTTCTATGAAAAGGTTGGTGGGTACTGGTGTGTCTGTGTCTGTGAGAAGGAGAGAAAAAGAAAGAGGGGAAGGAAGTGTGGAGAAAGAGAGAATGGGAGAGGGAGAGAAAGAGACAGAGAGGGATAGAAATTCAGTTGAATTATATTCTGCTTCAAATAACATTGGCACTAGTGGTAAAGAACCTGCCTGCCAATTCAGAAGACTCAAGAAATGCAAGTTCGATCCCTGGCTCAGGAAGATCCCTTGGAGAAGGGCATGGCAACCCACTCCAGTATTCTTGACTAAAGTATCCCGTGGACTGAGGAGCCTGGCAGGCTACAATCCACAGGGCTGCAAAGAGTTGGACATGACTGAAGCGACTTAGCATCAGGTAACAGAAACGCAATTAAACCTGGCTTAAATGGAAATGGAGCTGCTGTTTCTTTTCCCACTACCAGAAGTCTAGGGGGTAGGTAGTACTGAGACAGTGCCATGGCTCGTCAGCAGTCAGGCTTTTTCTGGATTTCTTCTTTCCATTCTCAGCTTATAGACCTTTCTCCTCATGGCCAAGAACGTCTGCACAGCTCAGCCTCGCAATCACATCCAAGGCAGGAAGAAGAGGAGGGAGAGGGCCAAAGAGACTCACCAGCTGAGTCTTTTCTCCTAGGAGTCACCCAAGGGCTTTCACGTACATCTCATTAAGTCATATGGGTAACCTTTAACAGTACGAACTGGGAGAAGGGGCCTGAATATGTGGGTTGGGTCAGTCAACCAACAGCAGTGCCCCAACTCAGAAGCAAATGGTTTGCAGCCCCTAGAGAAGAGGAGAAATATGCCTTAGGCAACGGTCTGAACAGGGAGCCAGTGGATTTTGTTTGATTTTGGACTTCTCATCTGGCCCTCTATACCAGAATGGATAAGTTACTTAACCTCTCTGTTGATAGGGTGATGTCTGCCTTGGCTGCCTGGGTGCCCGTGAAGTACAGATGAAATCAAATCCTAAGAGTGCCCCTATTTTGATTCCTTGTTTTGCATTAGGATAATTTTTATGTTAATGAGTAAACTTCTCTTTCTCCATGATTTTCATGGTATTATTATTAAATTACTTCAGCCTGAACTGAGCCGGAAGGTGAACAGCATGTCAAAAAAGGTAGCATGGAGAGCTGTTAGCAACAGGGATGATGTCTCCAAAATGGAATAGAAATAAAGTGCTAAAAGCCAGAAATTCATTTCACCTTCTGCAGAATCAGGGGAGGGAGGCGGATAGAACACGTAACAAAGTAATTCAGTACATTGCCCCAATCTGCTTTGCCTCCCTTTTCTGACTTGGGGGTAAGAGAAGTGCTTTGCTTCACAGTTTTATGGGGGAAAGCACCCTCCATCATGTTGCTTTGTGGCAACTATTAATTGCTTCCTGAATTCATACAGCATAAATGAAGTAGGTTGCCAGGGAGTGAATTACCCAGCAGATAAATGGTGGGTCATTAATGCAGTGTTGACCCTGAACCTGGAGGATGACGTGAGATCTACGAAAGCTCTTAGGAAATTTACCAGAACCCATTTCAGCTGGAGGTGATGTGTTTTAAATCCCTCTGTAATGCGTGAGGGGAACGAAATTAGATAATAGTTTGCAGAAATCTTCTGGGCCTGGAGCCCCACTCAGAAGGATTTTATCCTCTTGTGTTATCACGCTTCACTTTTTAGGGCTATCCCTATGTCCCAGTGGCTCCCAGAATGGCTTGATTTTCTCCTACATGTTGAAAGTCCAAATGGACACATCTGAAATGCCTTGTTCTGTAGGAGTTCTCTGTGCCCCTATTTTTTTTATGGTTATTTTGTATTAATAAGTAAATTCCAACTTTGCTGGGAAGGGGGAAGGGATTGCTGGGGTGTTAGGAATACACATGTACACATTGGTATATTTAAAATGTATAACCAGCAAGGACCTACTGTGTATCACAGAGAACTCTTCTGAGTGTTATGTAACAGCCTGGATGGGAGGGAAGTTTGGGGGAGAATGGATATATGTGTATCTACGGCTGAGTCCCCTCACTTTTCACCTGAAACTGTCACAACATTGTTAATTGGCTATACCACAATGCAGAATAAAGTTTTTTTTTAAAAGGATTATTTTAGCTTGTATTAAAAAATTCCAACTTTGCCTTATTTTGAAGTCTAAGATTTTAACTAACACAAAGAAGGGTAAGTTTAATATGTCAAGTTACCCACCCTCCTGCCTTCTTTGTAGCTTCTCCTGTAAGAATATTCAGGGTATTGTTCCCTGGATATCACACAGTGAGAATAGTTGGAGTGAGTGAATTAATTATATTTGTGGATAGTTGTATTTCTGCAAGTCTTACAAACAAGACTTGTAACTGTTTAGGGGTTTCATCTCTTTCCTCGCTCTGCCTGGGTTCCATAAATTCAGGGCACCCTTGAGGAAAAGAATAATTCCCATTGGTTAAGGTACATTGTTAACAAAATTAACATGAGTTAATTCCCATGTACCTGTGCACGCACTGGGTACATGGAGGTGAGGTGGGGTCAGAAATGTAGGAGAGAGTTCACTTTCTTCTTGGGCATTTGTGAGTATTAATTTCGTAAACGATCTTTTCAGGGTAGTTTTTTTCTTGAGTTCATTTCTTCTTCTTCTTCTTCTTCTTCTGGTTTTTCTAAACTCACTTTCACTGAACCAGATCCTGATCAAGAATGTAACTGTGTCAAAGGGGAAGGGACACCTCAGTCTGTTGGGGGTACCAGGAGGGAAGGCAGAAACCTGCCTGGGTCCTGGGGTTCCTTGGGACCTAAACGCTGACTCTTGCCAGCTACTGAACCTCCTTCAGCCTCTTCCTTCTGCACGTCCATTTCCCTCGTGCTGTATGTAAAGGGGCCAACACATCTGCCTCCATCTTCGGCTTCATATGTGTAACTCAGGTGTCCCTGGGAGCTGCACCTGCATGTGGATGCAGATGGGGGCGTATTAACATTGAGGATTCCTGGGACTTCTCTGGTGGTCTGGTGGCTAAGACTATGTGCTTCAATACAGGGGGCTGGGGTTTGATCCCTGGTGGGGGAGCTAGATCCTCCATGCATCAGCTAAGTGTTTGCATGCTGCAACTAAAGATCCCACATGCCATAATGAAGATTGGAAATCCCATGTGCCACAACCGAGACCCACAGCCAAATAAATGAAAAGTAAAAAAATGAAAGATTCCTTCCTTTGGTTCCACTGCTCATGTGGGACCTTTAGGACCCTGAAGACCGCCCTCACCCCCGTCCAACACACATACATCCCAGCTTGTTGCTGCCCAGTCTCCAGGCAGAATTCTGCTGACCTCTCTCGGTGTTGGCCCAGCCGCTCCCCGCAGGGCTCTCGTGAAGCAGCTTGAGGAGAATCACGGCCCTGCAGTCAGGAGTGTCGGCTGCGGGGAGGCGCTGAGGCCCTCAGGGGCCACGCCAGTCCTCGTGGGGACGCGAGGTGCTGGCTGCACATGGAAGTGGGAGTCGTGGTCTGTCGCTGGGCCCCGCGGCAGCAACACTGGCGCTCGCAGCCCTGACCGCTCTGCCCTCAGCCAGCTCCCCGTCAGATCTCAGCACAGCTTCTCGGGGCTGGGAAGGCGCAGGCGCTGTGTGACTGCTTCTGTCGCCCGGAGTCTGTCTGTCTCTCCCTCAGATGCGTGTGGTCTCTCTCTCTCTGTCACACCCACACTTGTACACACATGAGACAAAAAACCACCATGAGGGCTCAGCCACACAACTGAAGGACTCAGTCACACAACCAAAAAAGAAAAATCTCCCTTGTGTTTTGAATTGAGAAGTGAAGCTCTCCATGCCGCCACATCACGAAAACAGCCTGTGGGTGAGGAGCATCCGGGCATAGCAGCCTCTCTGATGCGGGCCCTGCTTTGAGGGCCGGACAGCGGTCCTCGCTTGAACAGCTCTCGTCCGCCTCCGTGAGGGTACCTGAGGCTCAGCCGTGGAGAATAGCCCGTGAGACCTTCTGTGTTCCGAACTCTTGGTGTAAACCCACCACTGCTGAGAGGGGCACGCCTTGAATACTTCCTCGGCGATAACTTGGGTGAGGATTCCTGACTCAGCTGCTGGACTCAGGCTTTCTAGGACAGGGGCGGAGGTATTGGGCGGTGGGGTGAGGGCCACGAGTGTCAAGAGGAGCGTCAGGATGGATGGGACCCTCTAGACCTTCCTGGGCCCACTTGGTGGTTTTGAGGTCCTACCCAGGGCCCTGCCAGTCAGAGGGGCCAGCTGTTGACGACCCTGCTCTATGCCTCAGACCAACACCCAGTCAGGGTGACAGGGATTTAGTTTTACAGTGTTGGATTAGAGACCAAATACAAGTTGACATGGACAATTTTCTCTTTGCTGGCTCCTTAGCTACAAGTAATTTATTCTAACCTTCTTTCATAATGCCAATTACAGCTGTTAGCACGTACTTCAAAGGCAGGGTTCAAAATACAAAGCTATGGTTAACATTTCCTGCACTGATATCCCAGGGGGCTTTAAGCCAAGGTTGGATTGGTGGAGTTGAAAGGGAGTGGGACTTTTCCTGAGTGTTCTTTGGTCCGTATGGATGTTGGGAGAGCTTAGGGAGGTGGAGGGGAGCCAGTCCAGAGAGGGAGTGGCCAGAGAGAGGACCAATCAGGACTTGTGGATGTGACCTGACATCACCTTTGTAAACATAGAGGTTGTGTTTTACTAGAACCCTGACTTTCCCTGAGTAGTTGGGGGTAGGTTATAGAATGAAAGGTGGTGATGAAGAAAGAGAAGGGGGCCATTATGAGACGGGATTAAGTGATAGATGTGTCCTGTTGGACAGCTCATGAGGGGCACACAGTGGAACTCCTGACTCTCATTTCTAGGGCCGGGCTTCTGATCAGTTGCTTAAGCTTGCGGCTGAGAGGTGGACAGCAAAAGGAGCTGTGTGCCAGCCCAGGAGCTCTGGGCCATTGGTCTCCAGGGCTTCTGTCTAGGGGGAGGGGACACCGCCTGTGGTCATTCTGCCCCTAGCTGGTTTGAACAGACACCATGGACTGTTATCTGCTGGCTGTGTCCTTAGTCCTGTGATGGCTCAAAATTATTGGGTGTTTATTATGGGGAAACGTAGGCTTGCCCGCTGAAGAAAAGAGAAACTGCCAGTCTTGCATAAAGGAAGAAGGTACTGGAGGGTTTGTGGGTCTGGAGGCCATGAACGTCAATGCTGTTTGCTCAGTCAGAGAGACTAAAGAAAAGAAAAAAGGGAATGAATCTCAATATGAGAGGTAAAGCAGAAAAATAAAGATATCAGGAGAAAAAATAGTTTTTTCGAGGGAGAGCAGAAATAGGAAGTAAAACAAAGAGAAAGAGAAGCTGAGAGGCAAAGAAGGAAAACAAGACATAAGACTAGCTAGAAAGCAGACCAGCCTCTTCCCTGACCTTGAGATTACTGTACTGTCTCTTGGTGGATCATCAAATTAGGAGAAAGTGACTGAGGAAAACGCTGCCACTGACCTAGAGGTTATTGTTCTTGTTCAGTCACTCAGCCGTGTCCGATTGTTTGCAACCCCATGGACTGAAACACGCCAAGCTTCCCTGTCCCTCACCATCTCCCAGACTTTGCTCAAACTCATGTCCATTGAGTTGGTGGTGCCATCCAACCATCTCATCCTCTGTCATCCCCTTCTCCTCCTGGCCTCAATCTTTCCCAGCATCAGGGTCTTCTACAGCGAGTTGACGGTTCACATCAGGTGGCTGAAGTATTGGAGCTTCAGCACCAGCATCAGTCCTTCCAATGAACATTCAGGGTTGATTTCCTTTAAGATTGACTGGTTTCATCTCCTTGCAGTCCAGGGACCCTCAGGAGTCTTCTCCAGCACCACAGTTTGAAGGCATCAGTTCTTTGGCACTCAGCCTTTTTTATTGTCCAGCTCTCACATCCGTACATGACTACTGGAAAAACCATAGCTTTGACTATAAGGTCCTTTCTCAGCTAAGTAATGTCTCTGCTTTTCAATATACTGTCTAGGTTTGTCATTGCTTTTTTCCAAGGAGAAATGCATCTTTTAATTTTATGGCTGCAGTCACCATCCACAGTGATTTTGGAGCTCAAGAAAATAAAGTGTTTCACTGTTTCCATTGTTTCCCCATCTATTTACCATGAAGTGATGGGACCAGATGCCATGATCTTAGTTTTTTGACCCAGAGGTACCCAATGCTTAAGTGCAAGCATAGAAACAAGGTTGCTTGAGTCCATTTTGAAGCAGCCTTGGACATTTGATTTTTAGAGGCTGAGTCAATGAAGCCCTGTACCCTTTTGGCCATGCTCACTGCTTTGGCCTCCAAGGGCCAAGCTGACGGTATGTCCTGAAGCTCAGAAAAAAGCATGTGGTGACTCCCCACTCCTCCCTACTCTGCCCACCCTGCCCCCACCCCTGGCCCCGGCTCCCGACATCTCCCACACAAACGGCTGAGACAGCATTTATTTCTCAAGGAGGTGTCAGCTTGTGGAGATGTTTGCTGCCTCTTTTAGGCCTGGCTTCATGGCCTCTCTCTGTTTGCTGTTAACTCTCCCTCTGTGGCTGTGAGCTGAGGGCTGGCCCCAGCCAGGTCCATCTTAACCCCTCGCTGCCCTCATTGCCTCACTGCTCAGTCCAGCCCTGGCTTGTGAGGGCAGCTGAGGAGATAGCAACCAAAAGATACTTCCAGTGACACCGGGCTTCTGTCTTAGATGAAAAAAATAAAAGGGCAAAATGTTGAGGTTTTCTAAAGAAGGCTTTCCCAGCTTCCTAACAAATAAGACTTGGCTCTCACATATGTCCCCATGAGACTGACTTGTGTGCTGTGCCTCTGTGGACTCAGCTGAACTCTGACGTCTCTTGGGTTTGACCAGGAAGAGATGATACTAGGAGAGCTAGGGGCAGAAGAGGATGAGGCTGGCTATTTATTCCCCTGGCTCCGTTCCTGTGCAGTCCTAACATGCTGTCTTTGTCCTTTGACCAAAGCTTTAGCTGCTGTCAGACATCCTTTCCACACAGCTTTCTTGGGTGCCTGTAACTGTTTCTCCTCACTCAATCCTTGAGCTTTGAGGTGGACCCACCGTGGGCTACTGTGCCATCCTTGGTTGCTTTCCTTAAATCCTTCCCACACTTTTGTAAATAGTTCTAAAAACTCTTCTCTATTACCTAGCCCAACAATAACAAAAAGGGGAGGATATGTGTGTTTGCCCAGGTATGAAGTTGGGTTACTCATTTCTAAAATGCTTTCTGACACTAGGCAACTTCTTCTGCTTTTTGTTTTTGTCTGGATTTTTGCCTTTTGTTTTCATCTGGATTCCAGTTTTGTCTGGATCTTTCTAAATGAAAGTATGAGCATAGGGCCCAGAGGAGGTGGCTTTCTAGAGTTTAGGATACATATGCCTATGGTATCAACCAAGAAGTCCACTCAATCGGGATGCAGGGCTGGCTTCATGGATGAGAAACCCACGCAGTCACACAGGGCCCTGGTCTCAGAAGGGTCCCACATTTAGCTTAATTCTTTGCTGTCCCATTTTGAAATTCTTAATAATTTTCTATAATAGCAATTTTCATATGGAGGGTCTTGCATTCTTAATCTATCACTGAATCCCATATGTTATGCAAGTCCTGTTGGTATAAACTTGCTATGGATTTTATCCTGTCTCCATCAGGTATAAGTTGAGCATGACTCATCCCCTGCCAGTGATGGGGATACAAGGCTGTGACTAGAAGGTTGCTTCTTCTGGAGACCTTTTATTTCCTGGTATGTAGCCTCTTTGAGATAGAGAGCAGTCACTGAAAGATAAGTCCTCTATATTTTGTTCAGTCCCTTTTTCTCCACTTAGAAGTCTGATTATAAGTTCCCATTACTTACGGCTGCATAGCAGAGCACACCAAAAGTTAGTGGCTTGAAACAGCGGCCTTTTATTTTGCTAATGAACCTGCGATTTAGGAGGGCTCAGCAAGGATGGCTTGTTGCTATTGGAGGCAGCGTTGGCTGGAGTAGCTCAGCTGGAGACAGAGGACCCGTTTTTGAGGTGGCTTAAACATGTGGCTGGCAGTTTGGTTCTGGCTTTTGCCTGGGAGCTCAGCTGGGGCTGTTGGCTGGGGGCCCTGGTTCCTCTCCGTGTTGGCCTCTCTGCACAGGGTTACTTGGGCTTCCTTACAGCATAGTGGCTGGTTTCCAAGGGTGAAGGATCCAAGAGACAGGAAGTAGAACCACCAGTCTTAAAATCTGGGCCCAGAAACTGGCACAGCGTGACTTCCATTGTCACTTTCGCTGTTACAGTGCCCATGCAGATTCACGGTGAAAAGATATAGTCCCAGCTCTTGATAGGAAGAGAGTCAAAGAATTTATAATCAGATATCCTTAATCTTCTACAATAAGCATACTTATTTTATATATGGAAAAATTCAAGGCAGCAATGCAATGAAATCTTTCTCTGAGCAGCCACAAATCTGGGACAAAGCTGGACTCAGTGCCTGTGAGCTCGTGATTTCCCAGACTGTGCTCTATCTAGCGTATCATACTGCTGTTTTGCATAATCTAATAAATAGCAATAACTCTTCTCTATCCTCATGGCCCAAGTCTTCAACCTCAAAGCACATTAGAATATTAATAAGGGAGACATACCAGTACTTTTGTCTTGAACTACTGAAATAGAGTCTAGGCATTTGGAAAACAAAGGAAAACATCAAAACCATAAAAATAGACAGTTCTCATGGTCTTGGTTGATTAGGTGATATGGGGGATGTAATATGGTAGCCTCAAGTTATAGTGGCAGAGTGGATAGCCCAGAACTGCTTGCAAGAACTCTCCCAACCCAAGGTAAGATTCCTTAACCTTTGATGACAGTGCTGGAAAAGAGGTTGATGATCTCTAAACTTTGCAGTTCATGGCCCTTCAGCGTGGCACAGGGATTCATTTTCTCTTGTCAGGCATGTCTGTGCAGTGACTTCAGATACATGAAGCAGATGAGAGCCAGCCAGTGAACCTTCACATCTGTCAGTTATGGTACCTGGAGTTCAGAGGGATAGGCTACTCCTGTCCTGCTATCTCTTAGGTCGAAGCAGAATGGTCTTGGGAATCCATTGGTTTCAGAATCCAGTTGAGTGGAGATTTCTTGCCATAAAGGGCTTCCCTGATAGCTCAGTTGAATCCGCCTGCAATGCAGGAGACCCCGGTTCAATTCCTGGGTTGGGAAGATCCACTGGAGAAGGGTTAGGTTACCCTCTCCAGTATTCTTAGGCTTCCCTTGTGGCTCAGCTGGTAAAGAATCCACCTGCAATGCAGGAGACCTGGGTTCGATCTCTGGGTTGGCAAGATTCCCTGAGAAGGGAAAGGCTACCCACTCTAGTATTCTGGCCTGGAGAATTCCATGGATTGTGTCCATGGGGTCGCAGAGAGTTGGACATGACTGAGTGACTTTCACTCACTTTCTTGCTACACAAAGCCATATGAAACTGGGAATGCAGTATAAGCATGACTGGACCTGAGACTCTTTTTGCACATAGGAGATTCTTTTCATTTGATTATGAACCTGATAAAGTCCTTATCATTTCAGGCCTATGTGTCTGTCATATTGAAGAACTCAGAATAATAGATGCAGTTTTAGTCTGTCCTCTCCTAGGGAAGAGTGAGGGACCCAGGGGAAGGAAAAACAAAATGTGAATCCTGTTGATTGAAATGCTTAGTTCCTGGGCTTCCACTTCATCCGTGGAGGCGATTTCAGGTAAGTTTTAAGCTCTTTGAATATTGGAGGACATGGGAAAATCAGGATAGAAAGAGACTTCCAGATTTGGGGGACATTATAGCAAAACTGGGCTTCCCTGGTGGCTTAGATGGTAAAGAATCTACTTGCAATGTGGGAGACCTGGATTCGATCCCTGGGTCAGAAAGATCCTCTAGAGAAGAGAATGGCTACCCTCTCCAGTATTTTTCCCTGGAGAATTCCATGAACAGAGGAGCCTGGCGGGCTACAGTCCATAGGGTCACAAAGAGTCAGACATGAGTGAGTGACTAACACTTTCACCTTCATATAGCAAATACTGTCATGATGGTGGATTTTGTATAGAAAGTTCTTTCCCTGTCCTGTGGGTGATCAGATTTACCCAAGATTATTCTAGGAGTCATAATCAAATATAATATCCTTTCCCAAGTCCTTACCCACATAGCATCCCCTCTGTATTGCCGAGTACCTAAGTCTGCACAAATGAAATGCTCTGAGCTCTCCCAACTCTAGGTTCTGCAGTGAGCTGTAATTACTTTCCAGTCGATCTCAGTGACCTGCGCTGACTGCATGACTCCCCAAATCATCTTCTAAGATAAGGAAAGACTGAAAATACAGGGACGAAGAGAAGGAAAGGTGGGAGAGGGAAGGTGTGTGGGCCACATCTGCACCTCTCTCTTGTTGGGTGCAGGACCCCTCTGCTAATTGTTCCTTTTGCACAGTCACTGATCTATTTTATCTCCAGTTCCCTTAGGGGTGAGACGATGTTCAGGTACCCTCGATAACACTCTTTGAATTACTGCTCCATCTTGGGTATCCTGTGGATTTTGATAGTGGCAGTTTTGAGTTTGAAATGCTCCATCTTGTGACTTTCTATTGAGTAAGAAGTAAAAGGAACAGGCAATTGAGGTGCTTCTTATCCCCTTGCCCTGCTCATTTATTTTATAACTTGAAGCCTGCTAACTCTTCCCATTCCAGGAAGAAAGCTTGGATGGAGGGGAATAGAAAATGAGGAGTAGCAAGAGATCAAGTCTGGGTAGGAAAGCAAGTATCATTGTCACCTATCAGTGATGAAAATTGTTTATACAGCATAAAGCTAGGACAAATTGCTGGGGTGTCAAGGTCCCTGCCATCCAGGAACTGTCAGACCACTGAAAGGGTCAGGAATCCAGAGAGCAACAGTCTTCAGTCACCAGACCTGGGTTCATCTGATAACAGCCACTTACTGGCAGCAGAGCTTTGGGCAGCGTTCTGTATTCCTGAGACTTTAGCTCATCCGTGAAACAGAGAGTGTGCCATGAGATTGCTGTGAACATCTAATGACACGACTTTGAGGGATGACCACTTTGTGTAGGTAGACAAGTGGTTATCTCACTTCTGTTTCTTTTTTTTTTCTCGTTGAGGCAGCAAGATGGGCTATGTCTTCTCTCTGGGCCTTAATATACGGTGACTTTTGCAGAGGTGAATGCTGTGATGTGGTTTGACAAGATCAGCTCAGCAGCAAGCTTGTAGCTCCAGATACGAAGTGGTGGTTTTCATGGGTCACGGGGAAGGTAGATGGTTCACTCGTCTCCTTGAGCCCCTGGCAGTGTCAGATCCCCAGCAGTTTTGATTCCTCCCTGGGGAAGCTTCTTAGAGCCATGTAGGGAGTGCAGATTACTCTGAGAGTTTGTAGCAGATGAACTTCCAGGGAGGACTGGGTGGAACTTGACTAGAGGTGGTGGGTTGGAGGGGAGGACTCCTCCAGGAAGAAGGGAAGAAGCCATCATGTAGACCATTGTTGCTGTTGTTAGATCCAAGGTGGAGGGCCTGAGAGGAGGTCACAAGTGCCCTTGCATCTCGGGCTGAGAGGTAACAGATGAGCTGACAGTCTGCCCTCCAGCCCCCTACCAGGACTTCCTTGGTTTTGCCACTGGGAGCTCTTGCTAGGCAGTGATGCCTTCCCTGCCAGGTTTTTGTTATTAAAGTTGATCCTATGTATCAGAGAGTGGAAAGCAAGCCTTGGAAATCGGCATCCAAGTGGGATTCGAGGCTCTCTGTAGTGGTGTGTGCCAAGGGCTGGGGGTGGGGACGTGCGGCGAGCTCTGCGCTCAGCATCCAGGAGCAAGCCCTCAGCATCATTCACTCTGTCAGGGTATCTCGGTGGTAATCACTTCCAAATGGCTATGGGGCGGGGAGGGGGCTCCCCTCCAGTCGCCCAAGGAATGCCTTGACTTAGGGCGGAAAGGGAGGTTTTTCCGTAAGCAGCTCCTCTTTCCAAAGGGGACCAAGGGGAGAATATGAGACACCCGTAAACCTCTCTTAGCATCATCTTTAATAATATCCATGTCAAGAAAACAGAGGGGTAGACAGCGATAATCCAGGGTATCGTCAGGACCCATATTCTGACCTGGGAGGTGCTTTCAGGATGAGCAGCTCACCCCTCCAGAAATGACCATTACAGCTTGAGCATCTTCTGTGATGGAGATTGTAAGTGTATGCATAGACACAGACTCTGCTCTAAATGATAGGTGCTATAGAAGTCACCTGTCTCACATAGACAAGAGCTGCAGAACATAGTACAAGAGTCCAAGCCACAAGTCTGGGAGACTAAACCCACGTTGTTCCTTATTATCTATGTGATTTTAACTGAGTCACTTAACCTTTTTATGCCTCAATTTTTCTTACCTTAATAGAGAGTACACTCCCTATTTAGTAGAATTGTTGCTAGGATTAAGTAATAAAACTTTTGAGAAAGGGTGAATTACTAAGTAGGTGCTCAGTACAGTTTTAAAAAATTATGTTAAAGAGATTAAGTGTCTTTCCTGTTGCTTTACCTTAGACACCTTGCTGTCTTCAGTTGCTACTGTGAACACTTTGCAGAGTCACACGTAAAGATCATATCCAAAATGTGTCTGGAGCTTCCTCGCATTAAAAAGGGTTTCATCTGTCATGCCACAACTCACATCACTTGCCTTTGCAGTGAGGAGCCGGAGACTAGTAGGGCTGGAGTGATTTGGTCCTGTGACTCGAGTACAGGGTGTTCTGGGTGCTCTCGGCTCTCCTAGGCGTGGGTTCTCAGAGGGCTGACCGAGGGCTCTCTGGAGTCCGCTGAGAATCCACCTGGCCACTGGCCTGGCCGCCTGCACTGCGGATGTGTTAGGTGCATCTGTTTCACACTTGGACTAATCCTTCCTTTATTCATATGCTAACTGGTTCTCTCCTCAGAACTATTTCTTCCACAATTGAGTCCTTTCTTTCTTCTCCCCTTGCACTGGCGAACAGGTCCCAGAGGGCCTTCCCTAACTGCTTGGCCTCCAGCAATAGTTCTGTGTCTCAACCTCTATTGGGGAGAAAGAGGAAAGCAGCATTCCTTACCGTGGTTAGTGGTCTTCACTGTCTTTCTCTGCAAGTTGAAGTTTTAAATGTGCTGTTGCTCAGAGACCATTTTCAAGTAAGATGTGAGTCCAAATGTTGATGGCAGAAGGAGGTGCCTGCTGTTAGCTCACTGTGTGTCCTCTAGACCCTTCCGTCATGGGGCAGGCTCCTCTGGGTGGAAATTCCCTGGAGGCGTGTGCAGAGTGCCAAGGCCAGCTGACCTAGCACAGAGTGGCTGCTTAGGTGCAGACTCAGAAGGATCTGTCCTAAGGGTATTACTGAGGTCTGGAGGTTGCACGTGAATCACCAAGTAACCAAGCACCAAGCACCTTTATTAAGTATATACACACTGTATACATAGACACAAGAGCCTAGCGGGCTACAGTCCATGGATTACAAAGACTCAGACACGACCGATGCATGCACACTGCATTACACGTCACCTAGAATTCCTTCTGGGTGTAGCATGACCCTGGGGATGGAAGTCCTGCTAGTGGTATTTTTTTCTGTCTGTGGGACAAGCGTGTTTGTGGCTAATATCTGTCTCGAGTTGTACTATGGTCTTGGCCTTGTTCACACCAGCCCTTCCCCCACCCCTTTTACATTTCTGTCTGGCACCTGAGCTATCCAAAATTCTTGTGGAATGGCAGGCCGGCTTTCTGAACAGAAGATATCTGCCAGATTTAAGCCTTTTTGGAACTAGATTCGGTGAGGTTTGGATGGACAGAGTTATGAGAACCGATGAATTAATAGAGATTGATGTTCACACAAGAGTTAGAGTTCCTCTCTCACTTTCTTTGTCTCTTGCTCCCTATTATCTTTCCTCTGGCTTTCTCTCCACTTCCAGAGCTGTGCCCTGGCATTGCTTCCTGTGTTGGTCAGCAGAATGAATTTCCTGCCATTTGTTTCACTGTCATTTCTGGAACGGGAAGGGAAGCTTGGCCTGCCTTGCCTGCACCGCCTGATTCCCTTGCATGAAGCCACAGGGAGTTGTCATTACTACTGCCCATATGCACAGACACAGCATCTGTCTTCTGCCCGGGAGGACACAGCGAGTGTAGCTGCCAGCAGCTCAGGCCTGAGCCCCAGCTCCTGCTGACCACTTCACTCTATGTGCTGCCCGAGCAGGGGGAAGAGAAGGAGGGTGGGCTTCCAATAAGGACTGGGGTGAAAATCCTGTGATGCTGGAGAGTCTGGTTAAAGCAGTCACCACCGGCCACCATATCTCTGGGCAGAATCAGGGGTTGTATCCTGGGTGTGCGATGGTGTGAGAGACCCGCAGGCTGGCAGTGAGTTTCAGAGACCATCTGCGCTGACTGCACTTGGGAAGGCGCTGTCACCATGTGATGTAGACAAATGGAGGAAGAACAGGCAGATGATCACATTTAGCTTTTTGAGAGTGTATTGGTTAGCTATTGCCACAGGAACGCAGCATAACAAAGCATCCTGAAGCTAGGGACTTAAAAACCCCATTTACTTTTCTCAGTGATGGGACTCTGGGTTGATAGGGGCAGTCTGTTTCGGGCTGTGGGCCACTTGGACTTGGCTCCAGGTGTCAGGTTGGGCTCAGGTCTTGTCTGCATTCCCTTCGGATCAGCAGTCGTGAGCCATGTTCTCATGGAGGATAATAGCAGCCACACCACGGGTGCACATTTGCTCACATTCCATTGGCCAAACCAGTCCTGTGGTGAAGCCCAAAGTTAATGAGGGAGAGAAAGTTACTCAAGCTCAAAGTGAAGTGGCGGGAGTGGAGTGAATATTTATTGTGCGTAGCTGGGGTATAGGCTTCCCGGGTGGCTCAGCGGGTAAGGAATCCACCTGCAGTGTAGGACACACGGGTTCACTCTCCGGGTTGGGAGGGTCCGCTAGAGAAGGAAATGGCAACCCGCTCCAGTGTTCTTGTCTGGAAAATCCCATGGATGGAGGAGCCTGGTGGGCTACAGCCATGGCATCTTGAAGAGTCGCACATGGCTGAAGCAGCTGAGCACGCATGCACACAGCGGGGGTACAGGTCCAGGCAGGAGTTGGGCAGTGAGGACGTTAGCTTCTCTGAGTGCGCGTCTGGGCAGAAGGGCTGTCCTGACTTTCCATGTGCTGCGGCGCTTGGCTCATCAGTCCTTATCTTACACACTGTACCTTATCCGCTTGGTTCATCAGTCCTTGTCTTACACACTGTACCTTATCTATCTCACAAACCTTTACAGAGGAGGAAACGGAGGCATGGAAACGTTGAGTAAATTTCCCAGAGGGACCTGGTTAGGAAAGGGTGGAGCCTGGCTTTACCACCTCAGTTCTGACCATCTCCAGACCTGAGCTTCTAACCAGTATGTGACAGAGTGTCTGCCTGTGGCTCCCTCTCCAGGCCCAGAGTCTTTACACTTTGGATGGAGGGTGTGCATTTTAAGAAAACAATATCTCATCTGGGCTAATCCCACAGAGATACTAGACAGGACATCCTGTGTAGAAAACATGGAAAGTTTTATGCTTTGTAGCTTCTGCCTTGAAAAATCCACCCTGAGCTCCAGAGCTTGAACCAAGGCTGTTAGGCAGAGGGGTCTCAGACCTGGCAGGGCATTGAGTGTGGAGGAAGTGGCTTCCTTCTCAATCTTACCTTGGCTGCTTGCATTGCTATCTGGTAGTTGTCTGCTTCCCATCATGCTTTCCCTCCTTGGGACCTGGAGGACTGGCGGTCAGAGGGAAGAATAAGGCGTGGGCGTAGGTGCTGTCTGGAGGAACGAGTCAGTGGGCTGCCGAAGCCAAGTCCGTGACCAGCAGGGTCCCAGGAGGGCCAGCAGTTTGTGGTTACTTGGCCACTCTTCCAGCTGAGGAATGTGTTTCCCCTTTCTCATCTGTCTTGTGTTTTTGTAAATTTTGACGAGGATCCATGAATAATCCAAAGCTCCAGAGTGGGTACAAGGTCAGCCAACCACAAAGTGTTCCCAGCCCCCAGCACATTTGGAGTAAGTCAGCCGCCACTGGTGAGCCATAAAGGAGATAAGCATGTGTGTAGATAAATGCCCACGTAAAGATGGGTGCACAGGGACCTGTCCTGGATTTACCTTCACATTTGGGAGCATGTTGGAGTTCTCTGTCTGTCTGGTATTGTAGTCTTAGCACAAAAGAAATGTTCTCACCAACTCTGTATTAATGGCTTTAGCCTAAGACGTATGAAAATTACACATTCTCTTTCTCCTCAAAACTTGATAATTTCAGTATTATTATTTATAAGATACCCTTCCAAAGATGATTTGAGGCAATAATAATAGTATTATAATAATAATAATAAATATAATAATAATAAAAATAATAATTATTATTAATCTGATAATAATATCAGATGCTATGGACTGAATGAATTTGAGAGGAAGGGGCAGTCATATGTTTAACCCTAATCCCCCATGTGATAATATTTGGAGATAGAGACTTTGGGAGGTAATTCGTGTTATATAAGGTCATGAGGGTGGGGACCCACATGGTGGGATTAGTGCCCTTATAAGAAAACCAGGGCTCACTCTCTACCATGTGAGGACAAAGCAAGAAGGCTCCATCTGTAAACCAGGGAGCAAGCTCTCACCAGAAGTCAGATCTGCCAGCACCTTGATCTTAGACGTCTCAGCCTCCAGAACTTAGGAAGTAAATGTTTATGCTTTAGGTCACTCAGTCTATGGTATTTGTTATAGAATCTGAACTAAGATAACAAAGACACACTAAAATGATTGAAATAACAGTGAAAGAGGGAAAACAATGGTGGTGCGGAGCAAGAGGTGCTCCAAAAGACACAGGCTCAGAGGAGTTCATTCAGGTGAACCCGTGGAACTTAGTTCTGAACATCCTGGAAGCCAGGGAGAAAAGCAAGTGTGCTGAGTTACATGGGGCTCAGTTGCTAGCAACTGGCAGCCTCCCTGGGCATCTGGAGAGAGAAACTTCCCCCAGCACTTTTCTCTAAGGAGGAGACATCATAGAGGTGACTATCCTAGGATCGCTGGACCACTCAGAGGGCAGTGATTTTTGTAAAAATGCCTTTGCCACAAATTCAGTAAGAATCACTGCCTCATCAATCTTCATGGCACCCAGGTAAGGTAAAAAGCAGCTGGGTGCAGACATGTCTGTTGGGCAGCAGAGGACACTGAAGATGGGGAAAAGCAGTATCACTGCCGAGGGTCATCATGGGTGAGGAGGAAAGAAATCAGCCTTACGCACATCTCTGAACATCCTCTTCATTCAGTGCTACAGTGTGGTGGAGCAGGAGGCATGGAGTTGAGGGTTTCCCTTGCCTCCACCGTCAGACTGTCTGTCTGTGTAGCCTTGGAGAAGTCACTTAACTGTGGGCCAGCACAGTGTGGGCCTCACAGTTTCCTCTTCTATAAAATAAGAAGACAATTCATGTCCTGAAGACCCCTTTGTGTCCCAGCCTTCTATGACTTGGTATTTTTCCCCTTCCCTGAGAGCCATAAACTTAAGTGGAACCCAGTGAAAGAAGTCATCCTACAAAGAAATACGTCACCTTAAAAAAGCAAGTGGCTTTCCAGAGATAAATAACTTGGCAACAGTTGAAAACAAAGGAGAAAGAAAAAGAACTGATTTAATCTGTGTTCTTTCTTTTTTGGTCCTCTCTGGCTTCACTTTCCCACTGCTTTTCCTCCTAATTTTGTTTTCTTCTTCAAGTACCCCTTGGAACCTGGCTGTCAGTTTTGACACTAGAGGAGCATATTTAGCAAAGCGGTCTCACCTTTTTTTCTTTTGACGCTGAATTCCATCAGGTTGGAAGCTGCTTGTCTGTGTCAACCGGGAGGAGGGCAGTGCTTGGGTGCTAAGGAAGCGGAGAATGGTTACATGAAGAGATCTGGTGCGTTTCCTGGCTACTTTTAAAGAAAATAAATTTCAGAATTTTATTTTTAAAATTTTATTTATTTATATTAACATTTATTTATTTGGCTGTACCAGGTCGTAGTTGTGACATGCAGAATCTTTAGTTACAGCATGGGAACTCTTCCCCTGGAGAAGGGAATGGCAACCCACTTCAGTATTCTTACCTGGCAGATTCCATGGACAGAGGAGCCTCCTGGGCTACAGCCCGTGGGGTCTCTAAGCGTCAGTCATAACTGCGAGACTAATGCTTTCATTGGGAGCTCTTACTTGTGGCGTGTGGGATCTAGTTTCCTGACCAGGGATAGAACCCAGGCCCCTGTATTGGGCGCGTGGAGTTTTAGCCACTGGACCACCAGGAAAGTCCCCGATAGCTCCTTCTCGTCCTCTGTGTGGGCTTGCTTTACATAAACTCCAGGTCTTATGGAAATCCTAGAGTGCTAAAGTATTGCATGTGCAGAAGAGTGTATGTTTGGGGGGAGTGTGTCTTGGACTCAGGCTAGTTTGGGGAGTGTGTGTATGTATGTATATATATGGGAGTCCCCTGGGATTGCAGTGTTCAGCTCCATAGGTGACAGGTGGGATGACAGGCAGGTGGGTGTAACACCCAATAGAACTGGAGTCACAGAAATGTCACTTGTTAAAGGGAAGGGATATTAAGTGGCCCGTCGGGGGTTTCCACAGATGGCGCAAGGTGGCTGCCCCACAGCTTCTCACCAGGTTTGGGATTGTGTTAAGCTGGTCCTGAAAGTTGGCAGCTTGGAGTCAGCATCAGGCATATTTGCACAAGGAGGAGAATTTGCCATGATTTCATGTGTAAGGAAAATACATAATGGGGCTCTTACTTTTTTGAGGGCCCAGAATCTACTGCCATCAAACTCCTGACCCTTAGATTCCCTCTCCTTTAGAGGCCGCTCAGAAGTCTCTCTGGTTTAGCGCTCCAAGATGCAAGTCCCTCTGTAATTTGCCCGCGTCCACAGGCATCCTGGGATTCGTGGGTGCAGAAAAGCAGGTGGGGTAGGTGGGGGAGGGAGTGTTCTGGGCATTTCTACAATATTATATGCAAGTGCTGTGCAAATAAAATGCAAATTAAAACTGAGCGCTCTTGCACTGCGCAAAGGTGATGCAAATTTGCTTTTAATTTCTCTTCTGTGCATTGGCAGGCACCACAGAGGCACCGGGGAGCTGTTATGGGAGGGGAAAGAGGGAATTGCAGGGAGAAGCTGAGGCTGCTTTTGGTCAGTTGTGGACTTGACTGTGGGCCTTCCTATTTTAAGCGCGAGTAAAGGATAAAGTGCCGCTGAGCTTATGAGAACTGCTTCCACCCTGGCATTTTTCTCTGTATTTAGAGATGAGGGAGGCTGGGGGGAGGGGAGAAGAGGAGTTAATTGGGGTCAGATCAAGTTTCTGATGGGGAAAGAGGTTGTGTTGGGCACTTTCTTGCATGTCTAGAGGAAAACCTGAAAGCAGTCTGAACATCCGTGATGAGAAAAATCCTTTCCAGAAGGTCAGTGAGAGAGCTAAGACAGTCCTGCATCAGGCCTAAGGTTGTGACTAAGTACATTTTAGTTGACAGCAGCTTCTGGTCAATGTTGAGCTCTGAATGATTTGGTGGGAACTCAGGATGCCAGCTGAGAATAGTATGGGTTTGGAAGGTTGGATTGATGAGGAGGCTGGCTTTTCCCACCGGTTAGTATCAGGCTCAGCGGGCCTTTGTGAATCAGAATTGCTATGTGGCTGCTTCTTCCCACAGGGCCCCAAGTGAAGAGGCTTTTGATCCAGTGGCCTTTGTCCCACAGAAGGTTCTTGGGCAGCCTATCCTTGATGCCTGAACCGGTGATCTGACAATCATGCTTGGTCAAGGTCAGGCCCCTTAAGCAGGATTTAAAATTGCCCTGCCCTGGAGGAAGTCTAAGGGAGAAAAGAAAGGATTTTGGAGATAAAGTCAGGAGTTAGGAAGAGCTAACTGCCACCTCTTGGAAGCTACTAGTAGTATAGTTCCAAAAAGAATACTTTTTTTTTTCCGGTGTGTTTCTTGGTTGCCCTGTTATCAGTCATACGTGCAGAAACTCCAAGAGAAATATGTTTTAACATCCTGAAACTGAATTATTAAATGGGGATTAACTTGGTGTTGATTTTTCTTCATGGCTGATTTGCAGTATAAACTGGGTTTAAGGCATCTTTTACAAAACCGTCTGGATTTTAGTAGATCGCCTTGGATGAGGCATTCATTAAAGATTTCATGCTGATGTTATTTGTTTAGGCTTTGATGCCCTTTTTCTGTTTTCCCTCCCCTTTTATTCAATAATGATATCTTTCAGGCAGAGAATACCTTCCATCCTGTGGTATTAAGGGCTTTCCATGGTGGAGAGCCGGGCCCCATGGCCAACATCAAGGCAGGAAGTCAGAGGACTTTGGTGGACTCCTTGCCTCATCCCCAGATAGCCAGGCAGCTAGGACTTCAAGGATGGAGCAGGTACCAGACAACCTGTTTGGCAGATGCCTCCCCCAGCTGCTCTTTGAAGACTGGGATCCATTAACAAGGGAACTCACCTTTACCTTTCACTCTTAAATGCCCAGAGAGAAGTAATGGCTAAAATTCACATGGACTTGTGAATGTCCATTACTGCATTCTGGTCAGAGAGCAGATCGCTGAAGAGAAGAGGAAGGACAGGGTGTCTGCGGTTGAGATATACCAGGACACTGGCTTGTTAAAAATCTTGAGTCTGAAACATGCTACCCTCCAGCAGGTTATTCAGCCTCTTTGAATCTTATTTATTTTTTCATCTACCAAATGCAAAAATTAAAATCTCTTGGAGTTGTCGTGATTAGTTATAATTATTCTTGTAATGAGCTCAGCAGAGAATAGATGCTCATTATCCCCTTCCCATGTGCAGACACAGTTCACATAGCTGAAATCAGAGTGTTGGCATCACTTTACTACATCAGTCTTACAAAACAGGTACCTTCTTCGATTTTGCAGTCCCTCTCTTCTTCATTGTTAATGGCTGACCACTATTATGTATGGTAATTTGCTAGATTCATTATTGTTGATTAATTTGGTGTTTCCTGAAAGCTACAGTCTCTTCTGTGGGCCTTGGAGCCTGCCATTTCCAGAACAGCTTGACCTCGTGGGGATTCGTAGCCCAAAGTGTTGCCAGGCTTTCTTCTGGAGCATGGTGAGGAAAGGTGATCTCAGCTAGCCTGGCAGCATTTCACCCAGACCAGCCACCTCGCTCTGGCCAGAGGTCAGCCACCAAAGCACAGAATGGCGCTTGGAATGTCATTCCCAGCCCTTTGGACCCCTGTTCTGCAGCCAAGCCTTCAGACTGTGTGTGTTGGAGCCCCTGCCTGCAGCACCACAGATGCCTGCTGTCTGTTTGGAGCCCTTTGGCCGACTGTGCAGAATCCCCCCTTTGACCCCACTGACAGCAGCCTCAGCCCCTGGGTCACATGCCTTTCAGCTAAAAGTTGCACTTGAGCCTCCAGAGTCACTTCAGTCTTCAAGTGATGGAGGTCCTCCCTGGCCATAAATCAGCTCTCATCTCCCCAGCTGGCTCTGTACAATGCAGCCTTGCTGGGGAGGAGCCTGCATCCACCAAAGTGCATGTACAGTCCCAGGAAAGGAAAGGAGGTGGGCCTAGGGCTTCAGTACCTGAACTCAAGGAGGTGCTTCTCTGGGACATTTTCAGTGTCAGCTCTTATCTCAAGTTTAACTCTCCCCAGTTCTGTAAAGTTACTTCTTCAAGGACCACTTCAGATTGTCTATATGTCATGTATTTTTGCTTTCCTGGCTTAAGAAACAGGAATGGATTTGTACAGTGGGAGAGACACTTGCCAACCATTGTCACATGTGAAACCTCCCCACAGCTCAGTGCAGTGGGTTGGGTTTTTATTATCCCTGTTTTACAGATGGAAGAATTTCACAGACGAGGAATCAGGTTTTGAGAAGTTGAATGATATGCCTGAGTTTGCACAGCTATAAATATTTATGTTGTTAATGGGACTCAGTACCACTGATTCTGGGGCTTGGAGGTGGCAGAGCAGACTGAACCTTCTCGCTGGCTTCATGGGCTGCCCTGAGACTGGCTTTAGAAGATCTCAGAAAGGATCATTTGGGGCACAGGTTTGGAGGACATAATAAGAGCCTGAAGTTGGGGCCTTGAGTCTCCTGGGAATCTATTTCTGTTTTGACCAGCATCTAGCTTCTAGCTCACCCAGACCCCCAGCTGTCTCTGTTCAGAAGGTAGAGGCCATTGCCTACCATTTTCCATGTTAAGTGTTCTGCTCTTTCTTTGCAAACTGAGGCAATCCAGAGACTTCAGACATTTTAGCATCACTCGAGTTGAGACTTTGAAGCTGCTTTCAGCTCTGTTTTTTTTTTAATTTTTTTTTATTAGTTGGAGGCTAATTACTTCACAACATTTCAGTGGGTTTTGTCATACATTGACATGAATCAACCATAGAGTTACACGTATTCCCCATCCCAATCCTCCCTCCCACCGCCCTCTCCACCCGATTCCTCTGGGTCCTCCCAGTGCACCAGGCCTGAGCACTTGTCTCATGCATCCCACCTGGGCTGGTGATCTGCTTCACCATAGATAATATACATGCTGTTCTTTCAAAACATCCCACCCTCACCTTCTCCCACAGAGTCCAAAAGTCTGTTCTGTACATTTGTGTCTCTTTTTCTGTTTTGCATATAGGGTTATCATTACCATCTTTCTAAATTCCATATATATGTGTTAGTATGCTGTAATGTTCTTCATCTTTCTGGCTTACTTCACTTTGTATAATGGGCTCCAGTTTCATCCATCTCATTAGAACTGATTCAAATGAATTCTTTTTAACGGCTGAGTAATATTCCATGGTGTATATGTACCACAGCTTCCTTATCCATTCGTCTGCTGATGGGCATCTAGGTTGCTTCCATGTCCTGGCTATTATAAACAGTGCTGCGATTAACATTGGGGTGCACGTGTCTCTTTCAGATCTGGTTTCCTCAGTGTGTATGCCCAGGAGTGGTATTGCTGGGTCATATGGCAGTTCTATTTCCAGTTTTTTAAGAAATCTCCACACTCTTCTCCATAGTGGCTGTACTAGTTTGCATTCCCACCAACAGTGTAAGAGGGTTCCCTTTTCTCCACACCCTCTCCAGCATTTATTGCTTGTAGACTTTTGGATAGCAGCCATCCTGACTGGCGACTTTCAGCTCTGTTTGTCTGCTATGATAAAAGACACAACATTCCGTCCTTGGGAAGCTTTAGATGCCCAGGACCTGTCCAGGCCCATTATACCAGGATCTCTGGGGGTGTGGCTTGAACACCTGAGTTTTCAAAGGTTCTTTGGGGATTCTGAGAGTGTGCATCTGGGATAGAGAAAAGACTTTTTAAAAAGTCTCCGAAGGAAAGAGATTTCTAATACATGGGCAGACCCAAGGGCAGAAGTGGGGAGGGTCTGAGTGAGTAGGGATGGATGTTCCAGACACTGTGCTGGATACTGGGGTGTAGAGATATCTAAGGTGCTCACTCTCTTCATGGTCTGAGGGAGAGATAGACACGCAGAGAAGTAACTGGGCACCTCTTAGGGATTTGTGAATCTATGTACCCCTAAATCACCCATGGAGCTTGTTGTGTGTGCAGAAACCCTTTGGTTAACACGCACTAAATGTGGGCTTATCCTCCTACTAAATCACACAAAGTCAAACCCCATAGATTTTCTTGAAATCCACACCATAATGGAAAGGAAATGCACATTCTTTAGAAACACCGCGCAACGAAATAAAGGTGTGAAGATACATTGCCTGTGATACCAGCCAGTTCAGGGAGCCCTGTTCTTTGAGATGTCTGTCATTCATATAAGGAAGAGCATGTGTCAGAAGGAAAAATATCCAAGGCCTGGACCCCACTGTACAATATCTGATTTAGTAACTTCGTGGTGGGTAGCACGCATCTGCCACTTATCCTTCCTTCAAGGCATGAAGAGAATGCTCTAAAGCACGCGGGGAAGAAGCAGTTAACTCTGAATAGAGGCGGTGAAGGCTTCACTGTCAAGGTGATGTCTGGAGCTGGTTGGCTAAGAACAGGCTTCTTCTCTCGGCGAGCACCCCGCCCCCCATTATGGCGCTTGACAAGGCACAACATTCGCATTTTGCAGAGCGTGCTGGTACCTCTCCTTTGAGATGGCAACCTCTAGCGTGCCCTACAGGACCGTCCCAGTTTCCTCTCCCACCTTTCCCTCCTGACTCTTGGTCCTCTGGTGTGCATCTCTGTGCCTTGCACTCTCTTCCCTGTCTGTGATGTCCTTCGCACTTTTTCTCAACTGCTTGACTCCTGTTTGTTGCCAGACCCCTTCTCCAGTCAAATACTCTACCACTGAGCTATGCCCCCTCTTCTTTCGCACCAGGATTCTGCTGTAGCTGAGGAGCATCCTATGCAAGTTTGATACTCTGTTTCATGGTTATTTTTGCCCAGAGATGGACAAAATTTGACAGAGGGATGTTGGGACATAGCATTCAGCAAAGGGGAAGAGTGTAAGCAATTGAGGGCAGAGTTCTTGTGGACTGGCCAGCCCCCGGGGCATGGGCACAGGGCTTGGTCAGGGTGGTGTATGAGGCTGGGATGGAGGCTTTAATGGGCTAAACCTGCATCTGGGGCTCTGGTGTGGGATTTTCAGCAGTGCTGTGATGTGATCAAAGCTGTTTTAGAAGGGAAAAGACGAACTTTTGATGGCAACGTGGAGTATCTGATTGCTTCCTCAGATCTCAATAGAAAAGATATTTTGGAGCTAATTATAAATAAAGACAAGAGGCTTTATTTTTCAAATATTTGTCTCATGTGTTTGTGTGTGTTTGTATTCAAGCAATTTGAAAGAACTCACAAGGAAGTTAGATTTTATCAGTTTCTGTTTATGTGTATAGTTTGAGTGGGATTGCTAAACTGGATTTCAGTCAATTCTCCCAAGGTTTCAGCTATTTCTCATCAGCCTTTTCTGGCTAAAGAAATATATAGATGGTGAGAAAAATAAATGTACAATATTTTCTCCTGTTGTTCAGGATGATGCCCAGACTTGGTGTACAGATTTTAGGATGGTCTGTTTGACTCGTTCCTATTAGTAACGTGAAATTTCTGATCCCAGCTCTCCTCCCATCTACCTCTGGGGTGGGAGTCTTCTCCTGGGCTTGTATCTGAGAACTGTCACTAGGAGAGTCCTCGCCTTAAAGATTTTTTTCCCAACACAGCACAAGCTTTATTCAATGGCCAAAGAATAGAGAAGCAGGAACTGAGTTCTCAGATTGACTTCTGATTTTGGTTGTGACATGGGTGCACTTGTCCTTAAGAAGGCTCGGAGCTTTTTATCTGGCAGTGGGGAAGAAATGAAACATCAAGCTTGTTTAGGTGATATCATTAGATTATTCTTTTTAGAAAATCATTATATCTTATTATAAAAGGGCTTCGTATTTATTATTAAGAATTTGGAACACATAAAACACCATAAAGAAGAAACTAAAATCATCTACCATCTCACTATCTAGAAATTGCTATTAATGTTTGGATTCTAGCTTCCCATCTCCCATGGTTTCTTTTTCCTTCTGCCTATGTATTTTTGTAGGGATCATATTATTACATATTATTTTCAAGTCTGCTTTCACATTTGACAGTTTATTGTGAACACTTTCCCATGTCATTGAAAGTTCTTTCACATCTCCAACACTGTTTAAATGACTGCATATTAAGTTGAATTTATGTACCATAGTATCCAGGTGTTAGACATGATTGATTTCTTTTTTCTCTTCAGGGATTTGGAGCTGAAACTCACAGATAGGTTTCAGATTGACATCCATGCATCCTCTGTAATTGCATGCAAACATTCGTGGGCATTTGATTTTTGAGGAGAGAAGGACCGTATCTTTTATTAGATAGTCAAGGGCTTAACTGCTGAAGGGTCGAAAGTGAAGCCACTTCTCAGGTTAGATCCCCAGAAGGGCAGTCGCTGGTCTAAGTGGTTTGTACACTGCCACCAGCAGGAGCTGAGGGTGCTCGTGTCCCTGCGATGGTCAACCCCGACTGCCGGGACCACGCCTGCGCATCACGCCTTTTGAGGCTCATCAGTGCGTCATCACTAATGTCCTGGCTTTTTAAAGGCCAGGATGTTGTTGCTTTACGATGTCGTGTTAGTCTCTGCTGCACGGCAAAGTGAGTACTGCGCATCCATCCCATGGTGTTCGGATGTCCTTCCTGCCGAGGTCGCACAGAGCGCCGAGTGGAGTTCCCCGTGCTGCACGGTCAGTTCCCGTGAGTTATCTGTCTTACACACAATAGCGTGTATCTGTCAACCCCGGTCTCCCAGTTCATCCCCACCCCGCCTTCCCCCTTGGCGTCCATGTGTTTGTTCTCTACGTCCGTGTCTCTATTGCTGCTTTGCAAATAAGTTCATTTGTACCATTTTCCTAGATTCCACATATATGCGTAAATATACACTATTCTTCTCTTTCTGACTTCTTCACTCTGTATGATGGACTCTAAGTGTACTGGCTCTTTACTCGTAATTTACTCTCAAGCCGTATAGAGTTAGTGCTACAGTAGGTGTCATCCCCACCCCAAAAGTACCGAGAGAGTTGCCAAGTTCAGCTGAAAGAGCCTGGGTTTGTAACTAGAAGATCTGAGTTCATGTTCTGTGTCGTTAGGACCACTACAGTGTAGTGTGTAGGAACTCGGTCACTGTGTTCAGACGTGATTGTGTTTTCACTTGGGGCCTCTGCTGCTAGCTGTGTTCCCTTGCACTGGATATGTAAGCACTCCGCCAGTTTCTTCACATACAGAATAGGGGTCTAACATTAGTGCCCATTTCACTTGCAAAACTGTGGTGAAGACCTGCAAGAAAACCCTTGTATGGCACTTAGGTTAGCGTCTAACCATCGCACATGCTCAGCACTCATTAATGATCATTATTAGGTGTGTGCCATTCTATAGGTCACTTCCTCTGAGTCTTAGTTGTAATGTTGAGAATCATAGCCTTTTAGAACTGGAAAAGGTTTTAGTGATCTTTAGCCCACATCTCTTACTTAACAGACGAGAAAACTAGGGGAGAGACGGTGATGTGACTTGTCCAGGTAATCATGCCTCCTAGCAGAGGGTTGTTTTGAGGACCAAATATTGAGTGTAAAGTTCTTTTAGACTCCTGCACACTAATCCAGCATTAATTGTGCACTGTCTCTATGGCCCATGAAAAATAAAACTCAGTAGAAATTGGCTAACTGGAACTCTGGTTAAACGGACTCTTCTTTAAGCCCTTGTTTCCCCAAGGGCTTCTGGGTCAATGTGTTGCATATAGCTTTAATTCAGTAAGTGTTTTTTGATACTAACAATGAGTGTGAAAAGGGTGTAAATCCCAAGACACCAGGCTGTGTAGAGGGTCATCTATATCCCTGGTTGTATTTACTTTTCTGAGTTCCCTGGGTCTTGTCCATCCCTGAAACCCAACACTTTGCACACATTTTGAGGGAATGAACAAATAAATAATTATATATCTAGAAGAAAGAAAGGGAGATAATTTTCCTCACTGTGTGTTTTAAAGTGCGGATCAATCAGACCTGTTATCTGGTAGGTGTGGATTGAGGCCACAGTCTGGGCGCTCCTGCTGCACAGGTGGCCTTCGAGGTGGGAGGCTGTTGGCTCTGCCCCGAACGGGCCTTAGAACCACCTTGCCTGTCTAACCTGTCTTCTTCTTCCTTCTCTGCTATTTGGTGTATAAAAATAAATCCTACCCCTGGGATGGGCTTCCAGCTTTTAACACAGACCTCTCAGTGTGGTTCTCAGAGCTTTTAAAATGAAAACAGTGTTTCTAGAATGGGCAAGTATGATGGAAAGCTGCTATAAAAGAGGTGTTCCCAGTCACTGTGCTCATTTTGATTCACTTGTTTAAAAAAAAAAGAAACCCTCCAGAATCCTGCAGAAACATGATGCCAAAACCTCCTTTTTTATAGTTGGTTTATGTTGGCTGTCTTTCAAAGTCAAAAGTAAGTGTTGACTGCCTTTGTGAGGACCATCTTAGTCTATGTGAGCAGCCAGATAGCAGAGTTGAGTACAGGTTCAACCCTAACCTATGGCTGATTCATGTGGAGGTTTGACAGAAAACAACAAAATTCTGTAAAGCAATTATGCTTCAATTTAAAAAACTTCTTTTGAAAAAGGGGAAGAAAAAGAGTATAGGTTCAAATCCCAACTCTAGCTGTGTGATATTGGGAAAATTATTTCTCCTCTCTAACCAGTTTTATGTGTATAAAAGAGATGATGACAGAACCAACCTCGTGGGGTTGAAATTAGGACCAAAATGTTTAAGATGGCACTTGCTGCAAGTTCCATTCAGGATTAGGCATCGTTGTTACTTGTTAATAATAATAAGGTAATAAGAGGAGCACTCTTGGCCCCATTACAAGCCGTAGATGGTTAGACATTGTCCAGTTCCCTTGCTTCATTTTCTAGATGAGTGACGGGTCCAGATTCGGTCAGCTGGTAAATCACATATGTGGAAGGAGGCACACCCAGGCCTTGAACCCTCCTCTTCATCTCAGGGTGAAGTCCAGCAATCTGTGTTTTTCCAAGCCTGCTTTAATCCTCTTCATCTCTAAGCTAGGGGCAGAAAGCTGCTGCCGCTTTACTTGTATGCAAAGTGTACCTTTGATCAGTTTCTCCATTCTGATAGTCACATCCTTAAAGCCACCACCTCTGCATTATATCCCTTTTTGTCCTCTCCAGTGTCTTGGATAGCACTGCTGACCAGAGTTTGGCATTCAGCATTAGCTGGCTGCTGAATTACTCAAGTTCTGGGCTGTGAGATTGGAGTTATAGCTAAGGTAGTGTATTGGCAATATGTGGAGTGTGTAGGAAACAGTAATAGCGGTTCTTAGATCTTGTGTTAGTAACTTGAAACCGTTTCTCACTGTTTCAACTGTGAGCAATGAAATGGGCAGGTATATAAAGTGGGGGTATGTAAGCAGAAGCTGGTTATAAACTTAGCAGAGATATTTGAAAAAGAAGTCTAGAATATAGGAACTCCATAGTCTCTAGTCCAGTGGTTCTCAGGCATTATTGTGTGTCAGAATCACCTGATTAAAGCAGGCTTGGTAAAACAGATTGCTGGATTTCACCCTGAATTTCTGATTCAGAAGGGAAGAAAGAGCAAGAATGTGGCTTTTTAATAAGTTCCCAGGTGATGCTGGTGGGCTGGGGACCACACTTTGAGAATCACTGCTCTGAGTGTCTTTCAGATCTCAGAGTCTATAATTCTTAACACTCCTTTAAAAGGCTCTTGTTATCTGCTGTGTTCTTAGTACTTAGCACAACATCTGACTGTAGTAGGTGTGGTGGACTGCAGGTGTCCTAATCCCTGCAGCTTGTCAGTGTGGTCTTGTTTGGGGAAAGGTTCATTTTCCCCACGTGACTGAGATAAGGATCTGAAATGAGGAGATTACCCTGGTTAAATGGACTCTAAATGCCATGACTAGTGTCCTTATAAGAAAGAGACAGATCACTCACACTCACCCCTCACCCCCCATACACACACAAAGTTGATGTGAAGACAGAGGCAAAGGTTGGAGCAGTGCAGTCATAAACCAAGGAACATCAGCAGAAGCTGGGAGAGTCCTTTCCCCTGTGTATCTGGAGGGGGTTGGCTCTGCTGACACCTTCATTTCAGCCTCACGAACTTCCAGCCTCCAGAACTATGTGAGAATACATTTCTCCTGTTTTAAACCAACATGTTTGTGTGACTTTGTTGCAGTGGCCATAGGAAATGAGTATAGTAGGTACCCAGTAAGCATCAATGAAATGGATAGGGGGGCTACATGCAGGTGTCAGGGTGCCCATCTAACTGACGCATAAACTGAGGGTTTGACATATCTGATCAGTGTGCTGTACGTATTTACACAAGGGAGACCCACATCTGTCAACTCCTTCAGCCTGGTGGCTTTCACCTCCAGTTGCACATTTGTTGTTGTTTAGTTGCTGAGTCATGTCCAAATCTTTTGCGACCCCAGGGACTATAACCCGCCAGGTTCCTCTTCCATGGGATTTCCCAGCCAAGCATACTGGAGTGGGTTGCCATTTCCTTTTCTAGGGGATCTTCCTGACCCAGGGATCTAACCAATGTCTCCTGTATAGCCCCAGTTGCATATTAGAACAATGAAATTGGAATCTCTGGCCATGGGGCCTATGATTTGTTTCTTTTTTTTCCCTAAAGAACTCTTCTTCAGGCAGAGCTTGTACTTTTTTTGTTTTTTTTAAGTTTGTCTCTGTGCCAGGCCTTAGTTGTGGAATGTAGGATCTTCAATCTTTGTTGCAGCACGTGGAATCTTTAGTGTGGTATGCAACCTCTTAGGGGCAGCATGTGGGGTCTAGTTCTCTGACCAAGGATCCCTGACTCCCTGCATTGGGAGTGCAGAGCCTTAGCCATTGGATCAACCACCAGGGAAGTTCCTGGTTCAAAAAACTACGGCCAGGGTTGGAATGGCTGAGACCAGGCTCTTCATAGAAGCTGGCTGATCCTTGTGATGACTATTAAGAGAGGCTTTGAATCTGCAAAGTACCCCTGTCAAATTGAATCCCTACCATAGCCCCACGAGGCAGGCAGGGTAGGTGCTGTCCTCTTTTTCCAGATGAATTACAGGGCTGAGGAGAACTTAGATGATGCAGAGTGATCGATCCTCACCCAGGTTCAGTCCTCTGACCCGCACTCAGCACTGCTTGTACATGTGGCATGTCACCTGCCTAAGAGCAAGTTACGATTGTGTGTGCCTAATGATGTTCGCATGGATTGTCGGCCCTGAAATTCTGGAAACGGGACACTGGAAACAGGAACACTCTTACATATTGAACCACATAAAGTGAGCAATAGGAAAAGAGGTTAATGAGCTTTGGAGGCCAGGGAGACAGTGACAGTTATTCAGAAGGAATTTCAAATCCATCCCAAGTCAGTTCCTGGGGCACTCTGCATCTGACTCTGCCCAGGGTTGGGTGACCGGTGGCCCCAAACATGGTTAGTGTGCTCACTAGCCTCAGGATCCCACTCCAGGGACAGCTTAACACACAGTGCCATTTTTCTTATGTGAGTATCAGGACTGCTGTCATCACTGATTCAAGGGACATGAACTTGGGCAAACTCCGGGAGATGGTGAGGGACAGGGGAGCCTGGCATACCACAGTCCATGGGGTCTCGAAGAGTCAGACGTGACTTGGTGAACAACAATAACTGCTTTATAATGCTGTGTTAGTTTCTGCTATACAACGATGTGAATCAGCCGTATGTATGCATATGTCTCTCCCTTGTGGGCCTCTCTCTCCTGCCGTCCCACCCATCTAGGTCATCACAGAGCCCTGGGCTGAGCCTCCCGTCCTATGTACAGGACTGATGGATATGCATAGGACTGTGTATAGCGGCTTCCCGCGAGCTCCCTACTTCACACGTGGTGTATATGTCAGGGCTGCTCTCTCAGTTCACCTCCCCTCCCCTCCCCTCACCCTGTGTCCACAGGTCCATTCTCTGCCTCTCATCTCTGCTCCCTGCAAATAGCTTCACCAGTGTCATGTTTTCTAGATCCCGCATATATGAGTTAATATATGATACTTGTTTTTCTTTTTCTGAGTTGCTTCACTTGAGTCTATGGTGTTTAAGGTCGTGGTTCAGATGGTGAATAATCTGCCTGCAATGAGGGAAGACCCGGGTTTGATCCCTGGGTCAAGAAGATCCCCTGGAAAAGGGAATGACTACCAGTCCAGTATTCTTGCCTGAAGAATTCCATGGTCAGAGGGGCCTGGCAGGCTATGAGGTCCATGAGGTCACAAAGAGTCCGACATGACTGAGTGACTAACAGCACACAACAATAGCCCTCCCCTGCCTCACTCCAGATGGACGCATAATCATAACTTCATAAATGTAACCACAAAAGATTAGATGCGGGCAGAGGCAAGGAGGCTGGAGTCTCTGGCATGGGTGTTCCCAAAGGCACCTCCCGTGGGGGGCCAGAAGTCTGTTTGCTCTGTCCACTCAGCCCAGCTGCCAGCTCCTGTGATTTGCTCTGCCAATTGGATATTACCTAGTGATTTTTATGGAGTTTAAGCTAAAGGAAATTTGAGGAGGAGATCACTTCCTCTATTTTAATTAGAGTTCTGAGACTGCACCATTGCACATCTGTAGCAGACTGGCTGCCGGGCCAGTAATAAGGCCCCGTGAATTTTAAGTATCTGGAGAGGTTATTTGAAGAGCTGGGTCATGACTGCTGCTGCTGCCTGAGCGTGTCTGAGTGCACACACACATGCACACATGGTGTACCGCGTACAGATGTTTGAACAGTCCCTGGAGAACACACATTTTCTGTTGTAATAAAGGAAAACACAGTCCTCAGCTGTAACCTAGGAGACACGGGGTCCCACCAGAGCTGGAATCTTGAACCGCATCGTGGCTGCTTGCAGGAGCGGCCCAGGAGGGCTTTTCCTCTTGCAGGCATCCCGTTGCCTTGCAGTTCCCGGCGGCAGCTGCCTGCTGTTAGCTCACACATAAATCCCTGGGGAGAAATAGGAGCTAAGTGGTTGTTACAGAGGGGCGAAAGCGTTGACTCCCACGGCTAGTCACAGACACGTTTCTGGCTCTAACGCAGGACAGGCACTGCTGATCCCAAGACACCTTTCTGCCCTTCACCTCTGCACATATTTGGGAGTCATAGAGCTGGAAGAGCGATCGGGGCCCACCTACCCGTTTCCTCTGCTGCCTGTCAATTCTCCCTCTCTGCTGGTCCAGCCCGGGGGAGCTGTCCATCCAGGCCCCCCTGGGATGGGCATAAATATTGTTATCTCCACTTAATAACATGGTGCTAGAGCAAGGTAGAGCGTGTTTGTTCCAGGGGAAATGACAGCGGTTTTAAGCCTAGTGACTTGGAGGTGATTTAAACCCCCTCATCTGGATTTGTTTAACACACTTCAGTTTTATTATTCAGTTTTCATACAGGGAGTTAATGAATAACTCAGTCTGGCTCTATGGCTATACAACCAAACAAGGGACCCTGACTGGGAGTTCATTCTCAGGACAGGAGGACCTCGACTGACACAAGAATAGCATCCTTGGGAAATTGGCTGTACATCAGATATTTGAAATAGAAGAGTTTTTAAGGAATATAGTGGCCAGTTGGCTTGTTGTTATTGTTTTGCTATTGTTTAGCAAAACCAAGAACATGGATAACTTTTCCCTAATTGACTTTTTATAGGTTTGTTGGGAATAGAGTAATCCTCAACAAGACCCTTATATTCTTAAGACTTGTATTTTAAAAAATACTCTTGTATTTTTAAGGCAGATGTGGCCCTTGTAGGAAATGTTGCCTGGGAGTTGAATGAAACAATACTGTTAGTCACTAGAAGTTTGGGATGGGTGATCTGGGTGGAAAGACTCAGCTTCACCCTTCTAGGACAAATAACTGGAGCCTCCCAGACCTCTAGAACAGAAAGAAACAAGAGTTCCCAGATGAAGCCCATGCCGAGGGCCCAGTTCCAACCTCATCTTGTCACTGCCCCCTTTTTGGCAAATCACTTTCTGAGTCTGGGCTTCCCTGTTTAAGGAGGGGTGTAGTTCATGCTCTCATTTACCTACCGGGAGTGGAGTGAGAAGGAGTTCAGTGCTTCAAGCCCCAGAGAGAGGTGGATTCTTTTGTTTGTGAAGAGGATTTCTTAAGTCACTGATCATATTCTGCCAGCAGAACCATCTCTAGGGTCTAATAAATCAGGCTGGATCAGATGGATTTTATGGAAGGCAGCCCAACCCACACTACCTGAGGCAGCTGGCTAGGCAGTGGATAGGAGA